>NC_139164.1:6730620-7134620 GCF_964270905.1 Leucopleurus acutus
TAATATGCCAGGGGCAGTTTGTTATAAGCATTTCTGTTGTTTTATGATAGTCTATAGATATACGTCTCTCCACACCAGAGTGTTCTTGTGTCACAGCCAGGGCTGCGTCATGTTCGTCGTGTGGTCCTGTGCGTCCCTCAGAGCCCGGCACCTGCGTGTGCTCGGGCAGACAGGTGAAGATCAGGTGGTTGAATCTTCGCATCCACCCGTGTTAGCAGTTCACGGGAAGGGCGTGTCCCACCAGTTGCAGATGATCCGTGTAGACAGTGGGCTGAGTTAGAACTAGACCGACCCAGTGGGCTCAGAGAGGTGCCAGGGGATAGACTCGGTTCTGGGTGGAGTCTTAGAAGACATCCATAGTTGGCAGTAGAGCAGAACATCCGGAGTGTGTACAGATGTTCCAACAAGCACTGGGTGTAGCTCAGGGAGAACTTGCACAAGAAGTGAAGTGGTGGACCCTGTGGGCAGAGATCATGGTAGCTTGTCAGCGTCATCATTATTTCACTGTCAGAGCTCACACGCATTGAGCACTTACTATGTGCCAGGCAGGATTCGGGTTCTAGAGGGTCTGGTGTACTAGGGTGGGTTACCAGGACAAAGGATGAGGCACAGAGTGCAAGTTACAAGGAACCACACCCTGGGTGGCTACTGACTCGTAGGACCAGGGCATGCTAGAGCCCGATCATAATCAGAGGACATGGTCGGAGCCAGACGGTCAGCCCGGGCTGCCCAAGGCCCTGATTAACGGTTGTTGAAATTTGTTTTTTGGTTTTTTTTTTGCGGTACGCGGGCCTCTCACTGTTGTGGCCTCTGACGTGCAGGCTCAGTGGCCATGGCTCACGGGCCCAGCCGCTCCGCGGCTTGTGGGATCTTCCCGGACTGGGGCACGAACCCGTGTCCCCTGCATCGGCAGGCGGACTTTCAACCACTGTGCCACCAGGGAAGCCCGAAATTTGTTTTTTTGTACTGGAGAGATTAAGTCATTTGGCAGGTGAAGCCAGAGAGCAACTGTGAACCAGAAAGGCCCAGCACTGGCACTGGCTCCTTCACAGACAACTGTGAAGTTGTCTTGCTGTGTTTCCCTCCTTATAAAGTCAAGCTTCCTTCACGAGGGTTAAATTTAAATACTTTGGGCTCATTAGTAGAAGGCTGGAGCAGCTGAGGGAAGTGATGCCCAGGGAAATGATCTTCCCTTCCAATATGTGCTAATTTACAAATAGCAAAATGTTTTCTGTTAACAGGTGAGAAAGGACAGTTAATTACAATCAAATCCAGATTTAGTGGGTTAGGCAGGATTTCTTTTCTCCATAATTTTTATTACGGATAAAAGTGGGAGAGAAGATGCTTATGCATTCCCTAATGCTTGGGGTGTTCTTTGGAAAACCCTCCAATTTAGTGAGAAGCCGCAGGGACTGTTACTCTTAGCTGGTCTAACGTATTTTATACGTATCCCTCTCTCATTGTCATGTTAAGGATGTAAAAATGCTTTTTCTGTCAGTCTGATCAAGCATGAATGCAGCGTTAATTTTCTCCCAGTTTCTAACTTTGCTTTTCCTTTCTAATTGGTAATAAAGGCAGAATGTACCATGTTTTTTTTGAATTTTATCTTATTTTATTTTTTTATATAGCAGGTTATTATTAGTTATCTATTTTATACATATTCGTGTATACATGTCAATCCCAATCTCCCAATTCATCACACCACCCCCCCATCACCACCACCACTTTCCCCCCTTGGTGTCCATACGTTTGTTCTCTACATCTGTGTCTCAGTTTCTACCCTTCAAGCCCGTTCATCTGTACCATTTTTCTAGAGTCCACATATATGTGTTAATATATGATATTTGTCTTTCTCTTTCTGACTTACTTCACTCTGTATAACAGTCTCTAGGTCCATCCACGTCTCTACAAATGACCCAATTTGATTCCTTTTTATGCCTGAGTAATATTCCATTGTATGTACGTACCACATCTTCTTTATCCATTCGTCTGTCAATGGGCATCTAGGTTGCTTCCATGACCTGGCTATTGTAAATAGTGCTGCAGTGAACGTTGGGGTGCATGTGTCTTTTGTGTCTTTTTGAATTGTGGTTTTCTCAGGGTATATGCCCAGTAGTGGGATTGCTGGGTCGTATGGTAGTTCTGGTTTTAGTTTTTTAAGAAACCTCCATACTCTTCTACATCGTGGCTGGGTCAATTTCCATTCCCACCAACTGTGCAAGAGGGTTCCCTTTTCTCCACACCCTCTCCAGCATTTGTTAAGAATGTACTGTTTGTATGAGGCGTAAGTAATGAACAGTTAAAGAGAAAATTTCACTCACCAGGATAAAGAAGGACGCTGGGAATCAAGCAATATAAGAACAAAACAAAACAAAAAAGCAAAGATGTTTTTGGTGGAATTTAACTATAATTAGCTGTACTAATTCAGTGTTGTAGAAACAAATGATCATAAGGCCAGCTCATTCATTATGGTGCAACTCATTCATTCATGATTTTTTTTTTATTCATTAAATGTGAAGCACCTAACGTGGGAAGGTCGGTGTGTCGAGCTTGAGCTACCAAGGCTGGATTTGGCAATTGAGTTCTGCTTCTCTGAGAGAAAGCGGCTTCTGTGTTGCTCCTTGGAACACTGGGTGGTTAGATGGAGCTTAGCCCTCGGATGGAGATGAGCCTTCGGGTGAATATTGTCAGAGGGAATTGCCTTACAAGGAAGGGGGAGAAAAGATTCAAGAGGAGATTGAGCATTTCTCATGGCTGAGAGTTTATTCTGTAGGTTTGGCCCTCCTTTTAGTTTTGTATGCATTTATTATAGTGCATGCTATTTATTTACTTAAAAATTTAAAAATTCAAAGAGTACTGAAGGGTATGAGTTAGAAGTAAAAGGCTCTTTCTCCTCATAATCTCACTTCCCAGAGTAAACACTGTTGATAGTTTCTTGTGTATTTTTCCTGGTGTTTTGCATGCAATTATAAGCATATGTGTTGTGTGTACTTTATTTACAGCTCGATGTTAAACGAAAACAAACCTATTAACAAAATACACACACGTAAGCACGTATATCTTGGGCATGTTTGTATGCCAGGAGACATATATCCCTTTGTAGATCCAGTGAGTATCCTGTAGGGTTCTGGGTTTTGAACAAGATAAACAGTTCCTGCCTGACTGAAGCTGGACCCTTGGGAGTTGAAGCGGGGCAGCGAGGCCCAGTCTTGGGAGCAGCAGGCATCCAGGACAGTCTGCAGAATGGAGAATTCTCGCTCTGGCAGGAACGACCTTTCATCACGCCAGTGTAACCAAGACCATATAAGAAACTCCAGCTACATCTCTGTTCTGTGTCAGAACCTCACGATTCAAAGTGTGTGTGTGTGTGTGTGTGTGTGTGTGTGTGTGCGCGCGCGCGCCCATGTGCATGTGCGTATTTAATTGGCTGGCCTGGAAGCATGTGCCCATCTCTAGGCTGGACCAGGGGCTCAGTAGAGCCAGCCTGGCAGTCCTCCTGCAAGGACTTGCCCTCGCCAGGTTTTGAGGGGAGCGAATACATAGACAAGTTTTCAGAGTTGTCAGGCACTGCAGGCAGCACGTATGGGAAAGTAACATTTATGAATGCATTCGTGGCCTGACGTGCCTCTCTGTTTTTTTCCATTTTTCCCCCTAAGTTGTGTATTCGTAGGTCACCTCCTTCTATGACAGTGGCTTTACAGTATCGTTTTCCGTAGAGGAAATACACCGTCCAGGGTCTCCTGTAGCCTGGTGACCAGCTGCTGCTGCTCTTACGCTGATTCACGGCCCGTTATTCGTAATGGGATGTGAACTTTTCTGGCTTCTTAAACTTTGGAAAGTCTCTAGTAATTTTATGAGATAAATGGTAAAAATTGACAAATGATTTGATAAGTGATAAAAATTCTGTGGAAGAATTTTCCATAGGCTGGCTTCTGGCTTTGATAGTTTGCAGTTTCGTTTCTCCTCTGCCCTCATGCAGTTTATATCATGATCGTCTGTCTGGCACTGCCCACTGTGCCCTGACTTTGGATGATTTGTCCTAAAATAGAGTATTTCTGGAAGCCATTCTTAACTCCAGCACAGCCGGCAGGGACACAGCCGTGCAAGGGGACGTTTGCGAGTCCCACAGCTGTATCCCGCTGAGCCAGGGCAGATGTGTCGAGGTAACTCCGCTTCCCCTCGTCCTCTCTTGGTCGGGAGAGAGGGTGCAGGGAGCAGAGGACTCAACTGGTCGCTGGTGGGAATATGTCTCGCTTTTGCAGATTTTCATAGTCATGAGCTCGTGAACACTTTGCTTCGACCGCTGCCAAAACCGTGGGGGAGGCCAGCGTGCCTGGGAGCTGGACCTTCCTTTGTGCCATGGTCGCTTCTCCTCTGTTCTTGGCGCTATGGGCGAGGCAGAGAAGGAAAAGAAATTCCCCATAAAGAAACTGGGGAACAGTTAGGGAGAGGGCTAGGGGAGGGACAGCTAAAACCTGATGAACGTCCACGTGCTAGACCGTCTTAGACTGCACTGTAGAGTTAGCATGGGATTCCGCACGACTCGATGTGTTTGGTGTGTACAGGAGCCCCAGGTGGCAGGGAACTGTGGTGTCCCGAGAAGCTGTCCGCTGGCCCGTGCAGCGACGGCTCAGCTGTTCAGTCCCTGGGCGCTCGTAGGGCGAGTGCAGCGTGAGCCCTCGGGCTGTCTTCCCCATCAGGGCTCATCATAGCGAACGGCTGCCGTACTCTGTGGTTTTCAGCACGTCTCTGTGCATCCCCATGAGACAGGTAGGCCAGGCCTTGTTACCCCGTTTGAGGAACAAAGTTCAGTTCACGGGTCTGGAAGCCACGGTGAGTGGTGACAAGCGTCTGTGCCTTGGCGTTCCAGGTGAATGTCCCTGCTGCCTCTGTGCCTCCCTGGACTTGATTTATGACTGTTCTGGGTGCCTGCCTGAGTGTCTTTTGTGGGGCCAGGGGACAGAGCAGGAAATCAGCTGACTGGAGGGAGGCTGGGTCTCCAGGTGAGCCGGCTGTCGACCTCAGCCACCGTGAAGGCCCCTGTGTGTCTCACTTCTCAAGGCAGCAGGGATGCTGGTGCTGTTGGAATCAAACGTATGTTTTCCTGATTGTGAGTGAGAGGTTTGGGTCCTTTCTTCTCTCCTCCTCTTCCCCTGGCCCTTCTCGGACCAGCTCACACCCTGCGTGGGGTACACAAGCCCATCCTATGGATTGAAAGCAAACCACGGGAGGCAGGGTAAGCAGAGACATTAGGCTATGTCGTCTGTATCTTGGGGGCATGCAGCTCTCCTGGCCTGTCAGTGGTTGTAAAGGACGAGCGTGAGGACCCTCTGTTAAGTCTCACTCTCTATTTATTTGGTTGGACTTAGCTGAGGTCTTCTAGGTGCCGGGTGTGGTGCCTGGAAAGGGGGAAACAGTACATTCTCGCACGAACACGAGATTCTCGTACACAGCCCAACAACCGCGTGCCCCTGCTCTCCAACACGGCCAGGTCACAGCCGCACAGAAAGGTTCTTGACGTGGCATCTGAATCAGCCAGGCGCCAGGGAAGATGCAGCTCCTCGAAGATGACACGTGAAAAAGAAACTCTAAACTAGGAGAAGTAAGCGTTTCACCAGCACAAGTGTCCCACAGGGGTGGAAACTGAGAGGACCAGAGCCAGAATGAGAGCGCTCTCTGGCCCCAGACGGCAGTGCTCAGCCCAGCTGCAAAGCTCAGTATGCGATTTAAACTCGTCTCCAAAATAGCCCAGAGCCTTCCAGCGGGCTGCAACCCACGTGCAGGGAGTGTCTTCTCATACTGTGGGGTTGTAGGTCTGGCACAACTCTGAGGTATTCGGCGTTTCTCTCAAGGAAGCGCTTTCCCTAAGGAAGAGATGATTCTACGTGCTCTTTCTTACATGTCGCCTCCAGGAAGGCTTGTCTAAGGAGCAGGTCACTAACAAAGGGCGAGAGTGAGAAGTCCTGTGCAGCCTTCACTAGGGTTTAAAAGGCTAATCTGGGGGGCTTCCCTGGTGGCGCAGTGGTTAAGAATCCGCCTGCCAAGGCAGGGGACACGGGTTCGAGCCCTCGTCTGGGAAGATCCCACATGCCACAGAGCAACTAAGCCCGTGCGCCACAACTACTGAGCCTGCGCTGTAGAGCCCGCGAGCCGCAACTGCTGAGCCCATGTGCCACAACTACTGAGCCCGTGGGCCACAACTATCAAAGCCTGCGTGCCTAGAGCCCGTGCTCCGCAACAAGAGAAGCCACCGCAATGAGAAGCCCGCGCACCGCAACGAAGAGCAGCCCCCGCTCGCCGCAACTAGAGAAAGCCCGCGCCCAGCAACAAGACCCAACGCAGCCAAAAAATACATGTTCCTAACTCCTACTAATCATCAGGTATTTGCTCAGTCAGGAGCACGAGAACTATGCCTCTTGCTGCCCTGTGGGGTCTGTGAGACTCTCTGGGGAGGTGTCCTAGCTGGGGATCTGGGGGTGCGTGATGTCTGTGGAGATTCTGGCCTGGTTTTCACTCTGCCACACTCGAGGTCACCTGCCCAAGGCCAGGCCTCGCGGAGTCTGCGGAGGGAGGATGGGCGCGCCAGCGCGGCTCTCCGGAGAGACTTGGAGAAACTAGTAACCCTCGCACGGTGAACCAGAAATACCCAGCTCAACACAAGTGCCAAGTCAGTGGGTTTGGGTTTGTTTTTTTTGACAAGAATAGTTTGAACTTTTATTTCAATATTAAGACTGACCTAACTGGATGTTTTGTTGAGGGCAAATAGCCAGTGGAGCTGGTGTCAGAGGGCAGAAGAACTCAGGTAAAGACAAGCTTTTTTCCGCTCTTTTCCTCCACTTTGTATTTTGAAAAATTTCAAACCCGTGGAAAACGTAAAGAATACATTCATCAGTTGTTAACGTTTTGCCGTATTTGCTTTCTCTCTCTCCAACAGTAAACTTCTTTCCCTTTCTTTCTCTCTCTTCCTCTCCCTTTCCCGTCCCTCTTTCTTCTTTCCTGAACCTTTGCAGAGAAAAGATATTTTGGAATGTAAAAACCATTTACATGGTCCAAAAGTTGACCCTCTGTGTACTCAGAAGTCCCTTTTCTCTCCTACGCTTCCACACCATTTTCACTTCACCTGTTCAGTCCATCCTCATGGCTGTCTCCTTCTTTTCTTTGTTCCTTTCTGGATTTCTCTGACGTGTTTAAAAGCCCCCCTTTAGAGATCTATCGATAATTCTTATATAAACAGATGTCACCTTTTTAAGTAGGGGTTGTGACTGATCATTATCAAAGCATGAAAATTCTGAACGTTGGTAAAGGCGCTCTGGGGAGTTCCCGTCACGGTGGTCTTAGGCTGTGTGCAGAGCTGAAGGGGTTCGGGGCATTTGTACCTGGAGACCAGTTTCATGAGAACTGTCAATGAAACGTACTTTAACCTGTCAGACACCTGCTCCAGTTGGGTGTGCATTTCATAACGTCAGTGGCTAACCCGTGGATGCATCCCACTTTAGTGTCACATGTTCTACTGTTTGTTAAGCTTGGTTTGCAGGATTTTTAGTGCTCTTTCTGGAATTATAAGGGTTTCTCCAGTGACGTGGTGAAGAGGTGTACAACTAGGACCATTTGTGATCACTCATCGTTCAAATTATGTGTGTGTAACACATAAAAGAAGTTATCACAAGCCAGCCACACTGAAAGGCGCAAAGTCATGGGGGTAAGCAGTGTCGTTTATATACAAAATACCACGCCTTTCTCACACTTGAAGGTATCAGTTGTCCCCTGATACAGTTTTCTTAGCACAGACAACACAAAGATAGCATTTTGGGCTCAGAAAGCCCTCTCCCCCGGTGGTGTCTCCATCTGGGTTTCCCTCTTTCTCTCGTCTTTGCCTGTGGCTGCCTGCGCAGCCTCCTGTCCTCCCCAGGCCCTGAGCTGGGCCTGCAGGGTCTGCCCCCAGGAGGTGGGGTCCACCTGTGCAGCCCCCAAGCCAAACCCACCCACTGCCCGTCTTTGTGCAGCCTTCCAGCTGAGAATGGTTTTGACATTATTTAATGATTGGGGGGAAAACATCAAAGAGGAATATTTCATGACGCATGAAAATGATAGAAAACTCAAATTTTGAAATCACAAAATTTTGATTTTTATCAGTGAAAATTTGTTTTCTCTCTTGTTATATAATTTCTACACTGTATTCTCAATTACCAACCTTAAAATATTTCCTGTCTTGCCCTTTCCAGAAAGGTCCACTGACTCCAACTGTATGGAATCAGACCCTCCGAACAGATGCGACAGATTGTGCGTCCCAAGACGTTATAAAAGCTGCCCCAATTCTTACGCTTTACTAGTAGAAATAAGGGGAATGGTTTGCTTCCTTCTGTGCCAGGCAGGCCCTCTTGCGAGCGGGAGTTCCGTCGTACCTTGGGCTCACCCTGCAGAATTCGTTTTGTGATGCTGTCCCCTGCCGCTGGTTTTTGAGCATGGGGTGGTGTGTGCTGGGGGGTCGGACGTGACTTGGCCACCTCACGGCCTGGACTTAGTCATGTGCACCAGTCAGTTCCCTCTCAGACTTTGGAGAAAAAGAGTACGGGGGCGGCTCCCCTCTACCCAGGTTCTAAAAGTAGTTGTGAAGGAAGCTTTCACTTTATCCAGCCTTCAGTGTGAGGTGGAAGCCTGGAGGGATGGCGGGAACAGATCAAAGAGCTTTCGGAGGATTCAGGGCACGACGGGCAGACGTGCCCCGTTCCCCTACTCCATGCCCACCTGGAGGATCCATCTTAGAAATCACTCAGAGCCCCTTCGCTTCGGATCACAGTTGTTTCTAAGAGGATCCATGGTCCTGGGGTCGCAGAAGTACTCCTCTCTGATCCTGCCCAAGGCTCTGTGCTGTTAGTGGCGGGGGAAGAGTCAGGTAGAGGAAAGCGTTGAGAATTCTTAGTGGTGTTCTGGATAAAGGGGAAAATAAAAGCTTTTATGTAGACTCTGTTTCCAGCAATACATTTCATTCTTTGTCCACATGCTGGAGGAAGATAAACACTAATTTAAAGGTAATATTTGTGTAACCTACGAAAATCTCGGTCAAACGAGGGAAAGATGGAATCTGGGTTCATGCAGGACCGTCTCCTGCATTCTCTCCCTGATTACAGGCTTCGCTGTAAGACTAATGAAAGAAAGCAGTTTTGATTTTTGTTACACTCTTCAAAATCATCTCAGTAAAATACTGACTCTTTTTTTTGTATGGAAAAATGACTTCTAAAAGTTTCCTTTGTAAGAACTTACATTTTGGTCGTTTTAACAGAATGTAGGTCAACAAAGTGTAATGCAGAATTTATTGCATTTTTAAGACCCCCTCCAAGAAAGATAATTCTCATTGTAATTCGTAATAATCTGGGAAAGTAGATTGTTCTGGTTTCAAGGACCGTGTATGCTTTAAATAATCCGGCCACACTCATCCTGGGGACTTTTTGGTAGCTGAGAGCTGTGGTTCTCAACCAGGGGCAACTGTGTCCCCCAGGGAATATCTGGCAATGTCTGGAGACGTTTTTGGTTGTCACACGTGGAGATTAGGAGGAAGGTTCTTGGCTTCTTGTACGTGGAGGCCAGGGATGCTGCTAGACATCCTACAGTGCGCACAGCAGCTCCCACCCCCAAAATGCCTGGACCCAAATGTTAATAGTGCTGAGGTGGACGCACTGTGGGCTCGAGGGTGTTTTGGGGCCTCACTTCATGACTTTTTTTTTTTTTTAATATTTATTTATTTATTTGCACTGGGTCTTAGTTGCAGCAGGCAGGCTCCTTAGTTGCGGCAGGTGGGCTCCTTAGTTGTGGCTCACAGGCTCCTTAGTTGCAGCACGTGGTCTCCTTACTTGTGGCAGGCAGGGTCCTTAGTTGCGGCTCCCGGGCTCCTTAGTTGTGGATCGCCGGCTCCTTAGTTGAGGCATGCGGGCTCCTTAGTTGTGGCATGCATACTCTTGGTTGCAGCATGCATGTGGGATCTAGTTCCCTGACCAGGGAACGAACCCTGGGCCCCCTGCATTGGGAGTGTGGAGTCTTATCCACTGCTCCACCAGGGAAGTCCCACTTCATGATTTTTTTAACGTAAAATATTATATATGCACAGACACATATACACATGTGCACAGGCATGCACTCTGTCTCTCACACACATAGACACGCACACACACACAGCACTGCCACTGCCACTGTACACAGGACGAGTGCTGTGGGACTGTGCCCTGAAATCTGGTTTTAAAATGAATCCCCAGCATTTCCCCAGGGATTGTAATTTCCTGTGTACTGCTGCGTATATCTCGTTGCTGATGGCGGTGGTAGTGACATTAAGACCGAAGGGCCTCGTTTGTTCTTCCGCTCAAGGGTCCAAAGTAGAGTTGATTTCATATTTTCAAAATGTAGTTGACAACATTCTGATTTTTAGTGTGGCACATTTCAACAAAATTTTCTTTCGCACACGTAAGTTGGTTATGTCGCACTGTTCTCCTATACAACTTCCTGGTCCAGAAGCAGAGATGGGCAAAGAGAGAGGGGCTCTTATGCAAACATACAGCTCCCTATAAATACGGAGGAAGAACTGTATGGGCCCATGCTAGTTTTTGGAAATGCTGGTGTTCCACAATGTTTGTGGCGAGGACACGGGCCATCTGTCCCTGTTAGCTTGGACCATGGAGGTTAAGGACGTGGATTCATGGTGCTCGCGTTGCATAAGCACGTGCTGTGCCAGGTGCTCAGCCGGCTTGGAGGCGTAGAGAACAGGCACATCGCTCCCCTTGAGGACTTCAGGTCTTCGGAGAGGCGGGCATGGTGCCAGTGGCCCCCACTGCAGGGGGCAGAGCTGGGATGAGGGTATGGGTGTTGCCGTGTGCCCTGAGAAGGACCTGCTGGACGTGTGGGTGCAAGGCCCTTAGGTGAGGGAGCAGGGCAGGTGCGTGAGGCCCCGAGTGGGCAGGGCCACGTCCCGCAAAGCTGGGCCCAGCTTGCCGAGGGGGCCTTGACTGTGCCTCCGTTTGCGGCTGTGAATCTTGTGGTTAGATTTCTCTTGGCTACGAGGTCACATGGTTCTGGTTTGGGTGTTTTAGGAAAAAGAGAGTGGAGGCATTTAGGGACTGGGCTGACCCCTAGTCTTTGAGGAAGGAAGATGCCAAGGCCTTTCTGTGCAGTGGACGAGGGACCGGTCTCGGACTCTGCTGCCGCGTAGCTGTGTGATCTTGTGAAAATCATCTGGCCTCGGTCTGTGTATCTGTGATTTGGGGATTGTCGTCCGTGTGAGGATTAGGCTGGGTAAGAGTCTAGAGTTGAGTAGGAGTTGGTGTGCCTTCCAAGGCAGGCTCCCGTGAGTAGCAGCTGGCTGGGCTCGCCTCCACTTCTGGGGCTCAGGATCACTGCAGCCCGAACCGTGAAGTGCGCAAGGCGGAGCCCATCTATGCCGCTTCCTTGACCACAGCTCTGTACAGACGGTGAGGTGGAGGCCCGAGGCCTCCAGAAACAGGCAGACGTGTGGATTGGCCTAAAGCAAAGCAAGGCTACTACTACCACCGGTCAGCGTTGTAAGAATGAACACTGCTGTTTCCAATTTCTGTTCCTGCCGGCACGCCTTACTCTTGTGTCATGTCTCATAGACTCCAGGTTCTTTTCCCATTTCTCAAGTTGGTCCTTGGTACTTGAGGTAGGCAGAGCCATGGCCCTCGAAGGACGTCCCAGGCCTGATGCTGGAGCCTGTGAACGTGTGACCTCACACGGCAGAAAGGACTTTGCAAATGTGATTCCAGGGTCTCCAGGTGGGGCTGTGATCCTCCTGAGCCCAGAGTCGCCGTCACCACAGAGGAACGTCAGAGTGGACGAGGGGGGTCAGCATCAGAGAGGGGATGTGTCCAGTGAGGCACAGGTTGGAGTGATGTAGGCCCATGTGCCCAGGAAGGTGGGTGGCCTCCAGAGGCTGCACAGGGTCGGGACCCAGCCTCTCCCCTCCCTGGTGCCTCTAGAAGGAGCACAGCCCCGGGACCCGCTGTTGACTCCTGACCTCCAGAGTGTAACACAGCCAGTCTGTGTTGCTTAAAGCTGCTGAGTGTGTGGTCATTTGCTACACCAGCCGTAGCAAACTGAGATAGGGGACACACCCGTCTAGGTGCCACAGTCAGGAGTTTCATACGCAGGGTCGAAGGGGTTCAGCTAGCAAGCGGTAGGAGGTCGGGGTCCGGCTAGCAAGCGGTAGGAGGTCGGGGTCCGGCTAGCAAGCGGTAGGAGGTCGGGGTCCAGGCCTTTGCTTTCTCCTCTCGCGCTGAGAAACAGCCTGGCGGCGTTTGCTGTCGCCGTTTTCCTTGATCCTGACTCTGCCCAGTGGGACGTGTGCTGCCAAGATTGACCAGATGTGACCATGTTCTTTTGCAGAACCTGGGAAAAATAATAGCCCTACAAAATTCTGATTTTATAATGATGGTTCAGTCCGACATAGAAGAGTTCTTTCACAGAAATGAGCTGACATCAAAGTGTGTGAGTTCCATACGTCCTTTTTTTTTTTTAAAGCAGTGCTGAAATTTACACCATCTGGAAGAAGCCCAACGACAGGTTTATTAGCTACTGGGCAATTTAAAAATATATACTTTACTGTCATTCTTGAAGCTTTTGTCACGTGTGACACCAGAAAATTGAATTTCTTAATCCACTTATATTGAATTTAAAATCCACTTAAACTAGGGCTTCAGGTGTTAGGATGCTTGAGTCCTAATAAGCAGATACCCTAGTGAGTTTCGTCTTCTGGATTCTGTTGTGACCATAAGAAGAAATGTTTTATGTGTTCAGTTTTCATCGCAAACCGGCTGAAAATCATGTTATGTATAAATAAGAGTTGATTCAATAAACCTTACTGTTCAGGTGTAATTTGAATGAGAAAGCCTGTCTGTCGGCCTCTTACCAACTTAAATTATGCAAATTAGGCATTTGATATTCGAGGCAGTGAGTTTATTTAAACCCTTTGTAACAGAGCAAATGGAGAATTTTCATTTTTTTAAAAAATTGGAAGTTGTCTCTGGATTCTTGATTGTGTGATAACAGTGCAACTGTGTATTTTGTTGTACATTTGCGCACATACACATAGGTAATCTTTGCTTGAAGGATCTCAGAAGGGTTTTTTTAAAAAACGGCTTTATTGAGGCATACTTGACATACCCAAATCCACCTGTTGTAATGTTCAATTCAGTGATTTTTAGTAAATTTACAGAGTTGTGCAGACATCGCCACAATTCAATTTTAGAACATTTATCACCTAAAAAGAATCCCTCTGTCCGTTGGCACTACTCCCCTACCCGTGAAGCCCCTGGCAACACAGTCTGTTTTGCGTCTCTGTGGATTTGCCTGTTCTGGACATCTCAAACAAGTGGAATCATACAACGTGTATCTCTCGTGTCTGACCTTTCATTTAGTGTACCGCTCTCTTAAATTTATTTATTTAGTTTTGGCTGCACTGGGTCTTTGTTGCTGCGCGCGGGCTTTCTCTAGTTGCGGTGAACGGGGGCTACTCTTCGTTGCGGCGCGCAGGCTTCTCGTTGTGGTGGCTTCTCGTTGCGGAGCACGGGCTCTAGGCATGCGGGCTTCAGTAGTTGTGGCACGTGGGCTCAGTAGTTGTGGCGCACGGGCTTAGTTGCTCCGCGGCATGTGGGATCTTCCCGGACCAGGGCTCGAACCTGTGTCCCCTGCATCGGCAGGCGGATTCTTAACCACTGCGCCACCCGGGGAGTCCTTAGTATACTGCTTTCAGAGTTTATTCACGTGGTTGCGTGAATCAGTACTTCACTCTTTTTTTATTGTTGAATGATATTTTGTTGTTACGAATGTACCACATTTTGCTTATTCACTCATCAGTTGATGGGTGTGTGGGCCGTTTCCACTTTTTGGCTATTATGAATGAGCTGCTGTGAACATTGTTTATAGGTTTTTGTGTAGACGTATGTTTTCACTTCTCTTACGTATATTCCTCAGAGTGGAATTGCCGGGCCATATGGCCACTCCGTGTGTAACTTTCTGAGGAACAGCCAGACCGTTCTCCAAAGTGGCTGTGTCGTTTTCCGTTTCTACCCACAACGTGTGAGCGTTCCAGTTTCTCTACATCCTCACCAGCACGTGTCATCATCTCTCAAAGAACTTCCTGAACCTCAGTTATAAGGCCCACGGCGTCGCTTGCTGAGTAGGAAATGAGGGCTTTTCATTGCCTGCTTTAAAGGTCCCGAGTGCCTTGAAGGAAGGAGCCGAGCGGATCTTCTGTGTCTCTGTAGGTAATGAGCATCTCATAAAGCTTGGTCTGAGCACATGGGAGAGTAAAGGAATTAACGAGTGATGCCCAACAGAGGAAGAAACGGTGGGCACTGACACCCCCCCCACCCGCCCCGAGGCCGCAGAGACTCGGGGCTCGGGCACAGAGGACGAGTCAGGACGGGCGAGTCCATTCCCAGAGCCCCGCCTGCTGCAAGACTCGCTTGGACTCTAAAGGGACGGGCTGAGGGGTGAAGCATCGGGAAGGAGAGCGCAGGTTTTCAGAACAGAATCCTCATCGGGGAGTAGACGGCACGGCCATAGGACACGAAACCTGGCACTGCAGGGGCCACAGGGAGTTGGGGCCAGGTGCTGAGGAAGTGAGGCCCCGACAGGGGTGCGGTGAGGGAGCCCCCCTGGAGAGGCATGACACTTAAGGAGGTGCTCACCCTCAGGGTCCCCACTCACCTCCCCCTCATGCCACCCGGAGTGACAGAAGTCCTCCCTGCAGCCGGCATTGGTGCTGCAGCTTCTCGAGCAGCTATAGAGACCACACGTGGATCGCACCGTACGTTCCCTGACGCCCAGATTATAATCCCTCTTAAACGGATTGTAGTACACAGGGAACTGGTATTCGGCAAGCAGAAGGCTGTGTTTGTTCCCTGTGGTTCCTGGAACAAATGGCCACAAACGTAGTGGCTTCAGATGCCTTACATTTAGTGCTTCACCGTTCTGGAGGTCACAACACGGGTCTCGCTGGACTAAAATTGAGGTGTCTGCAGGGACACTTATTTTCTGGAGGCTCTAGGGGAAATGTTTGTCTTGTTTTGTTTTCTGTTGCCTTTCCCAGCTTCCAGAAGCCGCCTGTGTTCCTTGGCCCCTGGCCCCTTACTCCCTCTTCAAAGCCAGCCATGGCCGAGTCTCACATTGCGTTGCTTGGACACTGGCTGTCCTGAAACCCTCTTCCCCACTAAAAGGACTCCCCTGATTACTTTGGGCCACCTGTATAATCCAGGATAACTTTTTTTTGTAGGGTTAGATTAGCGACCTGAATTCCATCTGCGCAGTTAATTTCCCCCGCTCCGGGGAACCTGCCATATTCACAGGTTCTGGGGATTAGTATGGGCACAACTGCGGTGCGGAGGGGTGACTCTGCTACCGTAGAGGGCATCGGTTACAGTAGTTTAACAACTTATTCTTGACGTGGTATTAGTCCCTGCCTCCTGCTTTTCTGGCTGTGTAGGAACCAGGGCTTCAGTCAGGAGCTGCAAGGTGTGGGTTGGGTGTTTTCCGGAGCACTGCTGTCATCCATTACGTATTTCCGGAGCAGTGCTGTCAGCCATTACGTATTTCCGGAGCAGTAGGTATTTCCGGGGCAGTGCTGTCATCCATTACGTATTTCCGGAGCAGTGCTGTCAGCCATTACGTATTTCCGGAGCAGTGCTGTCAGCCATTACGTGTTTTGAGTGATGCATCAGGATCACACCTTTGGTTTAGGAAGATTTATGTGCGGCTTTGCAGAGGGAAAGACAAGGCAGGGGGAAGTTGTACGCACTCATCCCGGGGCTGATTGGGGAGTGGCAGTGGGCGTGGCGAGAGGTGACGTTTAGGGATGCTCTGTGCATAAAACTTGGGGCCCGATTGATGGATTGTTGGGAGGGGGTCGGAAAAGGGCAAGGGATGAGTCCAAGGTGAGAGCAGCAAAGCTCTGGGCCTGGATGTGAAGGGTAACAATTGGTGAGTCATAGGACATAGTCAAGAGAGACTGGGAGAAGATGGACATTTACATTTGAAGTAGTGACCTTTGGGGACTGGACAGGGACCCAGGTTGAGACTGAAGCAGGCAGAGGAAATACTGCCTTGGAAGAAGAGAGCTTTGGCGCTCCCTGCAACGAGGGCCACCGTGTTAGATGACCTTGCAAGAGAACAGAGCTGGAGGAAAAAGAAATTCAAGGGTGGGATGTTGGGGAAATGCCTACCTTTCCTTTAGTGGATCGAGGATGAAGAAGAACCAGAGAAATGATCTGAGAAAGAGATTGACTCATGCGACGCGTGTTTATCGAGTGGCTCCTACTTGCCAGGCGTGGGTGAACTAAAAGCAGAGGCAGGTCCTGCCCTCGTGGAGCCTGCAGTCCAGCTGGATTGCTCTGGACCCATTCACTTGGATAACTGTGGCCGTTACGTGAGCCAGTGGAGGAGAGGGTTATGGAAACAGTAATGCCAGGTGTCCCCGAGAAGCGGGAAGGATGAGGCCTGGTCCTTACACTTGCTGGCTGTGTGGAAGGAATGGATTATTTCAGGACAGCAGAGTAGGAAGCTTCCTCTCACAGTTCACATGGTTCTGACCGAGGGTCGTGTCCACCAGCTGCGCTGTGTTAGGAGCTCCAGGTTTAGTAACTTCCCTTTTCTTGATGCAGAAACCCATGTCTGGGACCTTAGCGTTCCTAGCTTGTTGTTCTGAAACCTAGGCCATCTTGGTTGTTGACTCGAGCGGCCGTATAATTTATTGTCCAAGTTGGGGCACTTCTGAGAGGGAAAGGCAGCACTGTTAATAATTACCTTGGGACAGCGGGGATCAACCAGGATCGTCTCCAGCAGAAAGACAGATGAATACGTTGCTGTCCCGAAATAAAGGTCATGGTTAGCTCATGATGTTTTTCCTGAAGTTCTCAACTCGAATTTGTGGAAAAGTTTTAATGCCACATATTTTGTAATTATTTCTCAGGAAGCCTGGAGATTTGTTCACACACATACCAGGCATGGTTCACGTGTCCTGTGTGGTGCTATTCTGCAAATACCTTTAGACCCTATTGTGATTAACAGAAACATAAACAATTTCAAAGGCACCTTGGAATTTACTGCCATTATGTAGTCGTGCTATTAGGTGTTTTCCCTTAAACATCAGGTAATAAATTGCAGCTTTGTTTTTTAATTTTTAAAAGATTTTTGGCTGCATTGGGTCTTCGTTGCTGTGTGCGGGCTTTCTCTAGTTGCGGCGGGCTTTCTCTAGTTGCGGCGGGCTTTCTCTAGTTGTGGCGAGCAGAGGCTACTCTCCGTTGCGGTGCGCGGGCTTCTCACCGCGGTGGCTTCTCTTGTTGCGGAGCACGGGCTCTAGGCGCGCGGGCTTCAGTAGTTGTGGCACGCGGGCTCAGTAGTTGCGGCTCACAGGCTCTAGAGCGCAGGCTCAGTAGTTGGCGCACGGGCTTAGTTGCTCCGTGGCATGTGGGATCTTCCCGGACCAGGGCTCGAACCCGTGTCCCCTACATTGGCAGGCGGATTCTTAACCACTGCGCCACCAGGGAAGCCCCAGCTTTCTTTTCTTTAGTGTAGGTGGTTCGCAGAAGTTTTTGACACTTACAAAATGGTTCTCCTTGTTTTATTGGGGCATCGCTTACAATACCAAGCAATTGAACGCAGTGGTGAAAATCACAGTATGATCTCGCCCATACAGTCGGTTACTAGGCAACCATTAGAAACAATACTGTAGAAGTGGTATAGTTATTGGCACCGAAGTGTGTTTACAATACACTGTGTTTCTGTGACCCCAGGAGACCCGCCACCCAGTTGGGACTTGGAACACTTCTAAGACATAGCTTTGGAGTAAACTGGGCTGTGCGGAGACCTACATGCTGCTACCATACTGTTATCCACTTGTAAATTTGATTTACTGAGCTGTGCTTTGGTGCTGTATGGTTATCTAACGCCGAGGGTTATTTTAAAAGTGACCCAATGAAGATCTGGTGGATAGCATTTACTGAGGGTAGAGTTGTACTGAGTCCACAGATTCCTCTCTGGGACCCATGGGAGAAATTTTACATGTGCATCAAACTCTAGAGGCTGTGTTTTTGGAATTTGTGTCTCCTTCATTTTTTGGGTACTGTGAGTCAGGCATCTAATTATATTTGTTTCTTTGAATCAATGTCTGGGAAACTCAGAGTCTGATTTATAGAGTTCCCTTCCAACTGATGTAACGTTGTGTCTGACGGCAAACTTTGGGTCCTGTCCTCACCTTTCTCAGCTTGGTCTCATTTTTTCGTGCCATTATCTTCTGTTTGCCCTAATTGACCCAGTTCATTATGTTATTTTTGCTATGTTGTGCGTGTGTGTGTGTTTGGGACCCACCTCCAATCTTCTTCTTTTCTTTTCCCAGGTGGGAAATGATGAGGTATTTTAGTGACTGAGAGAGTGCGGTGTCTTCTTGGAAGTTGTTGGCTTACAGTGGCCTTTGAATTCTGATGCGCCAGCAGCATCTTACTTTAATGCGGCCGCTTCCTGCTGAAGTCCATCGGGGCAAAGTGTATGTCTAAATTTAGTAGGATGAGGACAGTGTCAGAAGCAGTTGCTGAGCAGACCCCAGTTAAACTGTTTAGGCCTTTCAGGCGTGAAAATTAAAGTTCTTTAGAAACCAATCTATGAAAGAAAGACTCGTAACAATGAACAAAAGTCCTGAATCATTTAATTTTACTGGGGAGAAAAGCCATTAAAAAATAAATTCCTGGACTTAAAGGTACATTGAATGGAGCGGAAAAGAAATTCTTCTTCTATCTCCACCAGAGTGGTAGAGCACTTTCCGCTAAACTCCACTGAAAACTGGGCCTCAGAGCCTTGATTATGCTTCATAACTTTAGCTGAAAAGCAGGAGATGAAATCAAGGTTATTGAAGTAAAAGTTCTTCTGGGTCTCCCGCTAAACGAGTGTAAAGAATTAGTGCAGGAAGAATAGCTACTTCGCGATTTTATGAGAAGGAAGGATTTGGAATGGCTTTTCTGGATCATTTCAGGGCCTTGGCTATTCCCCGGTAATAACAGCCAGTGGTAATGGCCTCTGATTAAGAGCTTTGATGGGCCAGGAGCCGTGCTGTGTATTTTACAATCAGGGTCTCTCTTCCTCCCGACAGTCGTGTAACGTAGGCGTCCTTTGTCCGGTTTTTACAGGGAGAGGGAAGTACGAGGCTCACAGGTTCTTGTCTGGGGCCACACGTATACTTGGTGACGAGGCTGTAAGCTCATTCTGGAATGTGTGGACCACGGTGGTGAAAGGAGTTTCATCCAATACTTAGTGGTGTTCTGTCTGTGCTAGGGACGGTTCTCTGTCCTTTCTGTGCGTGTGCATGGTGGGGGCCACCCCTAATGTTGTTGTGAGGGTTCAGTCAGTTACCTGGAACTGGAGGCTGGCCAGCTGGCCAGGGGTGGATTGTCCCAGCCCTTCTGGTCGCAGCTCCCCAACTCGTGGTTGCCAGGCCAAGTGCATCCTGGGTAGAATAACTGGACATGTCCGTATCCCAGCCAGAAGAGCTGCTAAGGCCGAGCTGCATCTCAGTTCTCACTTTCACTGTGGGACCCGAGGGGTGTGCCTGGAAGAAATGCCCCTGGCAGCAAGGCGTGGATCCAGTGGGGAGCCTGCAGACAGGGTGAGAAGGACAGGTGACTTGTAGATGCTACCGGCGATGCGGTTCTCAGTGTTGAACGCCTGCGTTCTCTCAAAGGTGCAAGGCTGGAGAATGTGAAACCAGTTAGGAGAGCTTGTTAACAGCCGGGGCAGAAGATTGGGGGTCGGGGGTGAGGCATGGCAGGGCCAGACAGAGTCTGTGGGGTGCGTGAGGCAGCTGTAGACAGACTGGAGACGCGTTTGTTAGCTGAACTGCCTGAGCTGGCTGGTGATGGAGAAACCCTCCGTTTCAGCCCCAGGTGTGGCCACCTGAAACGTCTCCAGACGTCACCAGACATCTCTTGGAGACCGCAGTCATCCCCAGCTGGGAGCCACTGGTCTAAAGACTTGGGGGCAGGACTGACCCTCAGTGCAAACTGAAACAGAATTCCTAGTGACCCAACACCTCCCAGTCGTTAATTTGACAAATAAAAAAAATTTTTCCCCACTTTTGGAAAAGGCTGGGGTTTAAGTCATTTTGAGGGCATCTTGTTTCCAAAGGGGGAAGGATCAGAGAGTTGCATAGTTTCGGTCTCTGCCTTATGAGGCTTCTTGAGCGTCTTTCAGTATGGTGAAGCTCTAGTGTATTTGTGTGAGAGTGTTGGGTGTTTTGATTTTAGTTTTAAATTTTTATTTTTACCTAGGACATCTTTCTGATCTCCTAAATAGGGAGGTTGACACTTGAAGGAGCACTTTGGTTTGTGAATAGCAAGATGTGTTTGTGTGCCTGTTTGTGTGTGTGTGTGTGCGTGTGTTTTAATACTCTGTTCTTGCATTAGCTGAGCATTGCCATTGGTGTCCTAGATTTTGAGGTATTTAGGTAAGCACAGAGTTGAATTTAATTGTTTTCCCAAAGGGATTTGCTTGCTGTGTTGTTAAATGAAATTGAGGACGGTACACTTGCCCTTTCCAGGTGAGGGTTGGGGGAGTAGGATGTGTTTGCACATCATAGAAACTGAAACCTGAACACCAGGACTATATGGCGTTCA
Source organism: Leucopleurus acutus (assembly GCF_964270905.1). Classification (NCBI taxonomy): domain Eukaryota; kingdom Metazoa; phylum Chordata; class Mammalia; order Artiodactyla; family Delphinidae; genus Leucopleurus; species Leucopleurus acutus. The sequence goes on from NC_139164.1 coordinate 6,751,278, forward strand.
GAAACTTCTGTGATAATTTCAGTGAATAAATAACATGCTTGACAATTACATTTAAAAGTACGCTTAGTTAAAAAAAAAAACGCTTAGTACTCATTGCAGAATGTGGAGAGAGTGCTTTGGGAGTTGAGGACGAGATTCACTGGCGTTCTTTTCTACGCCATGGTACCCTCATTGTGTCATCTATATACCAGAAATTGATGTGTCACCTGAAGATTATATTGATAGTTTGGTGTTATATCTGCGGGGAGAGATTCAGATTGCTGTTGGTTGACAACTTGCTGAATAAGAAAGATCATGCTTTCCTAATACTTTATTTATTTTTTAATAAATTTATTTATTTATTTATTTTTGGCTGCGTTGGGTCTTTGTTGCTGCACGCGGGCTTTCTCTAGTTGCGGCGAGCGGGCTTCTCATTGCGGTGGCTTCTCTCGCTGCGGACGGAGCACGGGCTCTAGAGCGCAGGCTTAAGTAGTTGTGGCTCGCGGGCTCTAGAGAGCAGCCTCAGTAGCTGTGGCGCAGGGGCTTAGTTGCTCTGTGGCATGGGGCATCTTCCCGGACCAGGGCTCGAACCCGTGTCCCCTGCATTGGCAGGCGGATTCTTAACCGCTGCGCCACCAGGGCAGTCCCTATCCTAATACTTTAATGTATCATCTTTAAACGTTGTGATTCTTTTTCTCTCACTAAATAAAATTTCATGCCACTGAATAAAATTTAACGCTTACAAACAAATATTGTGCGACTGATACCTTATTAAAGTTTTCGTGTTTTTTTTCCGTTGATGCTAGCTCTGGATGGATTATACAATTGTAAGCCCAATTGGGTCATGTTACGTTACCTCTCTCATACCAGATTTTCATGTGACAGGTCCTGTCTTGGTCTTTGTATATGGGATTTATTTGGCATATCGTGGTGTGAGTTGGGAAAGTGCTTTTCATTCGTCACGTGTGACATGTGTGTGGTTGAGTCTGCTGTCGTGGGGTGATGGGCAAATGACACACATGTCTGTATATATGTGCTCATATACATCAGTGCATGCTCACAATCCTGATTTTGCCAATTGTACAAGCGTTAAGTACTTGTTGTTAGTGTCATAATTCTTTAAAGAAGAAATCAAGTTTATATGTGTCTTGGTGAGTGTCGCTTTTTCTCCTCATTTGAATAACTCACACTTTTACGCTGAACTTGTAAGACCTGCAAGCATAATAAAATGTCATTTTGCAGGAATGAATGGATATTAAATGACTTACCTGAAGAGTATATGAAGAAAATATGTTTCCCCATTGATTCTTAAATTAACGATGAATGATGTTTCCTGAATATTTATTTCCCTATATTTACAGTGCTACGTTTGTTTTTCTTCAAAGTTTAAAGAAGAAGAGTGACTTTCCTTCGGTTGTGATCGTGCTGTTTGCTTTGAAGGCACAGCTGTGGCATGCCGGCTGTGTTCTGTACCCAGCCGTGGTAAAGTGGTTCTCAGTGGCTCTGATGGAACAGAGGCCAGTTGGCTTTGTGGCGGGAGCACAGCACTTGTGCAGTTTGGATTTCTGCTGTTTTCTGTCTCGGTTGTTGCTAATAGATAGGTGACAGTTTACGGTATTTGTGACATTTGTTGAATGAGTAAGCGAATGGATGAATGCACAGAGAAGGCCTTGCGTGCTGTTCTAGTTTCTATCCCCTGGAGCATCCGCTGTGCAGAAGCAGTGTTTCTTGCCGAAGCATACGGGGAGCGCCGTGGTCTACACCCAGGTGTGGTGGGGTGAGGGCTCCCCGACTGCCGTCGTGAGGTGGCATTCAGAGGAGTCGCCATTAGCAGCCTGCCAGTTGCCTTGTGTTTTATTATTTTTTATGTTTCACTGCTATTTACTGCTGTGATGCTGTGAGTACGGTACAAATTTCTGTTTTGTGCGGGACCTTCCTATCTCACCTCAGATGGAAGAGGGCCCTCGGTTGCCCTGTTTACACACTGGGTGTAATAAAATCCAGTCTTAGGTGCGGAGGGCTGCTCCTGCTTGTGTGATAGCATTCTGAAAGGTCCTCAAGTTCTTAACGAGGAAGGAGGCCCTAAGGAATTAAATCACAGAACCTTACATTGGAAATAGTAACGGCGGGGATTTGGAAATTGTCCTCAGCTTCTTCTTCTGAACTCGTGTCTAACGTCATCTCGGGGTGGGTGCTGTCGGCACTGATGTTCCATCGCTGTCTTTTTTTCCTCTGTGTCATAGTCTTTTGATCTGTGCTGTCACATAGGGTAGCCACTGGCCACGTGTGGCTCTTTAAATTAAATGAATTAAAGTTAAATTCAGTGTAAAAGTCAGGCCCTCAGTCGTACTGGCCACATTTCAACTACTCAGTAGTCACATGTGGCTAAATGAAGACCTTTCTAGACAATGAAGGTACAGTGCGGAAAGCTTTATCAGATGGGAGATGGTTAGCTAGATTTTTGCCTAACAGGTATTCCAGGAAAGAGAGGGAGGGGAAAATACCTCAAGTCTGAAGAAGAGAAATTTCAAACCAAGTGACTAGAACAGTGAATAAAAATTCAGCACATCAAAAAAATTACTACATGAAGGCTCATCATCGTGTCATTTTAGAAAATCAGGGATAAAGGCAGTATCTAAGCACTTTCTGGATTTAAAAAAAAGTCATAGGAAGGATTTTGAATCAGAATGACATCATATTTCTTCAGTTAGAAAACAGACTGAGCTTAGAATTCTATGAAAATTTATTTTCACTCAGAATTTTGAAGTCATTCCCTCCCTGGTTGTCAATTAAGAGTAGCATAAAGTGGTTTTCCATGTTCAGGCTATCAGTATAATTTAGCTCTCATACATCACTTCTCAGGAAGCTACTAGAGAATGGGTCCCATCAGAACGAGAGAGTAATCCAAGAAAGGGGAAGATTTGGGGTCCCAGAAACAGAAAGAGGCAGAAGGAATTCTCAGGATGCTGGTGTGATCTCGGGGCATCTGCTCTGAGCCGACCCCCCTCTGACAAGTACAGACTGGAGCAGAGACCAGAGGAAGGTCTGGTGTGTATGCATTTGGGGAGAGGGGGGTGGGGGTGAGGGCAGGATAGACATGGAACTGACAGATTATCCGAGTTAAACATTGAAAGGTTGTGGAGGGTGTTGGAGGAATTATCAAAGAAGATAAACCAGAGGCAACTAATAATCCCAGGAAAACGTAAGAGTTGCGTAAGAGAGGGTCATAATCCCACTGTACCACTTGCTCAGCGGGGCCGACGCCATCGTCACAATAATACGAGTGCCGTCTGGATTTAACCCCCATGTTACACTGTTGGGGAAGCGTGGGAGGGTAAGTCCAGGATTGGTGATCGCAATTTAAAAAGCCAAAATTCCTCTTCCATGTGTGAGAAAATCAAGTTAAGTGGTATCTGGTGTTGATAGGATACATTATAAGCCGCTTACGTAGAAACATGGGAGTCCGTACTAGGCAGCACTGCCAACAACAGAAGCAGCTCTAAGGTTTGAAAGTGGTTGCTCTGTGAAGTAGCATTGAGGATAGCTGGTGCTGGAAAGCTTGCAGTGAAAAAGGAGGAGTCTTTCGCCTCCCCTGTGTACGTGTGTCACTTTGAAAAGAATAAAAACGGTTTGGAAAATGGAAGTATACAGTATATATACCTTGGGCAGAATTACAGAAATTTTAGTACGGTTCAGATTCGGGGTTCTCAGCCTTGGGGATACTAACATTTGATCCAAATCATTCTTTGCGGAGGGGGCGCTACGCTGCGTGCTGTGGGATGTTTCTCAGCCTCCCCGGCCTCACCAGATGCCAGTAGCATTCTTCCCCGGAGTCCTGGCAACTAAAAATGTTACCACACGTTGCCCGGTGTCCTGGGGTTGGGGCAGGGGGGCGAAATCAGCGCCATTTGAGAAGCACCGATTTAAAGGATTTAAAATCTGGTATGGAATGAATCATCTCAATATATGAAAACACTGGTCAGCACAGTATGGGTAATGCAGGAAACAGCAGCTTCATCACGAAGAACTTGAACCCCATACGGAGCAAATGAAGTGCTTTGGAATCCTCTGGTACCGTGAACCGCTGCAGCCCACCCCTGCCTTTGGGACCAGAATGTGTCTTAGCCCCTGGCTCTTGGCCCAGTTAATTCAGGGCTCAGTGAAAAAAAGAAAAGGAGTCAGGAGGAAACCGCGGCTCCTCTGTCATGCACCGTGGCTTCGGAAAACATACTTTAGATTTTTCACATTATTTTCAGGATGATACAACTGAATTTCTCCAGAGTGGAAATGTTAATCATTATGGCAACTTTGGGGGAAAAAATGCGCGCTTTGGATATATTTCTCTGCTCAGTTGGCTGCAGGACGAGATACATTCCTCCTATCTCCCCCCTCCCCTCCCTTCTTCCCTCCCCCACCAATTCTTTTGCAAGTTCTTGGTTCAGTTCCTTGCAAGGTGTTTTCCCTTAGAATTTACAAAGGAAGTCAACAGGAAAATGGTTCCTCAGGTTTTTTTTTTTTTTTTTTTTTTGATGTGGATGAAACCTCATAAATAATTTAATACCCTCATTTCACAGCTGAGGAATCTCTGGTTCAGAGAGTTTCTTATAATTAATTAGGAGCAAAGTGAGGCCTGTAACTCTGCTCCTCTTTTTTTTTTTTTTAAACGTTTTCAGCTAAACAAATAAAATGCGTGTGCATGGTAATGCTGTGGAAGGAAGACAGAGCAGGGCAGTGAAATGGATCCAGCCTCTGGCATGTTTTGTCAGCACTTCCATACAGTTCAGGGTTCTGAGCGTGATCTGCCAGGAGCGTGTGCCCTTCCTTGTCAGCTTAGATAAAATGAAACAAAAGAAAAGAAGCCAGAAGCTCATGAGGGGCTCCTTAATTCCAATTCCTGATGGTCCAGACAGAGCCCCTGCGGGGGGGTAGGGGGTCTAGGATGATGCAGAAGCAAGTCAGAAAGGGAGGGCTCTGGTCCTCCAGTCTCCCCGCTCTTGTTGGGGGCAGTCCTGGAGCCAGGATGCACAACCACTGCAGCTGTCCTTACACTGGTGGCCCAAAGAGTGACGTTGGTCCATAGTGCGCGGGCGGCTCCTTCCTCCCTCTGCTGGATTGAGGCAGCCGCATTCTCTTCACGGATCGGCCCTCCGGTACTCTTGTTTGCTGTCAGCATCCTCATTCCTAAGTACCACGATAGCAAGAGCATCCCCCGGCCGGTATTTTGGGAAACCTCCGTACCTTCCTCTTGCTCCCGTTCGTTGCCTCCAGTACCACTCAAGCAGTAGCCCCTTTCTCTTCTACGTTGCCTGACTTCTTGCGCCAACAAGTGCCACCTCCTCCGTGAAGCCTCTCTAGATTTCTTACATTTGGAGAAGACGGCGTGCCTGAGTCCTGGTCATCCTGTCAGCCGCAGTCGTCCTTGTACTCCATCTCAGTAGCAGTTATTTGCTAGTCTTTGCCTGATTTTTGAGAGACGGCTGTCGCTAGAAGCCAAGGACACCACACTATTTTGGATTTCCTCCTACTTTGCTGTACTCTGCTCTGTCTCATTGGCCTGGTCCTTCTCAGGGTTCAGTGGTCAGTATATATAATATGTATATAATCGACTATATTATATATATAGTCGATTATATAATATATAGTTGATTATATCACATATATAATCGACTATATGTATTACATATATGGTTGACTATATATATAACATATATAGTCAATTATATATATTATATATATAGTCGATTATATATATATAATCTATTCTTTTTCAGATTCTTTTCCATTACAGGTTATTACAAGATATTGAATATAGTTCCCTGTGCTCTACAGTAGGTCCTTGTTCTTTATTTCATATATGGTAGCGTGTGTCTGTTAATCCCAAACTCCTAATTTATCCCTCCCCCCTTCTCCCTTGGGTAACTGTAAGTTTATTTTCTATGTCTGCGAGTCTGTCTCTGTTTTGTAAGTTCATTTATATCATTTATTTATTTTTTATTTATTTGTTTTTATTTACTTATTTTTGCTGTGCTGCACGGCTTGTGGGATCTTAGTTCCCTGACCAGGGATTGAACCCAGGCCCTCGGCAGTGAAAGCTCTGAGTACTAACCACTGGACTGCCAGGGAATTCCCTGTGTCCGTCTTTTAGATGCCACATGTAAGTGATAGCGTATGATACGTGTCTTCCTCAGTCTGACTTACTTCACTCAGCATGGTCATCTTGAGACCAGTGGTTCTCACAGGGGCGAGTATGCCCTCCAGGGGACACGGGCAGTGTGGGTCAGTTTTGGTTGTCACCTCTTGGGAGGATGGGGGACTCCTATCGGTGTCTAGTGGGAAGAGCCTGGGCTGCTGTCCAGGATCCTGCGGCGTAGAGGATGGCCCCACCGCAGACACAGCGGTCTCATCTAAGCGCCAGCAGTGCCGAGGATGAGAAGTCCTGCATCCGATGCGCCCATCCAGGCCCACGGCTTCAGAGGTCGTGGTTACTGCCGGACTTAACTCTGTGACTGTGACCTCTCCCACTTGCTGAGACCTGTGTGTTTAACCACCTAGTTAACAGCCTGCTTGGAGAGCCGATGGGCAGTTTCAAAGTTCACATCTTAAAAGACTCTTGATTTCTCTTCCGCTCAGGCTTCGTGCCTCCTGGGCAATGGCCCCACCTTCCAGCTTTTGCTCAAGCTCTGAACCTAGAAGTCGTCCTTGCTTCTTCCGTCCCCTCCCCAGCACACCTCCGCCCTACCGGTGCGTCCTCCGGGTCACACCTCCAGACACCTCAGACGCTGCGCATCCCTCTCCCTCTCGTCTCTCATCCTCCCCACCTGCACTTTGTGAGCCACTGTGTTCCTCTGCTGAGCAAGAGATTCCCTGGGTTTTGTTCTAAGAACGATGGGAGCCCCTGAAGGTTGTTAAGTAGAAAGATGGTCGCATTTTCTTTTCTCGTTCAGTCTGGCGCTGGGTGAAGGGAGGTCAAGAAGAAAGGATCAGACTCCTTTCCAAGGGCTGCAGAGTCCTCCGTGATCCAGGACCTGCGATCACTCACTTCTGCTGCCCAGTGCACTGGCCTTCCTCCCTGGCTCCCAGTCGCCAAGGTCGATCTCGCCACGGGACATTTGCACTTGCTGGCCACTGTCACTCCCATTCAAGGGCTCCCTCCTCATAGAGCTCCATCCCAGGCCCCCGTGTAAACTCAGCTCCTTGTCTGCTGGTCACTTGTCTCCCACGACCAGTTTGAGCGTCGTCACTTCTCTCCTGTTAAACGGTCTCGTGAGTTTTCTGACGAGTTTACTGTCACTGATCTCCCCTCACTGGGATTCCCCCTATCCCCCCTTTTCACTGTCCGGCCGGGTAAGTGTCACATGACGGCCGACCTCAGGTGTCCCGGAAACCGGGGCAGCCCTGAGCAGCGTTTCCGCTTTCCACAGGACCGGGCGTGTCGTTCTCAGTAAGCGTGTGCTGAGTTGCGTTGAATCTAGAAATACCTGTGTTGTCACTTAGCGTGTTTTAGGATGCTAGAGAAAACTGGGAGATGGGGTAGATGTTTCAGTTACTGGAACTCCCTGCTGATGTGATCACAGTCGGTTCTCAGATAGTGAGACTTTTGAACAGCTTTGTGTGTGCGGACAGTCACATCATGTGCTTTACATAGAGACGTAAGCCTGCAGTTCACCTACGGTGGTTGTCTACCATCTGACGCTGTTATTATTTCAGCTTCCTCAGACCTCCTATTTCAGAAGTCTGCCTGCTTCGGGAACGGTCGAGAATGTATTCGAGATGTCTTCGTTGATATGTTTTGCCTGACTTTGGGTATTTTTTTCATTGACAGGTAACTGAAGACAGAAAACAGGCCTAAAAAATAAACCCTCGAGGGAAGAAGGGATTTGCCTACGTTTGGCTCTGAGTAAGTGGAATTGTAACATGGATTCTTTCTTATTCCGTAATGAATATCCTGTCAACCGCTCCACGTTTTCTGGGCTTAAAAATTAACTATTACTGTATGGCTGTGCGTACCGGAAACAGGGATTTCCCAGGATTTCTTGTAAGAGGAGATTTGGTGACCAGAACATGCTTTCTGTCTGCGTCGGCACTTCGCAGCAAGCTCCTATATTTTATTTAGCTCCTGGAAGTCAGAGATTTTAGGAGAGAGAAAGGGAGATGGTTGTTAAGGTGCGTGTGCTTTCGAGGGAGGCGTCGTCGCGGCTGTGTTTTCCCATGTGCATTTCAGGTACGTATTTTTCCAAAGATGGCTGCTTTACGATAAACAGAGCTTTTTGACTCTTGCGCCTTTCACAGGCTCCCTTTGTCTTGCATGTGCCTCTCAGAACGTATTTGGAAAATGACAGGCATCCACTGCTTGTGGACCAACCAGAATTTTCCATAAAAACCTCGTTTGGCACCACTGTGAGGCAACGTGGCCTGTGCTGTAGGCCCCTGGGGAGGCGTTTTCCTGCTGTCTGAGCCCCACGTGGACCGTTGTGAGGGGTACAGAGAACCCAGACTCACCGAGAGCAGGGCCGTCTGGGTTCTGGGGTTGCCATCTTGGCTGCTGTATTTCACCCAGTTTACAGCGAGGCCCGATTCTCACCCACATCAAGAGCATCCTTTTCAGACCACCTTTTATGAAAGTCTCCTGTTTCTGGGATGACCATCCTTTGAATCTGTTGCTTCTGGAGCACTGTGGAGTATACCAGGATGTGTGAGATGTGTCTTGTGTTTTGGGGTGAGGGATTACAGGTGCTGGAAAGCCGTGGTGGGCATGGGGTGTGCCATGGGTGGTGCAGACATCTCCTGCTCTGGGAATTCCTAGGAAGGGTCTGTTAGCCTGTGCTAGAGCAGCTGAGGAAGGCTGGACCTTTCTCTTCAAAGGGACACTTGGATTGGGTTCGGTGCTGCACGGGATTTCAATACATACTGAGGAAATGCGTTCTAGACGGGGGCTCTGTGGGCAAAGGTGAGGACTCAGGAATAAGAAAGCTTTTTCTTTTTTTAGGGAAAAGTGGATAAGCCAGCCTGGTGGAATGCAGGGGACTGGGGGGAGGGGCAGAAGAGGTATAAGGAAGAGGCAAGGACTCTGAACTTGACCCTGTCTGCACAGTGCCTAAAGGACACTGATTCGGATTCTCTCAGCATTAGAGCTGCCATGTTTGTGCACCAAAGGTGACCTTTAGAACCAGCCCCCACGGGTGAAGGAGGATGAGTGTATTGTGGCAAAATACTTCTATAACACCTTACTGTGTGCCAGACATCGCCGTAGTTTGGTTAACAACTTTATTGAGTCATAATTCACACAGCTGACGATTCACCCATCTGGAGTGCACATACAATTCAGTGGTTTTCAGGGTATTCACAGAGTTGTGCAACCGTCACAGTTGATTTTAAAGCATTTCATCCCTCCCCAAAGAATCTCATACACGTTAGGAGTCACTCCCCATTCCCACCTCCCCCAGCCCCTGATCACCACCGGTCTACGGTCAGTGCCTGGGGATCTGCTCATTCTGGACGTTTCATGTAAATGAAGTAAATCACGTAACGTGTGCTTTGTGACTGTTTCTTTTTTACGTAGCATAACGTTTTCAGGTTTCTTTGTAGCATTCCTTTTGTTTGCCGAGTAACGTTCCATTGTATGAATACACCACATTTTGTTTATCTGTTCATCAATCACACACCGTTATTTTTGAGGCTTCTATTTTGAAGTAATGTTAGACTCAAAAAGAGGCTGCAGAAATAGTACAGTGACGTCTAGAGCACCCTCCTCCGCCTTCCCCGGCTGATAACATCTTACGTGAAGGTACTGCTTACCAAGAGCAGGAAATTTGACATCGGCACTGTTGACACAAATGCAGACCTTATCTGGATTTTAGCAGTTCTTATGTGCATGCATGCGTGTGTGTGTGCATGTGGACAGTATATGAAATATGATCACGTGTAGGTTAGAGCAGCCCCCATTGTAATCTGATGCAGAACTCTTCCATCAGCACGGGGAAAGCTCCGTATGCCCCGTCTGTACGGTCACCCTCTCCAGCTCCTGGCGGCAACTGGCTTCTCCGTCTCTGTAATTTCATCCTTTCAAGAATGTTCCGGAAATGGACTCATGCAACGTGTGGCCTTTTGAGACTGCCTTTAGCGACTTAGCGTCCAGCACTTCAGATCCATCCCGGATGTTGTGTATTACTGCCAGCGCCTGCCTCGTATTCCACAGTCTGGATACACCAGTGTGTCTTTATCCACTCATTCATTGAAGGGCGTTTGGGATCTCCCTAGTCTGAGGCTACGACACACAGAGCTGCCGTGAACACCCAGGCACAGGTTTCGGTGTGAGCCAGATGCTGGTTTCCGGCCCCGTTTATTCCTCACGCCGTCCGGCGAGGTCGGTGCCGCTGTCGCCTCTGTTGTCCAGAGAAGGAGGCTACGGCACAGAGCAGCCCTGGGTCTCCCCGGGTCACGTGGGCAGTGCTGGAGCTGCCGAGCTCAGAAGAGGCAGCGATGGCACTGGGCTTCGCCACCCTCAGGACGCTGCTCAGGAGAGAGTCCTGGCCCGGCTGATGCGGAGAGCAAGCCACCCCGCGTCCCCCACCAAAGAGAAGAGCGCCAGCGTCAGGGCTGGGATCTGAGCCGCCGCTGGGGATGGATTCCTTTCGTGGACAGAAAGAGACCCACCTCGGAGGGAGCTAAGCCCGCTGTCCCGCTGAGCTGCTTCCCCCTTTGGAGGCCTCTGTGTGCGGTCGGGGTGGAGGGTCAGGCACCTGGGAACCTGGGGAAGCCCTGCAGGCGTTGTCAGCTCTCGGGGTGATGGAAGGCAAAGCCACCATCCACGGGGCACGCACCCACGTTCGTGCTGCCGAGAGCCACCTGGCTGCGCTCCCAGAGCCGCTGCCCGTGCGCGTCTGCGGGAGCTGCCTTCAGGGGCTGCTCGCTGCCACCTGGATCAGGCATCCAGGCAGAGAGAGGCTGAGTAGTGTCCTCTGTTCTGCCCTTTGTCACTGTCGTTGTAGTGCAAGGACAGAGGGAGGAGAGGAGAGCCCTCCTGCTTCCATCACCCGCGCCTCTGGCCCTTCTGGGAAGCTGCTTCGATCCTCTGAGCCTCGGTCTTCTTTTCTGTACAACGAGGAGGTTAATCCCTGCTTCGTAGTGTTTCGGTACAACGTGTGCAACATTGTCTTGATCACGTGGAGTCAGTGCACATTCCTGTTCTTCCTCCTGCCCTTTCCCCACTTCCCCTGCTGTATTCACAGTCTGGAAGTGATGGAGAACCCCAGTGTACACAGTGTTTGCTCTGGAGCTGCGTTCTGTGTGTGCGTGTGTGTGTGCGTGTGCGTGCGTGTGTGTGCGTGTGTGCACGTACATGCGTGTTGCTTATTCTAAGCACCTGCCTTCTGCTTTCTCATTTTTCTCTGCTGTTTTTTTTTTTTTTTCTTTTTTTTGGTAGGGGGTTCCTAGTAACTGGAATGGGTGGCCAGTTCTCACCAATTCCTTTCTAGTCATAAAATCCAAGAAGGGCTCAAATGAGCCCAGTAGCTGTCATTAAAAGGAGCCTGACTCTGAGAGAAGTGGTTCCCTGGAGCCCGGAGAGTTTCCTATTAGAATTAATTAGAACTGGACACAGTAACAAGGACAAAACAGTGTCTTTTGTGGATCTCATCTGGGTGGACCGTTGTGTTAAAGACCAAACCGGTTGCAGGGGTTTTCATACTAAGTTGGTGCAGGTGGCAGCCCGGGGAGGGGTGGGGTTTGTTCAGCAGGCCTGGGGTGCCATGGGCTAGAGTGGGGTGTTGCTCATTTGTCCTATCGAAAGCCACAAAGCGTCCCGGGTGCCCTCGGAACCATAGCCCGTTGATTTAAAGACGTGCATTCCATGTGGTAGAACGATTGCATTTTCTGTGGTCTCCAGCTGATGAAAAGTGCCTGATGAGGTGCTGTTTGATAGCGTGATTCAGCCCTTCCTTCCTCCCTTGCGATCCTCGGTTCAGATTTATTCCGTGTACTTTTCTTTCAAACAACGTTTGTCGTCTTGAATGCCCGGAACACACAGGTAGAGCCCCACAGACACTCCCTCCCTCCAGGTTATCAGGAAAACTGCTTTCCGCGGAGAAGCTACTCCTTTCCTCTCGAACCCACACAGGCTGGGCGAGGGCCGTCGCGAGCAGCCATGTCCCAGCTGAGGGATTGAAAGTCTGGTGAGCTTCTGCACGATGGAATCTGATGCAAAGAGACATTACGTTCTGATTAATTAAATTCAAGAATAAGCTCTTGAAATTGGCTGTCGGTTCTGGTTGTAAACTGGCCCGAAAATGAAGAGACGTTTCTGACATCTGTTGCTACTTCTGGCTCTTGTACCAAATCAAAGTATGTTGTTTTTCTGAGTGTTTCCTTTTGGTTTTCCTTGTAAACATGGGTGGTTCCCAGAGATCTCTTTCTTGGTGTAGGACAGTGGCTCTCAAGTGGGGGCCGTTTTTTACCCCCAGGGGACACTTGGCAAAGTCTAGAGACATACTTGATGGTCACATTTGATTGATTTGATTGGGGGTGTGTGTGATACTGGTGTCAAGGGATGCTGCCAAACATCCCACAATGGACAGGACAGTCTCCCGCACCCCGTCACACACCAAAGGAGTGTCTGGCCCCAGATGTCAGTAGTATGAGCTTGGCTGCTTTGGGAGTTGGCCCCAAACTTGGCACGTATTGAATATCGCCCTCTGTCTTCTTTCACAGTAGTGTGGTGGCTGTCGGCATTTACTCTGAAGCACCGTGGTCAGGAGCTTTTGATCCTCCTACGATGTCACGAATACGCAGTGTGACTATACTTTTAGAAAAGAATATGCTTGGATTTCTGTTCCTAAATTCTGTTTTCCTTTGCAGGAAGAAATACATTTTTGACAGTGTGATGGTATGTGTCAATTCATAGGCATCAGTTCACTTCAACTTCATTTAACTTATAGTCTGTTAGAAAGTTTGCGTAATTTATTTTTTATGGTCAGTAATAATTCTAGATCTTATTACTTAGAATAATTGCAGGGAATTTCCTGGTGGTCCAGTGGTTAGGGCACGGCGCTTTCACTGCCCAGCGCCCAGGTTCGATCCCCCGGTTGGGGAACAAAGATCCCACAAGGCATGCTGCACGGCCATCAGGAAAAAAAATTGTGGGATCCTCCAAGTTCCTACTTATTGATTGTTTGATTGATTGATTGATTGGCTGTACCACGAGGCATGCGGGATCTTAGTTCCCCGACCAGGGATCCAACCTGCGCTCCCTGCAGTGGAAGCTTGGAGTCTTAACCTCTGGACCACCAGGGAAGTCCCCAAGTTCCTACTTTTATAAGATTTCTCTGTGCACAATTAGCAAATTTTTAAGGGAACCCCCGACATGAAAATAGTCCTCCACAAGACTGTAACTGAAAGTTCATGCCTTTACTTAATAGCTATTTAAGTCACATTGACAAGGGATTATTTTTTATAGTGATAATATGCGTAACGTATAATTTACCATCCTAGCCATTTTTTCCCAATAGGTGACAGTTTTATTTCCCATCTTAACCATTTTGAAATGTACAGTTCGGTGTCGTTAAGTATGTTCACATGGTTGTGCAGCCGCCCACGTGCAGAGCTTTTTTCACCTTCCCAAACTAACACTCTACACGCATTAAACAACTCTCTATTCCCCTCTCCCAGCCCGTGGCACCCACTGTTCTCTTTATGTCTCTGAATTTGACTGTTCTAAGGACCTCGTATAAGTGGAATCATATAAGATTTGTCCTTTCGTACCTGGTTAATGTCACCCAGTGAAATGTCTTCACAGTTCAGCGATGGTGTACACGTGTCAGAACCGTTTCCCTTTTTGTGTCTGAATAATGTTCCATTGTGTGCGTGTGCACCATAGTTTGTGTATCCCTTCCCCCATCGACGGATAGTTGAATGGTTTACAAAGAACTATTTTAAAGTCGGGTCCCTTTATGTCTGACTTGTGACCACTGTTTAGACATAGAAAGTGTTCCAGGCAGTGTGTGGGGAAATGATGAGGTATGCACACGGAACACTCCAGAATCTTCCTTGTACTCTTCCTCAAGTACCCTTAACACATTTCTCTGCTGATGTAGGAACTGCCTTCTGAGATGAGCTTATATGTTCATCCCACCTGCCTCGTTCCCTTCCACAGGAGAGAGCAATAGAAGTATTTTGATGGGTAGCAGAAGTGTTCAGAATGGTACCCTGTGCCAGCCCACGTTCCACCGTGCTCTCTCTTTTTTTTTTTTTTTTTTTTGTGGTACGCGGGCCTCTCACTGTTGCAGGCTCTCCCGTTGCGGAGCACAGGCTCCGGACGCACAGGCTCAGCGGCCACGGCTCACGGGCCCAGCCACTCCACGGCATGTGGGATCTTCCCAGACCGGGGCACGAACCCGCGTCCCCTGCATCGGCAGGTGGACTCTCAACTACTGCGTAACCAGGGGAGCCCTAAGTTTTTTTTTTTTTTTAATATATTTATTTAATTTATTTATTTTTGGCTGCGTTGGGTCTTCGTTGCTGCGTGCGGGCTTTCTCTAGTTGTGGAGAGCAGGGGCAACTCTTTGTTGCAGTGCACGGGTTTCTCATTGTGGTGGCTTCTCTTGTTGCGGAGCATGGGCTCCACGCATGTGGGCTTCACTAGTTGTGGCTCTTGGGCTCAGTAGTTGTGGCTCATGGGCTCTAGAGCGCAGGCTCAGTAGTTGCGGCGCACGGGCTTAGTTGCTCTACCTGTGGGATGCATGTGGGACCTTCCCGGACCAGGGCTTGAACCCGTGTCCCCTGCCTCAGCAGGTGGATTCTTAACCACTGCGCCACCAGGGAAGACCTCCATCCACTTTGAAGACGTTTTTCTGTGTGACGACATAGTGTTTGGTTTACAAAACGTATGTTCCTCTAAAACACCAAATCTAAGCTCCCAGTGTGTTTTCAGCTGAGTCTTGTCACAGCGTTTACTGACATACAATATTGTCACTGTGCGTTCGGTAGCTGTTCGTCTTTGTCAGCGGATGTAGGTAGAATATTAATCTTGTATGAAATTCAGATAAGCAGGGAGCAGGTGGATTTATGGCTCTCAAAACCTGTAAACTCTGCAGCTGTGGTGAGTTCTTGAACTGTGAATAAAGAAATTCTGGACTGTGGCTAGCAAGGGCTGGCGTGACCCGATTTGCCACAAAATACATCACCCTGTCAGGGATCTGTTTCTTGCGATGTGTCTTCTCTGGTTTGCTGCTGATGCTGTGATGCTGCAGCCGTGGGCTCCCTTTGAGAGCAGAGTGAGATGCCTCCTTCGTGTAGTAGCCCGGGCATGGGCAGAGCTGCTCCGCACCCCCGGGAGGCTTCGGGGGCCCAGTGGCTAAAGCACGTTTTCGCGTCCATTTAGTGTCTGGAGGTTGAGGAGTGTCCGCACCACAGGCTCTGTGTCAGCCAGATAGGGTGCACGCGAGGCTTGGCGAGCGGGCGCCCCTCCCGGTGTCACAGGACTGCAGCGCCTGCAGGACGCACGGAGTGGGGTGTACCGGGCCGTGCACGGATTTTGGGAATGGCAGCTGAATTACTGCATTTTGGAATCCCAGAGTCATGGCTGGGACAGACTTCCTGCCCCGTGTGTCCATGTCCCCCAGCAAGAAAGATTGTTCCTTGGAGAAAGTGCAGAAACGATTGTGAAAATGTTCCCTTCTGTTGATACTGCAGAAGTGATTATCAAAAGTGAGTGCCCCTGCCCCCCCCCCCCCACACACACACACTTCCCTAGAGTGGGAACATCCCCTGCTTGCTGACTGCCTCCACTGTCTCAGAGAAGGAATGAGCTGTGTGAGTGCATTTGCGATTCATCGCCCAGGCTGGATGGCTTGCAGACACTTCAGCCAAAGCCACGTTTTCCAGCAGCTTTATTGAGGTATAATTCATGTCCATCAAATTCACCCCCTTAAAGTGTATGATTTGATCGTGTTTAGGGTATTCACAGAGCTGTACAGCCGTCACCACAATCTAATTTCAGAGTAATTTCAGTACCCCCGAAAGAAACCCCATACCCCTTAGCAGTCACTCGGCATTCCTTCCTCGCTCTCCCCAGCCCCTGGCAACTGCAGATCTGCTTTCTGTCCCCGTGGATTTGCCTGTTCTGGACTTGTCGTATAAATGGAATCATACGATACATGGCCTTTGGTGACTTGTTGCTTTCACTTTGCATAATGTGTTCAAGATTTCGTGCGTGCCGCAGCCTGCGTCAGGGCTTCATTCCTTTTTATAGCCAAACAATACTGTTTCATTGTGGGGCTAGACGCTGTTTTGTCCATCCATCCATCCGTTGATGGACATGGGTTGTTTCCACAGTTTGGCCACGGGAATCATGCTACTGTGAACATTCCGGTACAGGGTTTTGTATGGTTGTGTGCAAAAGTAAGATCAAAATGACCCAGTGAACCATTTGCTCTCAAAATATTGGATCGGCCAGAAAGATGTTAGATGTTCCATAAGAGGTTACGGAAAACCCCGAGCAAACCTTTTGGCCAACCCGATAATAAAGGGAGGTTTGTAAGATGAAAATGTAGTTTTCCAAGTTAAGGATTTTTAAGATAAGTATCCTTGTAAATGTGTGTTTGTCTTTTAGCACCTGCCCCGTCCCCCAAAGTATAGCACAACAGGGCTCTTTGAGGTTTAGAAGGTGTTGTGTCCTTCCCTGGGTTGGGACAAACCGGGGCCCGTGATGAGTGCGCTGTACCCAGGAATCACGGTATAGCACAACAGGGCTCTTTGAAGTTTAGAAGGTGTTGTGTCCTTCCCTGGGTTGGGGTAAACCGGAGTCCATGATGAGCGCGCTGTACCCGGGAGTCACTCGGACGCCGTGTGCTGGGTAAACCGGGGCCCGTGATGAGTGCGCTGCACCCAGGAATCACTCGGACGCCGTGTGCTGGGTAAACCGGGACCCGTGATGAGTGCGCCGTACCCAGGAGTCACTCAGATGCCATGTGCTGGGTAAACCGGGGCCCATGATGAGCACGCCGTACCCAGGAGTCACTCGGACGCCGTGTGCTGGGTAAACTGGGGCCCGTGATGAGCGCGCTGTACCCGGGAATCACTCAGACGCCATGTGCTGCGCATTTGGGCAGATACCAGGCCTGCTGAAGGCGGTGCAGTATTGAAACAGGTTTGTAGATGGACCTGGACGACTCCAGCAGCGCAAAACTGGGAGCAGGCTCCTCAGGAAAGGTTGGGTAACATGATGAGATGCCGCAGTTCGTCTGAGTGGGTCCACATAGCTTGTTTGGATGAGGTAGGTTCAACCACTTTCCTTTAACCCAGACTATATTTTTAGGCCAATCTAAATAGTTTCCAGGTGCGTACATTCTTCATTTATTTCATGTAAAGTTGGAATAAATGCCTTCTCTCTCGACTTCCTGTTTTTAAAAATACAGTTCTTAAAATTACCAACTTGTCCAAGAGTTCAGTGGTCATTTTGTAGAAATTCCCATTCTTTAAATCTTTAAGCACCACCACATTTTTTAAAATGCGTCATTCTTATTTTTCCAAGCCTAGATCGTCCATCGTGCCTGGTGGTAATTTGCCTCCCGGTCATTCTCTTCCTGAGGGAAGAGGTCTTCGAGAAGCATGCGCTCCGTTAGAACTGTAACGAACGCCGTCGGATGGCCTAGGGCAGCCGCCCCCCATAGAACTTCCGATGAAGATGGGGTCGTTCCACACCCGTGCCATCCGGTGGAGCGGCCACTGGCCCCGTGTGGGTCTGGAGCATTTGAAATGTGGCCAGTGTCCTGAGAAACTGGATTTTAGATTTATTTCATTTTAATTCATTTAAGATTAAAGAGCCCCACGTGGCCAGGGGTTACCCTTCGTGGACAGAACGGGTAGATCAGGAGCCTTATATGAAGGGTGAGTTCAGTGAGGCCCACAGTGGTGGCAGGAGACAAGGTCCGTCTGTAGAAGAGCCAGACTGACCTGGGCCTTTATCTGGCGCGGGGGGGATACCTGACCCCTTGAGAACAGTGGTTCTCTAGGGAGGTGACTTTGCGTTTGCTGCCCCTCCCCCTCCCCAGATATCTGGCAGTGTGGGGAGGCGCTTTGGGGTTGTCACAGCTGGGGGCAGGGGAGCTCCTGGCGTCTAGTGGGTGGAGGCAGGGATGCTGCTCTGCACCCTGTGGTGCACAGGACGGCCCCCCACGCAGAGTGATCTGGTCCCAGGTGTTACCAGCGCCTTGGGGGGGAAGCCCTGCTGCAGATTCGCGAGGCTGGCCGGGTCCTTCCACGTGGGGCGGGCGGCTGCGGCCACATCTTGTAAACGGCGAGGTGGAGCTTGGTCGCGGGCACGAAGCTGGGCAGGTGTGCAGCCCGGTGAGACCAAGGCGGGAGGCATGAGTGGGCCGTGCGCCTCCCATGTGCTGGCCCGCTAAGGGTACGGCTGGGAAGCTGGCGTTTGTCAGGGGTCAGCGTGCAAGTGTCCTTTTAGGTGGCAGAAGCCACAAAGCCCTCCCTGCTCTGCGCTGCATTCTCTCAAGTTGAATTACGGGAACGCTGCCCCTCCCTGGTCACCAGCGTGGCGGGAGACGGCCACGGGGCCTGAACGTGTCCTCGTCACTTCGGGTTTGGTGACTTACCCCTCCAAGATACTCAGAAAGCATTTGGGAAGGTCCTTTTTTGCCAACCAGTCTTGGCAATATCGAGCCCATATCCGCTGGGTAACCGCAGAGGAGCATACACCTCTCGTTAAGGGCCGTGAGTGAATTCTTAACAATGTTTCCTGGGGGGCTTCCCTGGTGGCGCAGTGGTTGGGAGTCCGCCTGCAGATGCAGGGGACACGGGTTCGTGCCCCGGTCCGGGAAGATCCCACATGCCGCGGAGCGGCTGGGCCCGTGAGCCATGGCCGCTGAGCCTGTGCGTCCGAAGCCTGTGCTCCGCAACGGGAGAGGCCGCAGCAGTGGGAGGCCCACGTTCCGCCAAAAAAAAAAAAAAAGAATGTTTCCTGGGTATAGTAAACGGCCCCGGCACGCACCCCAGCTGGAGGCGGTCCCCCCACCACCCAGCACCCCCAGCCCTCCCCCCCAAAGCAAACTGCTGTCGTGGGAGCTGGCCCTGGTCCCAAGAAGGATGGGGCGTCGTGAGCGATGCGTACACGTTTGAGGGTCGAGGCTGAGCCCTGCATCACGCCAAGCTGGAGGAAGCGGAAAGGAGCCCTGGGCGATGCAGGGCCGAAAAGGGCTCTGTCGGCGGTGCAGAGTGGAACGAGATGCTGCAGTCAGACAAGCGACGTCCTGTGCTCGAGCACAAACGGGTCGCCGCGGCAGGATGCAGGGGCAGCTTTGGCAGCGAGGCCGTTCCTGGCATCGTGGAACTGAATTGGCCGTTTTTTTTAAGGATACTGCAAAGTGTTGCGACCTCTGTCATCCTAAGGAAGCTCGGACAGCTTGCCAAACAGATAACATTGATAATAAGAGAAAAAAGAAAGGAAACCATGATGCTTCTGTTCTGTGGAAGTCATTTTTATCCTGTTTGCAGAAACCATAGATTTAAGTGGGACAGATGTGTCAGCAATTTAATAAGACAGTTATCCTAGGAGTTAAGTTGAAATCATTCACAAAAATCAGCTCCCTGGCAAACTTGAAACCCCAGGGGGATTTTGGATCCTACTTAATGTAAAATTCCTTACGGCAGAGGCTAGCAGGCGTGTTGTCACAGTTCCAGGCAGTTTATTTATTTATTTATTTTCCCCTAAGTATTTGTGAATGTATGAATTACTCTGTGTGCCAAGCATGGAAAATAAAACCACAGAGAGGGGGAGGGCAGTGTCAGATAAATTCCTTTTCAGCAGAGAATCGAGGCGTCTTGTTATAACAGAATCCATCTCCACAGCAACGTGATGCAAGGAGCTGTAACAGAGCTGAACTTTGCGGACTGTGTCTCCACGGTCGATGCGTTGGGAAGCCCGCCCAGGCATCGTCGCAAGCTCCAGTCTTAAATTGGGTGTGAAAGGGGCTTTAGGACACCTGCCTGTGGAGTAGCGAAGGCACAGCTTCTAGGATTCCGATTTTACGTCTTCTAGGGACTGGCCTTGACGTATCTTGGGTTGATGCTTACCGATAGAACTGGAAATCGGAACCAGAATAATTAGATTGACTTTTCAGATCCCGTATGTGAGCCGAGAAGGGACTCGAAAGCACGCCCTGTTTATTCTTGCAAGGCTGAGGGAGGAAAGGACGGGGCCGTGAGTCGCTAAGAGCCGGTTGTCATTTTCCTTTACGCAGCTCGGGATGCCCTCTGCGTTTGGGGGTTCCAGATCCGGCGGGTTAGGATCCCCGTGTGGCCAGGAAGAGAAGTGAGCGCATGGGACTGCTAGCTGGTTTACACTCTGACCTCCTCTCAACAGGTCAGCCTTTTAGTCCCTGCCCCGCGCTCCCCCCTCCAGAAGACAGCAGAGGAGGGAGCCCACAGCCATTTCACACGCTGGACGTGAGCACTGTTCTGCAACTGGGAGTGACAGAAGGTCGAGGAAGGGAACGGGAAGATGGAGATGACAGAGGGAATCTTTTAAGTGGGTTCATGAAAGTAAAGGGAGCCACACTGGTACCAGTGTTTTTTGTTTTTTGGTTTTTTTTTTCTGGCTGTGCCGTCTGGCATGCAGAATCTCAATTCCCTGACCAGGGATTGAAGCCATCCCCCTGCAGTCGAAGCACGGAGTCCTAACCCGTGGACCGCCAGGGAATTCCCTGGTACCAGCTCTGCTATTAGTTAAAATCATATTGATTTAACCCCTGTCATTATTAGTACTGCTACGGTTCTTGTTGCTCTTGGAGAAATTATCGCACATCCATCTTGAGTCCCTAGAAATGACAGCCCTGCTGAGTGAAAATGGTAAAGACCCCTTTCGTGTGAGGCCTGACATTCCACAGAAACAGTTTTTTTCATCTTCCCAAAGGCCATCTGAGTGAGTTGGTTAAACTCTTGTGCTTGCACATCTGCAAGTTCTTTTCTCGTGCTCTCTGTGTTACGATTGGTTCTACCATTTCTCGTCCACCAGGATGCATCAAAAGGAGTCAGAGTTCACACTTTGCTCCAGAACGTTCCAAGGATTAGGCTCCAGTGAGGAGCCTTCAAAGGCTCTGGTTCTCACTGAGGGGGGATTTTAACCCCCGGGCGACTCTTGGCAACGTCTGAAGATGTTTTTGGTTGTCCCAGGTAGGGAGGTCCTCCTCTCATCTCTTGGGTGGAGACTAGAGATGCTGCGCATCACCCTGCAGTGTACAGGACGGTCCCAAGAACGGTGTCATCCATCCCCAAACGTCACTAGTGCCGCGGCTGAGAAGCCCTGTCCTAGGGTACTTTCCACTTGCTTGGTGCTGCAGGAAGGGCTCTCTAAGGATTGTCTCCTTGGAGAGGGTCACGTCCCTGTAGGCTGGCCTGCTGTGCATGTCCCCGAATTCTGAAAGGAAGCTGGAATTGTGAGGGTCAAGTCAAAGGAAGCCTCCTGCCTATTGAGCAAAGCAGGGACCCTTGTGAGCTGGTGGAGGTCTGCTGCCTGGCCCAGCCCAGCCAAGGCCTGACTGTGTTGCCTTTTTTTTCTTTTTAACTTTTATTTATTTTTGGCTGCGTTGGGTCTTTGTCGCTGTGCGTGGGTTTTCTCTAGCTGCGGCGAGCGGGGGGCCACTCTTGGTTGCCGTGCGCGGGCTTCTCATTGCAGTGGCTTCTCTTGTTGTGGAGCACGGGCTGTAGGCGCACGGGCTTCAGTAGTTGTGGTGCGTGGGCTCGGTAGTTGTGGCTCACAGGCTTCGGTAGTTGTGGCTCACAGGCTTCAGTAGTTGCGGCACACGGGCTTCAGTAGTTGCGGCATATGGGTTCAGTAGTTGTGGCTCGTGGGCTTCAGTAGTTGTTGCACACGGGCTTAGTTGCTCCGCGGCCTGCGGGGTCTTCCCGGACCAGGGCTCGAACCCGTGTCCCCTGCATTGGCAGGCGGACTCTTAACCACTGCGCCACCAGGGAGGTCCCCCTGACTGTGTTTCTCATCGCATGTTTCATGTAGGTTTCGCCAAGGTTTCTCCTGAAGGATGCTGGCTCAGGGCTGCGCCTCCGGGTTCATTTCTTTCCAGAGCAGTTAGGGTGAAGCGTGAGCTCAGTGTTCCCCGAGGAGGAGTTACGAGAAGCAGGCCCGCGTTCGCTAAATGCAGGTGTCGGAAGCTTCAGCATCGTGACCAGAATGCTGCTCACCATTTCCCGAGGGTTCTTGGGGTTGGAGACCGGGTGGCAGATGCTTGTGGCTTCTACCGCACAAATGAGATGTGTTGTGAAGGCCCCCGGCCAGTACACGCACAGCCTTAATTACCGCTTCAGAACAGCAAGTGAGTGTTGAAGCAGTGTTTTCATACTCACTTGAAGTGCGAGCTCTCGTATGACGGTCGTATTGTTGGACCTGCCCGTGTTGCATTCATTAGGTCTATAATCTGGACGCTTCTTTGTTGATGCTCCCCAGGGGAACCTAATCCCCACAGGGGTAGCCTTAGGAAAGGGTCAGGCGTTCCACGTGCTGATTCCATTTCTTAGTTCTGTTTGTGCGCTACGGCCCTAGTGTCTAGAAAAAAGAATTCCTTATATTTATCCAGTGCACCTAAGTCCGTGATGCTCGTGATACTGTTTATCTGATCAAGCATATAGGGAGATGAGGTTTATGAATTTCAGCTTTATTTCAAGAACCTCAGTTGGAAGATTACTGGCCATTCATCACTGTGTGATGGTTGCTTTAATCAGCGGGGTTCCCGTGGTTTTCTGCTGTTTCTGTTTCAAAGAGGGTAGTGAGTAAAACTGGATATTAAAGTTGATTGCATTGGTTAAAGACTGGGACAGCGTTGCATATATAGTTTAGAAGCTAGTCGGCTAACGTCTGACATATACACTCTTAGCTTGTTAACGTGGAAATTGTCAAACATACAAAAGTATATAGAATATTTTGGTATATTCCCCCTCACCCTGCTACACCCACTGTCAGGATTTCATGAGCTGGTGTCACCTGTCCCCTCACTGTTTTTTTTTCTTTTTATTAGAATAATTTAAAGCAAATCTCAGGCATCTTGTTATTGAGTATTTTCGGATGTATCTCTAATATAGAAGTATTTTTAAAAATTTTTTAAAACCAAATACCATCAATATCCTGTATGACTTTCCCCTGGCTACTGTAAACAAATTACTACAAACCAGGGGGTCTTGAAACAGCAGAAATGGATTTTCTCACAGATCAGGAGATCAGAAGTTCAAAATGAAAGTATTGGAAAGGTCAGTTCCTTTTGGAAGCTCTGAGGGAGAATCTACTCCATGCCTCTCTCCTGGCTTCTGGTGGCCCCGGCTGTTCCTTGGCTTGTGGCCGCATCACTCCAGTCTCTGCCGTCATCTTCACACGGCCTCCTTCAGGTGTCTGTGTCTCCAGATCTCTCCTTTCACTTCTAAAGACGCCAGTCATTGCATTTAAGGCCCACCCTAGTCCAGTATGACCTCATCTGAATTTGATTCTGTCTGCAAAAGACCTGATTTCTATATAAGGTCACATTCACGAGTACCGGGAGTTACAACGTCAAAGGATGTTTTTCAGGGGACACCATTCACCCCACCCAGTAACTGTGAGCGTAACTCTGAGCCAAACGTGCTGAGTTGATTAACTCACCAGCTACCAGAAATCTTTGCTGGAACGTGTTCATTGTACAGATGGTTGCCTTTAATTGAGAGGTGGTTTTACCTGTCATCCCTCCCCAGGACGGAAGTGCCTGTACTTGCTCAGGGCCACACTTGTGGCGAGCTGTGGGGCTGGGGAAGAACCCTGTCTGGCTCCAAACCCAAGGAAGCCGGCTACGGTTTATAATGCAGGTTCATGAGATGTGTTTGCTTCAAGTCTTAGAATGTAAAGTGTGTATTGGATGATCTCCGTGGGTCTGTAAGGCTGTCCATCCACTCCTTCTTAATTATTTAAGCAAGTTGTTGGTGCTCTAAAAGTACACTCTTTTTTCACCAGAATTTTACATGTATTGTAAAACTTGACATAACTGTGTCTTCAGTGCATTTCTTTAAGGATGCTAAACTTGGCCATGCTTCTCGTTTGTACACCACCCACCATGCCCACCTGAAGGGGTCTTTCCGTTGGGTTGGCCCCCGTCGGGATTGCAGACCGATGCTTGCAGGTGAATTAATCACGCTCTTAGGGCTCAGTGATGGGTCTAGAGTGTTAGTTTGCTTGTCACTTCACGTCACGCGGATGCTTTCTACAATAGTGCATCATAACTCGTTTTTTAAAACGAATAGAGTTTTTTTTAAAAACAATGTATGGGGTACAGAAATCATTCTTCTTCTTCTTTTTTTTTTTTTTTTTTGCGGTACGCGGGCCTCTCACTGTCGTGGCCTCTCCCATTGCGGAGCACAGGCTCCGGACGCGCAGGCTCAGCGGCCATGGCTCACGGGCCCAGCCGCTCCGCGGCACGTGAGATCTTCCTGGACCGGGGCACGAACCTGTGTCTCCTGCATTGGTAGGCGGACTCTCAACCGCTGTGCCACCAGGGAAACCCCATTCTTCTTTTTAATGAAAGTGTTTATTGGCAATAAACTTAGCCTCAACTTACTTGTATTTACAGTGTCATTTTGAAATGGATACTCTAAGAGAACTTTTGTTTATACTCAGGATGATAATTACACAAAATTAAGTGATGATTCCAAACGTCCTTCGGATAGATTACTGGCAAGATGCCTCATGGACCGAGGCTTCCTCTTGGGATGTGTTTTTGGGGTTGACTTTCTTGCTGCTCTCAGCTGCCTGGATTCCTGCTCATACACAGATAATCCCTCGACATTTTAAGCATTGTACTTACTCTTGCTTAACTCTTCATCAATGGTTGAACTCAAGAGTTCTTTTTAAAAATTGCATGTTTAAAAATTTCCTCTTGGGAGTTTTCCTTTTGAAAAGATATAAATAGTGCTAACCATTTAAAGTATACATTGTTAGCCATATGTTAATTTTCATATCCCCAACGTCTAAGAATCATGACGTAATACTAGTATGGGCTCAGAGTATGTCCCCTAAGATATTTACCAATTACCAAGGAGAGGATGGATAACCTCACCAGGAGTAAGGCATAGTGACATCATGTGATGCCCTGAGAAGGACACAGCATCACTTCTGTGGTATCCCTGCCGGGAATGCATAACCTGCATCTAATCGAGAGAAGTGGACAAACCCAAAAGGGGGTGGGGTGGGAGGCAGCATTCTACGAAATAACTTCTCGCGCTCGTCCAAAGAGTCTGGCTTTGAATGGCAAGGAAAGAAAGGGCGACTGAGCTTCCCTGGTGGCGCAGTGGTTGAGAGTCCGCCTGCCGATGCAGGGGACACGGGTTCGTGCACCAGTCTGGGAAGATCCCACATGCCGCGGAGCGGCTGGGCCTGTGAGTCATGGCCGCTGAGCCTGCGCGTCCGGAGCCTGTGCTCAGCAACGGGAGAGGGCACAACAGTGAGAGGCCCGCATCACACACACACACACACACACACACACACACACACACACGGCGACTTGTCACAGGTCAACGGGTTGTGGGCACACACACACACACACACACACACACACACACACACACACACACGGCGACTTGTCACAGGTCAACGGGTTGTGGGGTCCTGGATGGAAATCGGAGACAGAAGAAGGACCTGTGAGTTTGCTTAAATGTAGTTCAGTTAGGTGTGTTGCGCCCGTGTTGATTTCTTTGTTTTGACCATTGCTGTGTTTATTTAGGATGTTAACAGGAAGCTAGGTGAAGGCTTCGTGGGAACTCTCTACTATTTCTGCAACTTTCTATAAGTCTAAACTTATTTTAAAATAAAGAGGTTTTTTTTTTCCCAAGGAGTTATTTTATGTATGATTTAATATGATTAACTAATGTTTTGCATGGTGTTGCCATAACTTTTAGCAGTTTTATGTTTCTTTGTAAAGAAAGTGCCCAAATGTATTTTCACGCAAAACTATCAACTGAGACCTTGTTTAGTTTGAACAAAATGTCGTGGAGGTAGGGCTGGTTTTACATAGGAATTCTGAACATTTGCACGTTTTTTTTAAGGAAGTTCATTTTGTAGTGTTCCTTTCCTTGGAAGAAAACCCACCCATATTCAAAACACAGCATCTTTTAAAGGCATTTGAATTTTCAAAGAATGTTTCCCCCTTACTTTTGCTTTGCTTCTTATGAGTAGGGCTGGTCAAGGGTGTTCTGAATTTAGCCTTTAAATCAGCGCTGCATGTCATTCTGGTCGAGCTGTAGTCTTATCCTCAGCCTCGCTGGAAGGGGCCCCTCCTTCCCGTTCTTAGCAGTGTTAAGAGAAACCAATGAGAAGATGGGGCTGTTTGAGTCTGGATTGGCCCATCCCATAGGGCAAAGGATGCCCCTGGGGGCGTCCCTCAGAGACTCAGGGGCTACCCCCAATCCAAGTCATTATGGGGTGTGGGGGGCTTGTGGGGGGAGGAGTGACGGAAAAAGTGGGTTGGGGCCAGGAGGAACCCAGCAGGGAGGACCCGGTGCAGACCCCAAAGGTGGAGCTGGTGCAACATTTCTTGGGCTCTGCCACCCCAGCTGGGCCTCTTGTTAAGTCCATGCGCCCTTGAGCAAAGGCTCCAAGTTTTAAGCCTAAGTTTTGTACTCTGTCAAAGAATATCTTTCCCCTCGCATGAGGACTAAATGCAGTTGTCCGCGGAAAGCACTTAGCGCAACGCCTGGCCCTTCAGCAGTCACTAGGCCCATTTGATGCTATCTTTTGCCCTCGTTTCGTAGCAGAAGAGATCACTGAAGCGCACAGCCTTCTAGCTGCCTCTCTTTGCTCAGATGCCATGCTCTGTGTCCCAGTTCACTGCTCTCCCTTGTCCCAGCCGATTTAAGCTGTCTGTTACCAGTTGATATACTTACAGACTAAATCGCTGTTATTCTGAAGTGTATGTATTCGTTCAGGGATGACGTAGTGACTCATGCTTTGTGCCGGTTATTATAATCAAGTGGTGGCAGTGGGGTGGGTCGGGGAGTGCAGAGGACCAGCCAGTCGTCAGGCGTCTTACGGAATGCCTGATGGGGTGCAAAGCCCTGCCCCTTCCTCTGGGAAGGGAGGACCCCTGAGCATCCTCCTGTAGGGTGATGACAGCTGTGTGGGGCTGCCCCTGCCTTCTGGAGGTCGGGGAGGTGACATCTGAGCCAGCGCACCGGTGATGCAGAGGTTTTTGGACTCCAGAGGAAGGCATCCTTGGCTTAAAGGGCAGCACGTACTCCTAGGGCATGTCTGGGAGATGGGGCCTTCGGTGCAGCTGGGACCGGGGAGAACGCCCAGGGGACAGGGGCTGGTCCAGAGCATTGCTTGGGAACCAGCCAGCTCGTTTATTTTTTATTATTTTTGTGGTACGCGGGCCTCTCACTGCCGTGGCCTCTCCCGTTGCGGAGCACAGGCTCGGGACGCGCAGGCCCAGCGGCCATGGCTCACGGGCCCAGCCGCTCCGCGGCATGTGGGATCTTCCCGGACCGGGGCACGAACCCGTGTCCCCTGCATCGGCAGGCGGACTCTCAACCACTGCGCCACCAGGGAAGCCCCAGCTCGTTTATTAATGAGTGAAACAAAGCCACTTGGTCACCCGAAGAACAGCTTTGATTTTATTTTGGTAATCTACATTATTTTGAATAGGGATGTAAAACTAAATTATCCACGGGCAAATGCGTTTCTTAACCGTTCATTCCCTTAAGCTTCCATGAAATAGTTTCTTATGCGTCGACGCCATTTTTCCTCTTCCTGCTGACGCCTGTGTCTGTGTTCGTTCCGCGTCTGCTTTTTCCTTCGTGATCTTTGCCTTCTTGACGTTCACTGTCATCCCCTGCTCTGCATCCTGGTCCTTCGTTTGCTTCTTCCCATGTGTCCCCTCTGTTTACTGCCCGGGGCGCTGACCTTTCTGCCAGGCGCTAACCGTGCAGCACTTTAAAGAAGTGAGATCGTGTCAAGCTCCTGGGGTGTAGCTGTGGCTTCTCGAACCTGGGCCTTCTCACCCACCCTGGTTTTGGATAGTTAGGAAACCTTAGTTAACCCTTGGGTCGTTATTTGTAGAGCAGGTCAAAGAGCCTCCCTAGTAGTTATGAAAACTTTCATGTCCAGTCACGTACTCTTTTCTTCTTTTAAAATTTTATGGCCGCGCCCTGCGGCGTGTGAGATCTCACTTCCCCAACCAGGGATTGAACCCGTGCCCCTTGCATTGGCAGTGCAGAGTCTTAACCACCAGACCGACAGGGAAGTCCCTCTTTTTTTGTTTTTATTGTGGAAAATATACATAACAGTATCATTTTAACCATTCATAAGCGTACAGTTCAGTGGCATTAAATACATTCATAATGTTGTATAGCTGACCATCTCTACCTGCAACTTTTTCATCATCCCCTCCAGATAACTCTGAACCAGTGAGACAGCACCTCACCCCTCCCTGTCTATCCCAGCCCCTAGCGCCTTGTAAGCTATGTTCTACTTTCTGTCTCTAAGAATTTGACTCTAGGTGCCGCATATATGTAGAATCGTATAATACGCGTCCTTTCGTGTCTGCCTTATTGCCCCAGGCACAGTGTTTCAAAGATCCTTCCATGTTGTAGCCGATGTCAAAGTTCCGTCACTTTTTATGGCTGAGTACTGGTCCACTGTACGGTCGCCGCTCCTTTCAGAAGAGCGATCAGTGTACTGCCCACGTCGCGGTGCCAGAGGCCAGAGTGCTCGTGGGTCTTCCCATGTTACATGTTGTACCATGTGCTTCATGGGAGAGACGTTTCCTCTGAGTTTTCACGTGTGTTGCCTGTTTTCACACCTCGCTTCTGGAGACGTGGGCGTGGGATGTGGTACTTTGTCTCTTTGATACTGACGTAATGGGATTGCCCCCATCTGACCTATTCAGACCAGACAGAGCCCTTCCTCCCTCCCTCCCTCCCTCCCTCCCTCCCTCCCCCTCCCCCTCCCTCCTTCCTTCCTTCCCCCCTTCCTTCCTTCTCCCCTTCCTTCCTCCCTTCCTTCCTTCCTTCCCCCATTCCCTCCTTCCTTCCTTCCCCCTCCCTCCTCCCCCTTCCCTCCCTCTCCCCCCTCCTCCCTCCCTCCCTCTCCCCCCTCTCCCTCCCTCCCCCTCCCTCCTCCCTCCCCTCCCCCTCCCTCCTCCCTCCCCTCCCCCTCCCTCCTCCCTCCCCTCCCCCTCCCCCTCCCCCTCCCACCCCCTCTCTCCCTCCCTTTCCCCCTCCCCTCCCCCCTCCCCCTCCCCCCTCCCCCTCCCCTCTCTTCCCTCCTCCCCTCTTTCCTCTCTTCCTCATTCAGCCGGCATTTGCTGAGCTTGTAGCAGGTGGGGCACTGCGATGAGAACTGACCGCCAGCTAGTGGACGTGCACAGGCCCAGCCCCCCGACGGGAGACTTTGTAGCTTACGGATGTACTTGGCTCGGCTGCATCCTCTTCCCTAGGTGTTCATCTTGCCTCCTCAAGGAATTGTTAAGACTTTTTAGTTGCAAATAAAGGGGCTTAGTATTTGTTTCTGTATATCTCATCCAGTGCCTTTTAAAACTCATGTTTCCTGTTTTCTCTTTTACATGAGAATAGCCACAGCCGTGAAAAAAAATCAATTAAAGCGTGATTCACCACCACCATTTGTAACTGATTTCTAAGTAGGACTTTCTTCTGGTTCTTGAATCACTGCGATGCAATCTACATAATTCCTCTCTACTTGAGGGGAAAAGAAATGTGTCTGGGGTGGGGGGTGGGTGGGCATCTTTTTGGCTTCCGGGAGTCTGGCACTGCCCCATCCCAGTGTTGACACATCACTAGAAGATTAGGGCACATCCGACATGGAGGTGGTGAAGAAATCAGCCGAGATATGTTCTGTGTTCTGTATTGTAGAGAAATCGGCTGGTTTTCACGCCTTCAGTGGTGAATCAATAGGACACACGATGGCAGATGAAGTCTTGGCTTCTGCCCTAATGAGAGCAAATTCTTCTTCTTGTCTTCATGCGTCCCTAAGTCCTGCTTAGGAACTTGAAGCAGACCACATCTCTGTGAAGTCCGTAGGTGTCTCCATGGTGAAGGGGGTGTACATGCACGGGTTAGCCTAGTTTCCTGCCCCTGAATGCGGGGAAACCCCTCGAACACCACGGAGTACATTCAGGTACGCTCTGCTCGTACCGTACAGTGTCTGGGGTGAGGGAACGATGGATGGATGGGGCGGTGGATGACAGTGCCCACCTGTTTGGAATGTCCCCAGGTTGAAGAACAGCAGGTGAAGTTCATTTAGCAGATGGCGGCCTCCCAGTGCCCCAGGTGTCACTCACCTCTACCTGCTGCCCAGATCTAGTGTGGGAAGGTATAAGGCCAGGTGGGCGCCACAGGAATGGCTCTGGTCTGGGGACGGGTTCTCTCCTACCCGCTCCCCTCCCCCCAGCACCCTTTCACCTGTCCTGCACCTATTCCCCGTGCTGCACCTAGCTCCCTACTCTCCCGAACCCAAAGCCCTCCCTCTCCCTACTGCATCCCACCCTTCGCCAAGCCCAACCTCTACCCAGGGCCCGTCCTCTGCCGTACACCGTCTCCATCCCTTCCCCTCCCTCACCTCCTAACTGCCCTGCCCCTACCATTGCTTCCGCTCTCCTATGCCCACACCTGCCCTGGCCTCACCCCCAGAGCCTACTGCCTGCCCACCTGAGAGCCCCCCGGAGCCCATACCGTTAAAATGGGATGCAGAGAGACTCCATTGGTGCGGTTATTCAAGGAAACGCATTTCTTAGGATAGAGCATCACAAACCAGAGTCCTGGAAGCACCAGGGTGTATTAAAATTAAGTTTATAAGGCAAGGCACTCTCCCAGAGTGAATTTGTTCGAGATTCCTGACAAAACACCGTAAACAATTTTTCATATCCGTGCACATGTTACTGTAATAACCTCCCTGGTTCTAGGTATCTTTATTTTAAAAGGAACAGAGTGGCATGGGGCACATGGTAAGCGCAGAGTAACATGTTCCAGTTCTCAGGGATTCCTAGGCGGTAATTTGATAGCGTCGGTATTAATAGTACTTGGAAAAATTTCTTGGGAAAATTTCTCCAGGAAAATGTTCCCTATTGATGTGCTCCGGCCCCGTCCTGGTTTACTCTCTTTCTGGGGTTTATGGTAAGAATTTAACCTTAGCCGCCTTCGTGGTGCCTGCCCTAGATGGGGGGAGAATTATTTGGGAGACTAACTTCTTAACAATCCACCGGAAATAGATTTTAGCCTCAAGGGATCCTTGTAGTGTCTTGTGAGATTAGAGCTTCAAACAAAACGGATTATTTTTAGAGCCACATACTAGAATCACTGTGTAGTACCTTGATGGGTTTATTTTACTTTCTATCTCGAATTATTAGCATATACCTGAACCCTTGGAGGCTTCTCCCCCATCCCGGAGGCTTCTCCCCCATCCGGCAAACTCTGCAAATGCCGCAGTTTGCACTTCTTCTGTCTGAGGCAGAACCCTTTAAGCAGTACCCTGAGGTTTCAGAACTTGGATTTCATTCTCACCTCATTGTCAGCTACGGGGATGGAGGTGTCACATTTTCAAAGGTCTGCAAAGCAGAGTTACGGTCAAATCAAATAAGTTTCGTGATGTTAAGATACAGACACGTGGAAATAGAACAGAGCAGACTGGGCAGGTGCATGCCCTACCTTTGCGAAGTCTCTCACCTCTGAGATGTTTTCCTTTCTCACCTTTGTATTTGCAGAGCTGTGCTTTTCTTTCCATGAGCTTACAGAAGTTGCGCCTTGGAGGGAGAGTTGCTTTGGCAGCCTAGTGAACGGGGAGGGGGCTTCGGAGCCTTGCAGGGCGGTGGCAAAGCCATGTCCCGACTCTGCGGTGGGCTGTCCCCTCCGCCCTGTGCGATAGTTGGTGGTTCTTAGCCGTGTCTGACGCTGTCAAAGATGGGGCTCACCCACGGCCACAGGCGGCTGGGAAATGGTCCAGTGACTGTAGTCGTGAAGGTTTTCTCGTCAGCAATAAAGTTAGATGGGTGTACCACGTTTTATTTCCGTTTGCTGGCAGCGAAGTGGCTTAACAACCTTGCTGATAAGAGGGAACTCATTATTTCGCGTTTGGAATGTAAATACCTTTTTGCCCAAGTGTTAATCTTGCTTCAGTTTTTCCATGTAGAGGGTTCGTAGAATAAATAATTCCCTTAACAGAGTCACTGACTGCATGGCTCCTGGGAGCCACGGGTTAGGTGCCCTTCTTTTCAATGTCTTGCTGGCTTTTAGGAAAAGGTAGACAAACATGAAATGGAATCCTTAACCATGGCTCAGATCCCTAGGACATTTTAGGAATTGAAAACCCTCAGTGGAAACAAGCACAACTTGAAAGTTGAGGTGCTTTTTCTTTTAAGTGTGCCGGCGCCCCAAATGGGTTTGGTCGCCAGCCGGAGTTCAAACCAGCGCCAAGATTTTCACAGCTGACATCTAGCAACAGTATCCCTCAAGTCTGACTTGTACTGTGCTACGTTTGAAACAGTTTACCATGAAATCATGCAAAAAGTGTTGGGGGTGTCCTTCCTGAAGTTTTAGGTATTTCTGTTTTAATTTAATTGTTTACATAAAGTCATTCTCCTAATCAGGAGAGCTAAAAATCAAGTACACAGAAACACTGTGCATGTGGAGTTTTTTCCAGTCTGCGCTTGGTGACATTTAACCATTCACCTGGGCTCAACGAAATAAATTATTTTGTAAATAAGATCACAAGGAGACTGTTTAGTCTAGTGAGGGACCAGACGGTTGCAGTAGTGGCTGGGAGAATGTTGCAGGCAAACGTGTGGCTTCATTGGTGGAGAATAGACGTGCAGTGTTTAAAAAGTACTTGGAAGTGTCGAGCTAAAGATGGTTCCGATGTGGCTCCTCTCACGTTGCCGACGGCTAGTAGGGAAGATAAGAAGTGTTTACCACGATTTGTCATGCAAGCCAGCCCTCTAGATACGCGTATCCTAGGAGGCATGGGTCCGCAAAGTTGCCCGTTCACCCTGGAATGGCGGTCCCAAGCCAGGGCAGTTTTGCCTCCTAGGGGCCTATTGGCAGGCGTGGAGATACTCCAGGGTACTGGAGATACTGTCGATACTATTGGCTGTTGACTGTCACAGCTGGGGGCAGGGGTGCTCCTGGCATCTGGTGGGTGGAGGCCAGGGATGCTGTTTAGCATCCTACAGTGCCCAGGCCAGCCTCCACCATGGGGAGTCAAGCCCCTGGTAGATGCCAGGAGAACCCGCCCCTTCGATTCGGGACAGCCCAGAATGTCTGCAGACATTGTCCAGCATCCTCTGCGGGCATTACTGCCACCACCCTATCAGCTCTGAGGCTCCGAAACCGCCCATGGACTGCCCTTCCCTCTCTTTGTGGCCTCTTGAGTTCAGGGGAGCTAAGCGGCCCCTGGGAAACTGGCTTAATATCTTGTAGGGGCAGAAAGAGAACCCCAGGTCCCCATTCCTCATCGTCTAGAGCACCACCCTCCGGCACGGCCCACGACTTGTGTCGTAGTCTCTGGAAATGCACACACAGGCGTCTCGCGGTACCCTCTCTGGGTTGCATAAATTTTATAATGTTTTGGATGTCGCTTGAAAGTCATTCATGGAGGCTGGTGGATGTGTGAAGTGCGTGTGCGTGAGACGTGTGCAGGCGGCTGGAAAGTCATCACAGAGCTTTCCCTCTGTGAATCCAGGTGTGGACTGGGTGGCCGCCAAGGTGTGTGTAACAGTCCATCACGTGCCCCGGGTGGTCCTGTGGCCGTGCTTTTTCTCTTTTAAAGCTGCACGAGGTGCAGGTGTCCAACCCAAGTAGAGAGAGCTGTGTAATCGTTAAGTTCTCTCCTTGCAGTTGCCCCCAACCTTTTGTTTTGTTTTGGTTTTGGTTTTGGTTTTTTTGCGGTACGCGGGCCTCTCACTGTTGTGGCCTCTCCCGCTGCGGAGCACAGGCTCCGGACGCGCAGGCTCAGCGGCCATGGCTCACGGGCCCAGCCGCTCCGCGGCACGTGGGATCTTCCCGGACCGGGGCACGAACCCATGTCCCCTGCATCGGCAGGCAGACTCTCAACCACTGCGCCACCAGGGAAGCCCTATATACATCTTTTGATATCGATTCGAAAACAGTCATAAGGAGAAAGTCCTAAGGGAAACTAATGGTGAAGGAAGAGGCTAAGACCTCAGTGGATAGAAGAATCGGGAAAGTACGTTAGAAACACAGCTTCAATGCCAACGAAAATGGAGAAGGGTGTTTAAAGAGCTTTGGGCTTGAGGCACACCCACTGCTCTAGTTTAGAATGTGAGCTTAGCTGTCGATTTCAGAGGGCCGCAGTGCCTCTGCCCCTGGACCCCGCAGAACTCTTGGCTTTTCGTTTTCTTTATGAAATTCTGGGAGCATTTTTCCTCGCAAAGATTTCATTGGGAACAACAGTGAAATCTCTCACAGTTCTCCGGCCCGCACACATATTCAGCCACCCACTGGCCAGGGTACATCTAAATGCCCGAAGTCAGAGACACTGACGGAATCCTTTTTTTTCTTTAAAGAAAGAAATGCATGATATGCCCAAAATTTATGGAAAGAGTTTAGATCAAGCATCCCTCGAGTCAAGTGTGTGTCCTTTAGGAGTTGTGCCGTGGGATGGCCCGTGGCCCGGCCTGCCCCCCACTGATAACAGGCTCAGATGTCTTACCCGAGCACAAGCCCAAGTGAGGAGTTCTGAGGCCGCCCTGGTCCTGTCTTTAAGCACTGTGCTCCTTTCCTGCATCTGTTAACTATTGCCACTACTAGGGCTTTACATAGTATATAGTCAACATCACTGTTATGGATTGAACTGTCTCCCCCATCCCCCAAAAGAAGATATGTTGCAGTCCCAACCCCTGGCACCTTGGAATGTGACCTCATTTCGAGGTAGAGTCTTATAGAGGTCACCAAGCCAGGGAGGTCATTCGGGTGGGCCCTGACCCCGTATGACTGCTGTCCCGTAAAAAGAGGAGATCTGGGCACAGATGCATGTGAACATGAAGATGCCCGTCTGTAAGCCAAGGAGAAGGGCCTGGAGCAGACTTTCCCTCCCAGCCCTCAGATGGAGCCAGCCCTGCCGACTGCTTGATCTCGGACTTCCAGACTCCGGAACTGTGGGAATGCGTTTCTGTTTAGCCGGCAGCTTGCGGTCCTTTGTTGTGGTAGCCCTATGAAACAAAAAACCTGTTTGCCCTACGAAACTAGTACATTGGTGCTGGTCTTTCCATATGTTTCAGTCCATGAAGTGAACCTGGGACTTTTTTGAGGAAAAGGAACATTGTAATGAAGTTATCTTGATTCCTTCTGCAAAGGCCGTATTTCCAAACAAGGTACATTCTGAGGTCCTGGGGGTTAGCACTTCAGTATATCTTTTGCAGGAAACGTCAAGTCAACCCAAAGCATCCTGAATGAGGAGGTTCTGTTGTCTCCTCCTACGCACTGCCACGTGGTTCGGTGGAGCTCCCCAGCTGGAGTTGGCGGGAGGGTCTTTCTCAGCGGGGTTGGGTCACTGCAGCAAGAAGGAGAGGGACGCAGCGGATGAGTTCCCGTCAGAGGCGGTGTGCCGTGAACCCGCGAGCTTGTATGGAGAGCTAGCGTGATTGTTCGCAGCAGTGTTCTCTTGGAAGCTTCTAAACTTCTCATTTTCATCCTCCCCCGTTTCCTTTGACGGCTCTGGCCACATTACTAATTCCAGTGCAGCTGATTCAATGACTTGTTTGTAATTCAAAATTCGTTTTGGGGTATAGGTCTCCCCAGAGCTAAAAAAAAAAAAAAAAGGACACCCATGAATGTGTTACAGATTTTGCCCATAGAGAAGAGTGTGTAACCCACAAGCAATATCTTGATTGGAAAATAAAATACATCGTATGTTGGGATACAAGGGCAAGAGGGGTTTTTTGTTCTCTTAATCTTCGTCATTTTAGATGTAGCCATAACACCAGTTCATAGTGGATGCCCAAGCTTAGACTCTTCCATGAATAAATTGGGGGGGGGAGGGGTGTAGAAGGATTCACACTGGGAGGAAAGATAAGTGTCTGATCACGTGACGGCTGATGCCCGAGCACTCATGGGCACTAGAGGTGGAAGAGAAGCAGAGACGCTGGCAAGTCCCCAGGGTTTTACTGGGCCAGAGCTGGGTGTGAGTCTCCAAGAGTACTGCAGTTTGTACCGTCAGGCAGGCTACTCATAGGGAACTCTTAATTAGATTTGGAATTGAGGCTCCCACCCCCAATTGGGGCTCCCTGGTGGGAAAGGGAAGAGTAAAACTCTCTTGGGTTCACAGGAAGACAGTAGGTGTTAGGAAGAATTTAAATGTGCTTCCTCCTACCAGCCTCTGGTTTCTAGGAGCTGATTTGGTCTTGGTGAGGATGAGGAATTAGAAGATGGTGCCCAGGGTTTCCCTGGTGGCGCGGTGGTTGAGAGTCCGCCTGCCGATGCAGGGGACGCAGGTTCGTGCCCTGGTCCGGGAGATCCCACATGTCACGGAGCAGCTGGGCCCGTGAGCCGTGGCCGCTGAGCCTGCGCGTCCGGAGCCTGTGCTCCGCAACGGGAGAGGCCACAACAGTGAGAGGCCCGCGTACCGCAAAAAAAAAAAAAAAGAAAAAAAAGAAGAAGGTGCCCAGTTTTCCTGCACCGCCTTGGAGCACAGTGCAGGGTGGTTAGTGCCGCTTCGGAAGTAGCTACAGGGCCGAGGTTCCTTTAATTAAAGACCTTGAACATTGGACTTCGGGGGTATTACTGAAACTTTTCCAGTTTGCGGGGGAGGGAATCTTTATAAAAGGAAGAGGTGCTCACCTGTTGGACTGTGAGTCGTATGTGAACCCCATGGAAGCGCTGGAGAGAGAGCGGAAGAGCCAGGGAGAACGCCTGTTCAGTCTGTGATTCTCTGCTGTATGGCTGTACTGAACCTGCACCCGTGATGGGAAATCAGTCTTTGGCGCTGCTCTGTCTCTCTCTATTGGATCAGTAAAGCTCCCCAGGTCTTCCTTTGCTTTTAACTGCTTATGATGGAAACCCAGCAGGATGTCACAGCTTGGAAAAAGTACCAGAGAGCATCGTTCCTTTGTAACAGAGAAGAATACTCACCTCTCCACTTAGGTAACGTTGATGAGCATTTCCGACCCCAGTCGGAAATACTTCTTGACAGGTATTTGAGTCATAAAATCGAAGAGGCCCAGAAGCCTGCCTGTGTTGTTCCTAGATCCATGGAAAGCCATGCTTTTTCCTGTAGTGTTTTCATAATATCGTATCTGAATTTAATTCGGTGCAGCCAGTACTTGCTGAGTATCTCATGCGGATCAGGGGCTGTGCTGGGCACGGGAGGTATACCGATAAATAAAACTTCAGTTTTATCATCTGATTGGATAGGACAGGCCTGAACATGGCCAAACCCCTCAGTAATACGGGAGCAGAGAGACGGGTCTTCTTTCTTGCAAGAGGGAACAAACCGGTCAGGGCATGTGGACTGCATTACAGTCGCTCAGGGGACCACTGGAGAGTCTGTTGAATGGAGAATGATGTAATTCATGATGTAACATGTTCTAGGATGTTACCTTTGGCAGCGGTGGGGTCTGAGTCTCTCAGGGGGTGAGCACATCAGTGACAAACTGGCAGAAATCCGGCGGTGGGGGGGGGAGTTCAGGGCCTGGAGGATGGTACCCCTGCCCCTACTGTTTGCCTCTACCAGCTAATCTCTGTTCTCACAGTTAGACCACCACGAACATCTGGGGCAGGTAGCGCTGGGATTCTCGTGGCCACGTGCGGGCTCCGTGGAGTTTGCAGGAAGGGGGTGCAGGTGAGGGCTGGCCTCTCCTACAGGAATGTGCTCCTCGGCTGGGTATGTATAGGGTATTTTATCACGTGAATTGCAAAGGTTGGTGACAGCTGTCCCACTTTGGGCAGCCTCTGTAAGGGCAGAACTTGTTTCTGGAAGCGAGTAGCAGACACAGACCCGTTCACTCCCCCTCGAAGTGTGACGTGGGCATGAAGGTCGTGTAAGGAAATACGGCAGCGTGATGTCTTCCATCCGGGACCCTCCATTTCACGTTTCTGGGATCCCGGCTCCCCGTTCACTCTGCTTCGGGCCCCTCTCCCACCTCTCTGACTGGGGTGGTGAGGGGCTGCGGGGTCTCGGGTGGGCAGGAAGGGAGCCCAGGGGACCGTGTGCAGGAATTGCAGCCCTGGCCCACTGCTGTGCGCTCAAGTGAGACAGAAACGCCGGCTGTGTCCGCGGGAAGTCAGGTGTGTGATCGCCCCGTGGTTGCGTTTTCCTTCTTTTCATCGTCATACGCAAATGCTCTTTCTGAGAGAGATGGTTGTGAGCACGGCAGTGTTCTGTGCTGTGTGCAGTTCTTATCTGTAGAATGATCTGGAATGTCCGTAATACTGTTGAAGCTCAGTGAGGTGACTTCAAGGCTGTGAAGGATACAATTAATCATCATTACGGATACATGTGTCTTCAGGTTCCTTTTCTTGTGCTGTAGACTGGGAGCCTTAGCATTTCAGCTTGTCTTGCCACCAGTTTTCTGGTTTCCTGACCAAGGTGAATTGTATCCTTTGTAAGCCCTTCCTGATGGTTCTGAGAATTCCTGGCTCAGAGAGCTTTGTCGTGAAGTCGAGTCAACAGCAGTGACTGGTCCTGGATTTAGCGTTCCTCTGCTTTAAAATATGTAGCTTTTGGGCTGCCCTGCCGGTGCAGTGCTTAAGAATCCACCTGCCCATGCAGGGGACACGGGTTCAAGCCCTGGTCCAGGAAGATCCCACATGCCGCAGAACATCTAAGCCTGTGCGTCACAACTACTGAGCCTGTGCTCCACAACAAGAGAAGCCACCGCAATGAGAAGCTCGCGCACCACAACGAAGACCCAATGCAGCCAAAAATAAATAAATAAAATAACTAAATTTATTAAAAAAATAAAATATATAGCTTTGAAGTTGAATGTTAACATATTTTTTACATGGTAGCTGATTAATTAGATAAAGTCAAGAGGTGGTTTCTTTCACACCAAATGGATGACAAGTATTGGGTAGAGTTGACTAAGATTTCTTCATCTTTTTTCTCATATACACATACTCATTGAATTTCCATTCTTGTAAGGTGTATACTATTTAATAAATGATAATAGACAGTGTTTTTTTGCTTTTATAAATGTCACGAAATCCTCAGTGGTGTTGGCCCTTGTATTTTCTAATAGTTGATCCTGGTTGGCTGGGTGTGGAATAACAGAATGCAGAAGTTCGGAGAGCAGACTTAGTTCTTTTCTTCATTTTTAAAAGAAATTTTTATTGGAGTATAGTTGATTGACAATGTTATGTTACTTTCAGGTGTACAGCAGAGTGAATCAGTTATACATACACCTATATCCGCTCTTTTTCAGATTCTTTTCCCATGTAGGCCATGACAGTACTGAGTTCCCTGTGCTGTACAGTAGGTCCTTACTTAGTTATGTTTTATATATTAGTAGTGTGACTATGTCAGTCCCAACCTCCCAGTTTATCCCCCCCACCACCCCCTGGTAACCATGAGTTTGTTTTCTACATCTGTGACTCTACTTCTGTTTTGTAAATAAGTTCATTTGTATCCTTTTTTTAAGATTCCACGTATAAGTGATATCCTAGGATATTTGTCTTTCTGTGTCTGACTTACATCACTCAGTATGACAATCTCTAGGTCCATCCATGTTGCTGCAGATGGCATTATTTTGTTCTTTTTTATGGCTGAGTAAGCAGGCTTAGTTCTTGATCACATATAGAACTGTTTGTCATTAATCCATGTGGAGTCGGCATTCTTGTCAGTCCTGGCAAACGAGAAGCATGAATCGTTGACTGATATGCCGGAGAACTCCTGGAGTAAGTGAAGATCCCTTCACTTTTCAGACATCCTAAAAGGCGAGAAGACAAGAGGGTGAATAAATGCACACACAGATACGAGCTGGTTTCTGCCCTTCTCAGTAGCGTATCTTTCTCCTTTTGAAGAGAAACCATTTCAGAATTTTGAATGAATTCTTCAAGAGGACTCATTACTGGGAGGAATGGAGAACGAGCTCATTATGGCAATGTTTTCTCATCCGTTCTGTGGTTTGATGCCGTAGACCCTGGGGGCCCGGCTAGACTCTGGTTCCAGGGCCTCTTTTGCTGATCTGAAACCCACACACCACCTTGGGTTTTAGAATAATTATTTAGTGATGTTAAACAGTAAAAATTGTGCTGTTTTAAAGGATCTGAAAATGAATACGGGGACATGTGTGTAGATAGCAGTCATATCAACAAACATGCTCTTTTTTTAAAAACATGCTTTTTTATGTATACATTTGTAGGCAGCATTTTGTAAACCCGAAAATGTCAACTCGGTAACTTGGGATCTTGCACGTTGTCCCTCTCCACTCCCACCCGAACCCCAGGTTCCTCCCAGGACATGCAGGTGACAGTGGTTGAGCAGAGAAACCACCCGGGTGAGGATGGGCTGAAGTCCCAACGCAGGACCAGAGCCCATCAGAGGGACCATTTTCCTTATGCAGGGATTCTCTGAAAGGCTGCGAGGGAAGCCTTTTTTTTTTTTTTTTTTAAAAGAGACACATGTCTTTTATTATGAAAATTGCTGTTACATTACAGCCAGCATCCGAAACAGTATTTTAATAAGCACTTGTCTTGATCATCAAGTAGAGCAGAAACCATGATTCTTAGTGGTTGTATCGGTTTCCTAGGGCCGCCTTACCAAAAGTACCACACGCTGACTTACAACACCAGAAAGTGGTTCTCTCACAGTCCTGGAGGTCAGAAGTCCCAGATCAAGGTGCCACCGGGGCGGCTCTCCCTGAAGGGCCTTCCTTGCTTGTGTCCTATCTTCCGTGGTTTCTGACAACCCCTGACATTCCTGGACTTGTAGACATGTCACTCCAATCTCTGCCTTCTGTGTGTCTCTGTGTTCATGTGACCATCTTCTTAGAAGCACACCCAGTCGTTATTGGATTAGTGACCTCATTTGATGAATTCTCTGTGTGTGTGCGCGCATTTTCTTTCTCTCTCCATTTTATTTTTGCTGACATACGATTGACCTACAACACTATGTTATTTCCAGGTGTACAACAGAGTGGCTCAATATTTCTGTATATCCCAGAATAATCACCACAGTAAGTCGTTAGCCATCTGTTACCGTACAAAGATACGACATTATTATTGACTATATTCCCCGTGCTCTGCATTTCATCCCGGGGACTCATTCATTTTTGTAGCTGGAAGTCTGTACCTCTTAAGCTAGTCACCTATTTCACTCACCGCTACAACTACCTGTTTCTGTGAGTCTGTTTCTGTTTTATTGTGTTTGTTCACTTGTTTTGCTTTTTAGATTCCACATATAAGTGAAATCATGCAGTATTTCTCTCTGACTTATTTCACTTAGCAATAATACCCTCCAGGTCCATCCATGTTGTCACAGATGGCAAAATTTCATTCTTTTTTATGGCTGAACAGTATTCCTCTGTGTGTGTGTGTGTGTGTGTGTGTGTGTGTGTGTGTGTGTACACATTTTCTTTATCCATTCATCTGTTGATGAACACTTAGGTTGCTTCCATATCTTGGCAATTGTAAACAGTGCTGCAGTGAACATAGGGGTGTGTATATCTCTTCAAATTAGTGTTTTTGTTTTCTTCAGGAAAATACCTAGAAGTGGAACTGCTAGGTCGTGTGGTAGCTCTGTTTTTAGTTTTTTGAGGAACCTGCATCTGTCTTCCTCAGTGACTGCCCCGGTTTCCATTCCCACCATCACTGTGTCAGGGTTCCCTTTTCTCCACATCCTTGCTAACCCTTGGTTATTCGTTGTCTTTTTGGTGATGACCGTTCTGACAGGTGTGAGGTTGTGTAGCGTGGTTTTGATTTGCATTGCATCTTGATGAATTCTGTCTGCAGCAAACCTAGTTCCAAATAAGGTCACATTGTGAGGTCCGGGGG
Source organism: Leucopleurus acutus (assembly GCF_964270905.1). Classification (NCBI taxonomy): domain Eukaryota; kingdom Metazoa; phylum Chordata; class Mammalia; order Artiodactyla; family Delphinidae; genus Leucopleurus; species Leucopleurus acutus. Next base: position 6,793,242 of record NC_139164.1, read on the forward strand.
GTTGGGACCGCAACCTATCTTCCTGAGGGGACCCAGTTCACCTGTAGCGGTGGCAATTCCCCACACCATCCCACCCCACCCGTCTTCTCCCAGACACCCCTGGTGTCCTGATGTGGCTACCTGGCCATGCACGACTCATGCCCGTGGCCATTTACAGGGCAGCCAAAGAAACCAAACCGTCGTGGATTCTTTGTCTTGAATAAAATGAACGAGTCAGTACGACAGAGCTGCAGGTGCAGTGATCCGTCACCAGCCAGTCCTGGTGCCCAGGCGCGTGTGCAGGCGGGGCGGGCAGCAGCCTTGGCCGAAGCTGGGATCGCCTGGGTGGATTCTGAATTTCAGGACTTTCCTGCCAAAGGTCTGCAAGCTCTCATGGGCTCTCCCTCAGGAGGTATTTTTCGTGTGCTACAGTTCCCAGGGGGCTGGGGCCGCTCTGCTGGCGCGTGGGGCGCGTGGAGCCTGTTCTCGGTCACACGCGAGCAGGCCGGCGGCGGTGGGCTTTCTCTCGGGACTGGACGGGGGGGATGGTGCCCGCGAGGACGGGGTTCAGGGGACGGTGTACCGTGGGCCCGCTTGCCTGGTCCCTGGACTATTCCATGACTCAGCCACCTGAGGTTGACATTGCTAAAGCTCCCAGCCACGATGGTGGGGGGGGAGGGGAGGGGGAGGGGGGAGGCCCCAGAGCCGGCCTTCCAGAGTGCAGCCCCCTTCGTGTTCTCACCAGAGGCGCTCCCGAGAAGCAGCAGCTGTGCCCTTGGGTGTTTTTGCTGCCTGGAATCACAAGGCCCTTCCGTGGAGTCTTGCCCAGTTTCCTCTGAAAGAAATTACATTGTGGACGAGTCATTGGTGCAGTTAGACATCTTCTGAGACTCTCAGGCCCTTTTCAGGGAAACGTGTTAAACAGACAACGCGTATGCTCGGAAATGTTCCGAATGTGGAGGCCTCAGAGCGCGGTAGGTGAAACCTCGACCTTGGGTTTGTCTCTCTTGGCGGCAGTGGCTTCACATGGTAAACAGGAGGTCACCTGGGTGTCCGTCACCGTGTTCACCCCTTGGAGACTGACTTGGGGCCTTGGAGGATCAGCTTCCAGTAGCTTCCAGGGCAACAGGGAATACGATTTCACATCATAATTACAGCCCCCAAGCAAGATCCAGCTTAATAATTAGAGTCCCAGTTAGAGCATGTGCACGTGCATCGCTTCTGTTCATCCTGGGCACTGATGTCAGACTCATGAGAAAGCCAACCAAACACGGGAATTTGCATTGGAGGAACATGATCTACATTCTGTTATGTAGTATAAGTAGTTTAAAGCCGCACAGGGGACTCTTTCATGATGATGCAAAATGCAGCACAGGTTCTCAAGTTTTTATGTCAAGAATTTGCTAAAGTAAGTCAGACGAGTTTAGGATTTACCTCATCGTGAATCAAGAACCTGAAGCAGGAACTTTTCTTCTAATCTAATGAAAAATGCAACTTGTACCATTTGGACATAGAAATGCCCAGCTGAGGAGAGCAAGTGATTTGCTGGGGGTTTAGGGGTAAAAATGTCTGGTTACTAAGGGTGCATGAATCTGGGAGGTAAATGATTTACCCAGTAGGTCCAGATTTTACTAAAACAGAACTGTTGGATGGTGGCAAGATAGACTCTTTGCCGGGTCTTATGTTTGTTTGTGTTTGCTTGCGTGCTTGCTTGAAGGCAAACAAATGGAATTAAATAATAATTGGCTTGGAGGAGGTGATGGGGGAGCAGATGGGTGGTATTAGTTTCTATGGTACTGTTCTTTCATGTCCACTAATGCACTCCGGTTTCAGCCCCTGTATTAGTTATCTATTGGTGTGTAACAAATTACCCCAGCACTCAACAGCTGAAAAATACAGATATCTATTATCTCACAGTGCCTCTGAGACTCAGGAATCCAAGCACAGATTAGCTGGAATGTCCTGGCTCAAGGTCTCGCATGAGTTGTAGTGAACATGTTGTCCTGGGCTGCGGTCTCTTTTTTTTTTTTTAATTTTTATTGGAGTAAAACTTGATTTACAATTGGAGTAAAGTTTATTGGGGTACACTTGATTTACAATGTTGTGTTAGTTTCAGGTGTAGAGCGCACTGAGTCAGTTAGACAGACACATATATCCACTCTTATTTATTTATTCGCTTATTGGCTGGGTTGGGTCTTTGTCGCTGTGTGCGGGCTTTCTCTAGTTGCGGTGAGTCGGCGGGTACTCTTCGTTGCAGTACTCGGGCTTCTCACTGTGGTGGCTTCTCTTGTTGCGGAGCACGGGCTCTAGGGTGCATGGGCTTCAGCAGTTGTGGCACGCAGGCTCAGTAGTTGTGGCACACAGGCTTAGTGTCTCTGCGGCATGTGGCATCTTCCCGGACCAGGGCTCGAACCTGTGTCTCCTGCATTGGCAGGCGGATTCTTAACCAGTGTGCCACCAGGGAAGTCCCTATCCACTCTTTTTTGGATCCTTTTCCCATATAGGTCACTACAGAGTATTGAGCACAGTTCCCCGTGCTATATAGTAGGTTCTTTTTTTTTTTTTATAATAAATTAATTTATGTCTGCATTGGGTCTTTGTTGCTGTGCGCGGGCTTTCTCTAGTTGCAGCAAGCAGGGGCTACTCTTTGTTGCAGTGCCCGGGCTTCTCATTGCGGTGACTTCTCTTGTTGCGGAGCAGGGGCTCTAGGCGCACGGGCTTCGGTAGTTGCGGTGCACGGGATCAGTAATTGTGGCTCGTGGCCCCTAGAGCACAGGCTCAGTAGCTGTGGCGCATGGGCTTAGTGGCTCTGCGGCATGTGGGATCTTCCCGGACCAGGGCTCGAACCCGTGTTCCCTGCATTGGCACGCGGATTCTTAACCACTGCGCCACCAGGGAAGTCCCTGTATAGTAGGTTCTTAGTACTTATCTGTTTTATATAAATCTCCCAATTTATCCTTCCCCCCCTCCTCTCCCCAATAACCATAGGTTTGTTTTCTGTGTCTATGACTCTATTTCTGTTTTGTAAATAAGTTCATTTACATCATGTTTTTACATTCCACATATGAGTGATATCATATATTTGTCTTTCTCTGTCTGACTTCACTTAGTATGACAGTCTCCAGGTCCATCCATGTTGCTGCAAATGGAATTATTTTGTTCTTTTTTATGGCTGAGTAATATTCCTGTGGGGTGTGTGTGTGTGTGTGTGTGTGTGTGTGTGTGTGTGTGTGTGTACCACATCTTCTTTATCCATTCCTGTCTTGGATAGGTTGTTTCCACATCTTGGCTATTGTAAATACTGCGGCCGTGAACATTGGGGTGCACCTATCTTTTCAAATTATGGCTTTCTCTGGATATATGCCCAGTAGTGGGATTGCTGGATCATATGGTAGTGCTATTTTTAGTTTTTTAAGGAACCTCCATACTGTTCTCCATAGTGGCTGTACAATTTACATTCCCACCAACAGTGCAGGAGGGTTCCCTTTTCCCCACACCCTCTCCAGCATTTATTGTTGGTAGATTTTTTGATGATGGCCATTCTGACCAGTGTGAGGTGATACCTCGTGTTTTGATTTGCATTTCTCTAATAATTAGTGATATTGAGCATCTTTGCGTGTGCTTTTTGGCCGTCTGGATGTCTTCTTCGGAGAACTGTCTATTTAGATCTTCTGCCCATTTCTTGATTGGGTTTTTGGTTTTTTATATACAAACGGCTGCATGAGCTGTTTGTATATTTTGGATATTAATCCCTTGTTGGTTGCCTGGGCTGCAGTCTTTGAGCGTGGACCTGGGCTGGAGGATCAACTTCAAGGTCATTCCTGAACATGGCAGTTGGAGGGAGGCTTCAGTTCCTCACATCTCTGTAGGGCCACCCATGACCTGGCTTCCCCAGAGTGCGTGATCTGTGTGAGTGTGAGAGAGACTGAGACGGAGAGGGGAAGAGAGCACGGGAGAAGGAGATAGAGAAAGAAAGTGCTAGAAGCTATGTGCTTTCATGACCTAATCTCACAAGTGACGTGCCATTACTTCTGCCATATTCTGTTGGTCACACAGAGCAATCCTGGCCAGTGTGGGTCGGGGCTATTTCAGGGTTCAGGTACCAGGGAGTGGGGCTCCTTGGGCACCATATAAGAGGCTGCCTACCAACCACAGCCCTCTTATTTTTTACACCCGTAAATTGGTGAATTGGTCAGAGAATTACTCATTTGAGTACATAGTCAACTATCAGAAAATGTTGGGAAGATTCTTTAACCAGGTCCATTCCCTCACCTTTGGAGCCATTAAAATGTAGAAGTGAAGGCTCTCACTTTACTACATAGTTAAATAAATATTACATACCCATTTTGTGCTCTTAACTGTATCCTTGGATGTAAAAAAGTAGTTTTCCTCCCATGAAATGGAAACATCTATTGAGCCCTTAGTGGATGTGCCCCATCAGGTCCCCTCTCCTCCATAAATTCACTTCAATCTTCCAGATACTGTGAGAATCACTGCTGCCCCTCTACATGCGCCATCTGCCCCGACACGTGAACGAAATGTTGACCCTGCCTTTTCAAAATAGGAAATAATTGAATTACCCTTTTATATCGTCTTCTATGCGAAGTTAATGGGGAAAAAATGAATGAGAATTTTTTCCGAGCTCTTACTCATGATTTCAAAGATGATAACATCTTTATTTGACTTTGCTGTCATAGCACTAAAATCGTTCATTCATTCAGCAGGTACTGATGGAACACCTGTGTGTGCCAGGCCTCAGCGAGGCCCTGGAGTTTGCACTGTAGAGGTGCAGAGGTAGAGTGTAAGGGCAAACGATCTTTTAACAGTAATTTGAGGCATATCAGATACAAAGAAATGAACCTGGTGGGTAGTAATTTCATCTTGTGAAGTCTGGATACTCGGATTGACTTAACAGACATTTCACAGGATCCCAAGCTTTGAGATTCTCTTGTAGCGCTTCTGTTTTCTAAAAGGCAGCTGCAGTGTAGAGAGAGGAGTGGCTTTCCTGAGACAAGAACTGGAGCTGGCACGAGGTGGACCCTCAGGGGTTGGCCCCCAAGGCAGCACTGGCCCCGAGCCAGGTCCGCTCTGTTAGCGCCTGCATGGTCAGAAGCCCCCAGGTTGTTCATTCACGTGCGGTGCTGCGTTGGAAGCCCTTAGCTCGTCCTAGATGTTGCCGTTCGCTTTGGCATGAGCTTGGGGATGTCAGTGTTTCCACCTTTACAGCTAGTGGCCCTCACCCCTGAGACCCAGGGCTTGGCCAGTATCCCTCTTCTTGCTTTAATTTTTCCCTGACGGACTCTCACCTTCCCTGCTTTTCAAGTCCAGCTAAGGCAGATAGCCAAAAATTCTGAAGGGGGGAAAAGCTGAAAATATTGATAAAACAAAGGTTAAAGAAGATGGCATTTTGAACGGTGGAAATGCAACTTGATAGGATTGTGTGTGTGTGTTTCCTCCAGGGTTGCCAAGGCTAATGATTGGTGATGTGTTGAAGGTTTGCAGCAAGGCAGACTCATAACTATGAAAGAATTATTGATGGTTTTGCCCCAGTAACAGATGTTGACCCAGATGGGGTTGGTTTGTGAATCTATTTATGTGTGCCGGTTTTCTACACAGGGAAGTGAGCCTCTGTGTAGATGGCAGGTACCACTGCTTCTGCGCTTGTTTCTTTCAATCACAGTTGCGCCTCTCCGGGCAAGTTCGTCAGAAAGCATTGGGTAAATCAGGGAATCATAAGAAATGAAACACGTATATGTGGTTTTTAAAAACTTTATCAACTGTATTTGAGACGTTTTCTGGATTTACCCTTTCTTCCATTAATCTCCTTTTTCAGTCCCAGGATCCCATCCAGGACACCGCATTGAATTCAGTTGTCCTGTGTCCATCTTTCCTTTGGGCTGTGACGGTGTCTCAGACTTCCCTTGTCCTTTGTGGCTCTTACTGTTTTGAGGGGTACTGGCCATGAGTTTTGTAGAATGTCCTTCACTTCGGATTTGGCTGAGGTGTTTCACGTGGTCAGACTGGGGTTAGGAGTTTTGGGAACGAAGACTGCAGAGGTCGAGCTCCCTCTGATCATGTCACATCAAGGGAGTGGGCTCTCAACATGGCTTATCTCTGATGAGCTCAGCCTGACCTCTGCTTAAGGCTGCGTGGGCCGGCTTTCTTCACTATCGAGTTTACTGCTTTTCCCTTTCTTTCCGTACACTGTTCACTCAAAGCCCAACCCCGGTGATGTAGGGGGAGCCAGTGAGGCTTCACCTCCTGGAGATTTCAAGTTAAACTGTGTAAACACAGGTTTATTCACCCATCGCTAGACAAAAGGTCATAGAGCCTTTTCTTGGAATGGGGATCCAGTAATTCTAGTTTGGGGTCACCTTTCCTTACAAACTGTACCCTTGGTGCACCCTCTACAGTTTGCAGTATTGATTTCATTCAAGTGCAGCGGGACGTGAAGGACGTTTGTGAAACCGACTCAGTGCAGGATCCTTCTGCGGATTCACTGCCTTTTCCTAGATCCCTTCAGTGTTGTCCACCCTGCCAGCATTTCCATGATACATTTCTTTTAAATTAATTTATTTTTGGCTGTGTTGAGTCTTAGTTGCTGCGCGCGGGCTTTCTCTAGTTGCAGCGAGCAGGGGCTACTCTTCATTGAGGTGCACGGGCTTCTCACTGCGGTGGCTTCCCTTGTGGAGCACGGGCTCTAGGCACGCGGACTTAAGTAGTTGTGGTGCGCGGTCTTCAGTAGTTGTGGCTCGTGGGCTCAGTAGTTGTGCCTCGCTGGCTCTAGAGCGCAGGCTCAGTGGTTGTGGCTCACGGGCTTAGTTGCTCCGCGGCATGTGGGATTTTCCCGGACCAGGGTTCGAAACCGTGTCCCCTGCATTGGCAGGCGGATTCTTAACCACTGGGCCACCAGGGAGGCCCCGTGATACATTTTTGTTTGATGATCTGTCTATAACAAAGCATCCGAAGTAGTTTCATTAGGAAAAAAAGATGGTACTCCTAGCTCATTAGTTTATATAATATTTAATTACTTTTCATAAATGCAATATGAAGCCCCACTGGCATAAGCAGGTTTGGGACCCAAAGACACTACGGGTTATGAAGCACCCAGGTACCCAGCTGGGGTGGAAAGGCCCTGGGCTTGCTGGGAAGGAAGGAGGCCCCAGCCCAGTGAGCTCCAGGGCCGGTGGACAGCTGTCAGCACGTCGGCAGAATAGACTGCCTTGAGAAGGTCAAGTGGAGGCCTCGTTAAGAGACCTTCTCCTCTGTGTATTTTTAGAAACAGCAGATATCAACCCTAAATATTTAATGTTGTGTTTATAGACTTTGGCATCATAAAACTTCAAAAAGGTGACTCAGAGGTGGTGGCTGAGTGTGTACGTCAAGGACAAAAGCACTTCCGTAGCACGCTGCACTGTGTAAGGGAAACCATAATTGACATTCTTAGAAAAGAAGTGAATAGGTAAATAGCTGTCTTATTTATCTTATTCATATTCACCAGATGAGGAATTAGTCATTATTCCTTGCTGGCCAGGGTTTTCATAACTCTTTTCTGATGTTAAAAAATAATGTGCTGCCTGTAATGAGCAATTTGAAAAAAGGCAATGAAGCCCAGAAAGAAAAAAAAACCACTTCTCAACCCACCCATAGCAGTTCGCCGTCAGCGTTTTGGTATATTTTCTTCCAAATGTCTGTATTCATGTGTATGTAACATAATGTATGTTCAGCTTTGTAATACAGCTCTTCCACTTAACCTTACAGAGTAAGTGTTTGATCATCGCTGACATTTATTGAAAATATTTTCATGCATCTCTGCCATCAAGTGCATGTACTGTAATTGATTTAACACATGTTGGAGATACAGATTGCTTCCAGTTTTTGCTTAAGGATAGATTGCTGAGAATAAAGCTGTAGGGCTCTTGAGACTGATTACCAAATTGCTTTCCTGAAGGGTAGGGCCAGTTGTAGAGCATTGCCCGGGGATGGGGGAGGGGTGCCAGCCTCTCCAGCAGCTCCTGAGATTGTGGTCAACTGAGCCGAGGATGCAGGCCCTTTTTTGTTTTGTTTTGTTTTGCATTTCTTTGATTTAAAAAAAAATGAGGTGGAATATTTTATCTTGTTTGCCAGTCGTTTGCATTTCTTTGTCTGTGACTTGGACATAAGCCGCTTTACAGGCATTTCTCAGGTTCTGTTTCGAACGTTACACTTTCTGGGTTTCATGTGAATGCGGTGTCCGAGTGTCAGCTACATGGGCCACTTCCGATGTTTGCCACGATGTTAGTCTCCTGACCTTAGCCAAACTGGGTATCTGCCTATCAGGGCTGCATAGTAAACAAGAGTTAAGTCCAGAAAGCAAGAAGGCAACTTAGCTAATTAACTGTTACTAAGATTATACCTACATGTACACTTCTGTCCTTAACTCTTTGACCCCTTTCCTGAAAGCTGTCGTGTATGTGTGAGAGTTATGACGGCTTGTTAATGAGAGTTGATGTGTTTGAATGTCACTGTGGTATGTGGATACAGCTCATCTTGTATTTCCTAGTGTGTTTATCAAAAGACAGTATCCTTATAGAATGACATCTGTAGGAAGAGCATAGATTCTTATGTTAGCTAATAAAGGATTTTAAAATATATATAATTATAAATTGGCAAGCTTGCTAACTTCTTTCTACTTGTCATTGGCCAACGTTTGTTTCCCAAGGGTGTGTGTATATGTGTGAATGAATGTGTACGTGTGACATATGTTTTGCTGTGCCAGTGAATTAATTGAATATCTATTATGTGACAAGCTCTGCGCTGTCTTTGAAGCATTGAGCCGGTTCATAATACACTGGGGACAAGGAGGGAATTTTTTTTTTTTTTTATTGCTCTGAAGTCATTGGCTGTTACTACTCTCTCCTTTCACTGTTTTATAACATCACACAGAAAGCTTTACAAATATTCTATTTCAGTTCCTCCTTTTAGAGTGTTTCAGTATTTCTATTTTTTTTTTATTCTCTAAAGAATGCTTTCCAAACTTGGAAATGAAACTAATGAAAGGGGAGGAAAATGATGATTCAGAAATTAATGATAGAAGGACTTACCTGACGGTCCAGTGGTTGAGACTCTGTGCTTCCACAGCAGGGGGCGTGAGTTTGATCCCTGGTCGGGGAACTAAAACTCCACATGCCTCACGGTGTGGCAAAAAAAAAATATATATATATATACACACACACACACACACACACACACACACACACACACATATGATAGTTAAAGAGAAATGCTGATGGATTTTTTAAATTAATTTTTTATTTTTGGCTGCGTTGGGTCTTCATCGCTGCACGCGGGCTTTACTTGCGGCGAGCGGGGGCTACTCTTGGTTGTGGTTGCGTGGGCTTCTCATTGCAGTGGCTTCTCTTGTTGCGGAGCTCGGGCTCTAGGCGCGCGGGCTCAGTACTTGTGGCGCGTGGGCTCAGTAGTTGTGGCTCACGGGCTCTAGAGCGCAGGCTCTGTAGTCGTGGCGCAGGGGCTTAGTTGCTCCGAGGCATGTGGGATCTTCCCAGACCAGGGATTGAACCTGCGTCCCTGCATTGGCAGGCGGATTCTTAACCACTGCGCCACCAGGGAAGTCCGTCTGATGATTTTGGAGTGCAGTGTCTGTCGTTTGTAGCTTAATGGATTTGGCTTCTCAGTGGTGTTTGTGTGTTTTTGCTCAAAATTATGTTGAATAGGTAAGTCTAGCCATGAGTCACTTCCCGCCAAATTTCAACAGATGAGGTGTAACGCCTGGAGAAATGGTCGAATTTCTGTAATAAGGAGTACCTTCTCAGGACTCAAGGCTCTGTTTCCTTTCAGTGTGTTACTCCTAGACGCGCTAGGCGTTTTCTTGGTTCTACATTATGCAGTACACACAGAAATGAGGAATGGAGGGGACAGCAGGACTCACTCCCAGGTTCCTTTCCAAATTGTGGCTCAAGGTCAAAGACGTTCAGTTTGAACTGAGCTTCCCAGGGCATGTGGGTGCACATACATGCACAGTGCCAGTTCCAACTGTGGACAAACGGAATCCACATTCTCTCCACCGAAAAATGTTTCGGGCACATAATTTTAAAATTTGCATGTGAACCAATTTAAGAGGAGTTGCGTGGCCTAGAGAGTCCCCAGACCCTTCCATCCTGCAGACCACAATCAAGGGATTTTAGCTGCCGCAGGCTCTCAGACTGACTTGGAAGGGAGCCAGGTCATCGGTCTTCACTGTTTTTCTTATACCTCGGCATCCCCATGAGATCTAGATGGTTATTCCCACTGTACACTTAAGATACAGGGTCTCAGACAGGTTGAATAATTTGACCATGACTGTGGTCGTTTCGAGTAAGGGTTCAGAGCCAGGAATTAAGCCCAGGGCTGCCTCCACCAGATGCCTCCTCTGATGAAAGGGGTGTTTTTCAAGCGTTGTTCATGTGGTAAAAGACCTCAGGGTTCCAGACAATTAAAATTGGTTCCAAGACACACTGTGAAGACTTAGGTTTCTGACCAGGAAATCATTAGTCCCAATAGTTTTTAAATACTTTTTTAAAAATATTTATTTATTTATTGGTCTGCACCAGCTCTTAGTTGCCGCGTGAGGGATCTTTAGTTGTGATGTGCGGGATCTAGTTCCCTGACCAGGGATCAAACCCGCGTCCCCAGCATTGGGAGCGCGGAGTCTTAACCACTGGACTACCAGGGAAGTCACTAGTCCCTATAGTTTTATTTCTTTACTCCCTCTTCCCCTATGATGAATCTCTCTGTGTTATATGAGATCAGTTAGCAGCTTTTAACCTTTATAGTACGTTGGAAGTGAAGAGGGGAGTCATTCAGGTCAGCTGGTAGCCTGGGATGTGACTTTATATAGCTTTGGGGGTGATGGAACTCTGGTTCCCTAAAGCACTACCTCACAATGGGGACCCCAATGTTCTGTCTTACCTCGTGTCTGGGATGGCTGCTCCAGCTCCTGCCCTCACATCACATCCCTGTCCCAGTCCTTGAGTAGGAGTGAGGAGGGGGACTTCATTGCCTTTAAGAGCACAGACAAGAGGTTTCATTTCTGACTTCTGCTCATAGCCATTGGCCAGAACTGGGTTACGTGGAAAGCTTCTCCTTTTGGAAGGGGTGTGGCCATGTGCCCACACAAAATCCAGGTGTCCTGTTCTCAAAGGGTGAAGGGGGGAAGCAGATAATGGTAGTCAAGCCGACCCTGTCCTCACTTTAGTGGGAAGGTGGCGTTACTAAAACAACAACACGTTAGATGCAAAATTCTAGACTGTGGGACAAGGGTCATATATGGTACAGCAAGGGCTCCTGCAAAGCGCATCCCTGGCCCATCTTTTGAAACTCAACTGTGAGTACTTCCTGTCTCCTGGCCACCACTTACTCTGAGTTTTAACCAGGTGACTAGAGACCTCTTTCTTTGTGCACGAAGTGGGAATATGATCTGCCCCGTGTTACAAGGATTACATGGAGTAATGAAGATGGAAGGGAGCGACTCTGTTGCCTTTCTCAGCGTAGGTTGGAGGTCATCTAATGCGCTGTTGGGAGTTACCTTTTTACACGAGTGTGTGTTGTTCATAACGCAGCCTTCCTGTACAGGAAGGGACGTTGGCACCGCATAGCACGTTGCGTAATATTTGCACACGAGGTTCCTGATGAACTTTTATGCTCTTTGGTCATTTGCATTCACTCCATCTCTCAGACGAACACAGTCACCTAACCAGTAAATGTTTACTGAGCACCTACCACGTGTGTCAGGAACTCTTCTAGATGCAGGGAATATAGCTGTGAACAAACCAGACAAAAAGCTTACATTCTAGTGGATAAAAATATGGGTCAGGTATGGTACACCGGGTGTTGTGGTACCAAAAACGAGTGCGTGTGAAATCACTTTGATATTTGCACTTACGTTGCACTTTATAATGTTTAAATACGGGCGTTATTTAGCAAAGAGCAGATACTAACAGTCATACACCCGCACCCCCAGAAGAGGAATACAGTAGAAATGTTGAGTATTGATCGAATATCTTTAAATGTTAATATGATGTATTTGAATTATTTGTTTATAATTTTCAGTCATGTGAGTAGAAAATTAAAGTTCATTTAAGTTCTTTCTTGTTTTCAACAAATACATAAAATACCACCTCCCTCTATATAATAGTACCGGGTTGAAAAAAAAGACGACACAACACTCTTTAGTGTTGCCAGTTAGAAAGAGCGTAAGGAAGAATTGACCGCTCCTGGGGTGTGTGTAGAAATGAGCAAACCTAATGATTTTCCCTGGGCATGATCTCTTTTCAGCTCCTGAGAAGTTGATTGTCTTGCAGGTTGAGTGGAGCGGATAGTGATTTAGAGAAGAATTGAGGTGATTAATAAGAGGCCCCTGATTTTGTTTTAATAACATACTCTGACCCAATAAGGAAAATTCAGACTCTATTTTCTTACAGTGGTGGTGCTGTTAAAATTTATGCAAATGGAACGCTTTTATGTATTACTAGGCCATTCATAGTATTTTGCTTTCCAGGGAGCTCTATAAATCATTATATTTACTTTTTACCCAGTGTATCAGTTCTAAATGCACCTCTTGACCTGCCACCGTGAATTTTCATTCGGTGAGAATCACACTGTTAAACGGAGGTTTATGCCGTGTAGAAATTAAGGAGATAAATGCAGATACACGCAGCTGTGTGAGGTCCCAGTGTGTGATGAATTACTTCCTTACATTTATGGCGGACTTCTCTCCCCCTAATGTGCACGTGGGAGCAGCCCCATTTATGAGTGCTTAAATGGGGACTTCCTCTGTATGACACCGTTTTGACTGATGGAGCCATTAAAATCCGGTAGGAATAATGCGATGGGGGAGACAGCAGAGACAGCTCCATGACATCATATTTGTTTTACTTGACCAGTTTGTTTGGGGCCGAAGTGACTAGATTTGTGGTGTGTGGCAAATACAGCTTCTCGTGGCACACGTTCTGATGAAATAGTGTTAATGATGGTTGCTCTACTGCATTTTAGGTAGATGCCTTGTAAATTCTTAGCCCGCTGATGCACGTCTGATCATGTCGTCTTCCTTTTCTCACCTCCCCCTCCATCCCTCCACGAAGCCTGCCCCGATGGTAGACACGTGCTCTCTGGTCACAACAGTGCAGGACTACATACAAAGTGCCTTCTAGGTGGAGTGGAAGGTTAGCTTCATTGCGATCTGGAAGATTCAGACCATCCTTGGGTTTTTGCCTTTTGCTTTTTTCCCTCTTGATGAAGCTGATGCTCTAAATTTTTGTAGTAAATATGGTGCATTGATAGTGGTATTATCTGACCCATAATTCATAAAGTTGAGTGGCATATCTACAGTGTTTTTAGTCTGTTAACTTTTGGGAGCATGTATTCGTTTCCCAGTGGGAGTTAACCTGTGGAGAGCAAAGGAGTTGGCATGAGAGTTATTTTTGTGAGGTAGTAGCTTTATTTTTTATTTTTTTGATAAATTTATTTTATTTATTTTATTTCATTTATTTTTGGCTGCGTTGTGTCTTCATTGCTGCGCACGGGCTTTCTCTAGTTGCGGTGAGCGGGGGCTACTCTTCGTTGCCGTGCGTGGGCTTCTCGTTGCAGTGTTTCTCTTGTTGCAGAGCACGGACTCTAGGCACGCGGGCTTCATTAGTTGTGGCACGCGGGCTCAGTAGTTGTGATGCGCGGGCTTAGTTGGTACGCAGCATGTGGGATCTTCCCGGACCAGGGCTCGATCCCGTGTCCCCTGCATTGGCAGGCAGATTCTTAACTACTACGCCACCAGGAAGGCCCGTGAGACAGTAGCTTTAGAAGAGAGAAGTGTCAAAGCTGTGTGGATTGCCAATCTGTGAGGACATGCTCGTTGCCCATTACAATGTGAAGAGTCTTTGAATGCGGGAAAGACAGCAAGATTGAGTTCCTGCGTAGAATGAAGGTGTCTTACAGACAGCATAGGAGCAAGGGGGAAAAAAAGGTTCAACTTGTATAGCACATGAAAAGTGGTTCCAGGAAGAAGAGATGAATCCCCAGGTACATAAGGAGATGGAATGGGTTTCTGAATCTTGGCGCTGTTGACATTTGGAGCTGGGTGTTTTTGGTAGTGGGAGCTGTCCTCTGTATTGCGGAATGTTGAACAGCATCCCTGGTTTCTACCCAGTAGATTCCAGTAGCTCTCCCCCCAACCGTTATAGCAACCAAAGTGTCTCCACATATTGCCAGATATTCCCCCCGGGGCAGGGGTAGCATCACCCCAGTTGAGACCCACCAGAATAGATAGTTAAATGCAAACGGATACGAGGATCTTCGGTTCTTTCACGGCAGTGCATACAGCGTACCATGGGAGCCCAAGGAGGCAACCGGCAAACCGTTGGTCTTGGGCTCCGGAAGGCTTTTGACTTACACTCATGTCCCCCAGAGATCATTAAGTCAGTAAAGACAGAGGTGGGGGAGGAGGAGGGATTAGATGTAGAGGGTCAGCATGATGTTTTGTTTTCTAATTTATCGTATTTCATGGGTATATAGCTCACTTCACAGATAGCTGCATTTAAATAAAATTTTCATAAATGAATTTGTATAAGCTAGTATATTCAACACAGTACAGGATTTACTCATTTCAATACGAATTTACTTCAAATTCCATTGTGTATCCTTTTCTAATATTAAGAAGCTAGTTGTAGTGAAAATACTCTTATTTGTGTTATATATTCAGCATTTAGACCCTTGTGTCTGGTGAAGGGGCTTCAGAGTATTGGGGGTGTCTGGAATATTGTGATATAGTGATTTACTGCATTAATTTTGTATTATAAAGTTGTAGCCATTTAACTTTGGGCCTTCTCAGGACTCCAAGAAGGGTGAGTAACGATCAGAACTTCCTGGCATAAGAACTGGTAACGATCAGAACGATAAGAACTGGTACGATGAGAACTTCCTGGCATTTGGAAGCACAGGTGACTTCTTGATCTGTGCACGTTAGACATGGATGTTTCTCACACGGATGAAGTAGGCAGTTCAGTAAGAAAGGACCTTGGAAACCTCCCCCCTCATCTGACCTGAGCATTGTCATGTTAATTGGAAAAGTCAGTTAAGCTGGGAATCATTTAAAAAAAGGTACACACGCGCCTTACTTTTGCTGTTGTTGTTTTAACCTAAAGCACGTGCATATCGAGTCGTCTGCCAGTACCTTTGCTCTGAGGAAGGTTCACAGCCAGGAAGTTCTGCCCTTTGCTCTGACGCCATCCACACCCGTAGTGTATTTCATGTGGTTTCCAGTTTCTAGTGAAAACTCAAGGACACCTGCACGGAAATCTCAACTTCTGCATCTTCCTACGTTTCCACCTTGCCTTCCAGTCATCGTGGTTGTCTTTCCCACACCTAATTTCACAGTGTCTGTTAAAATGATTCCCACTCACCCTGTCCATAGAGCATCAACTTCATTTTAGCAAAAAACCAGAACCAAGGCTCTGTGTGCACTCATACTTCATCCTGTGAGATATCTCAGTGAAGGGTGTCATTGCAGCCGCAGGGACAGCTGAGCAAACTTGGACCGGCTTTGGGAGCAGGTGTATCCGGAGGTAGGGGAAGAAGGGCGGGGGGGGGGGCGGTTCTGAGCGCTGCTTTCCAGCTGTGCACGTCCATCCCCGCGTCTCGGGCATCCCGCCCTGAGTTTCTTCTGTAGAGGAAGTAGCAGGCACAGATAAGCATGTGTCAGTTCCCTGGGCCTCCTGGTGTCACTTTCCTGAGCTGTGCACACGTAAGTTGGTGCCTGGCTGGCGACAGCAGACGGCAGGCTCAGCCACTGGGAGCGGCAGACTCCTTTACGAGAACCTTTTGCCCTTTATCTTTTAACTGTTAGACCTTCCAGCAAAGAGTGAAGCCTAGTAATTATGTATGTGTCGGACTAGCCTGGTTGTCAGTCTTACGTACTGTGGATATTAAACTCTTGTATGTAGGTGACACGGGGATGCACCAGCATCTACTCATAACCAGATGAATTTAGAGGGATGTGATTCCACACGGCTTACACGCACACACTTTATGGTTGTCATTAATGCTTGTTATAAAAGCCCTGTAAGACCTGAAAACGGCACGTGAGTCGTCAAGGAGGAAAATGCCATCTTCACTGGCGTTTGGGTGTTCAGTACATCGTGTTGTATTCTGAACTTCAGTTCGTGTGCTCTTCCGTGTCCTAGCTGCTTATTAAGCATCTTCGTGGCGTCTGGCACGAAGCTTAGCTTTGCGGATGGAGCGTGAGGGGACACACTCTGAGCTCAGCCATGTGGATGCAGAGGCCGTGCCCTGCTGGAGCTTGCCTGCTGCTTGAAGACAGGCAGTAAACGGGGGAACTGGTCAGCGAGATGCCTTGAGAGTAGCACACGTGGTGAAGAGTGAGCAGGGTGATGTGGCCAAGGGGCTTGGGGTGGAAGCGCTTCCACACTGGAGTGAAGAAATGGAGACTGATGAGTTGAAGTCTCAAGGATGTAGCTGGGAAGAGCCTGGAGAAAAGAGTTCCAGAAGGAGGGAACAGCACATGCAAAGCGCAGGCAGCGGGACGGAGCTCTAGAAACTCGAGGGGCGTAAAGGAGGCCAGGCCAGCATGATGGAGGCAAGCGACTGACCAGGAGATGAGGTGAGAGCTGTGTGCAGGGGACCCCCAGACAGTTCCTTACAGGATGTGATGGTAATGGTGATGTGTTTCGACTTGGAACCCTCCAGCGGCTTCCTTCCTCCCTTCCTCCCTTCCTCCCTTCCTCCCTTCCTCCCTTCCTCCCTTCCTCCCTTCCTCCCTTCCTCCCTTCCGCTGGGTCTTAGTTGCAGTTCCCCAGCTCCTTTGTTGCAGCAGGTGGGCTCCTTAGTTGTGGCATGCATGTGGGATCTAGTTCCCTAACCAGGGATCAAACCTGGGCCCCCTGCATTGGGAGCACAGAGTCTTATCCGCTGCGTCACCAGGGAAGTCCCAGTCTCATTTTCCACTAGCATAGCTCAGCGGACCTGGGAAGGAAAGCACAGACTTGGGACACTCTTCAGCGGGGAGCGCCAGCAGACACGCAGACGGCCTAGCTGGAGGAGTGTGGGTCTGGCACGTGACCCTGAGTAGGAGGCAGGTGTCATTTATTCGGACGGCGGGCTGGAGGAGAGACGAGTTGGTGTGGGTGGCGGGTGGGTGAAGGGTTCCGCTGTGGACGTGCCATGTGCGAGATGCTGGTGGGACCTGTCAGTGGATGCATCAGGCAGGCTGGTCCAGAGATGAGTGTGCAGCTGGGAAGGCCAGGACCCTGAGACATGTATTTGGGATTTGAAGCCAGGGGCTGGGTGAGTTCACGGGGAACATGGATGGCAGTGCAGTCCTGTCCAAAGGGGTTCGATTTGCAGTCAAACAGAAAGCAAGGCAAGGGCCAGAAAGATGCCTTTTGAGCCTTCCCTGGCAGTCCAGTGGTTTGGACTCTGCTCTCACTGCTGGGGCCCCAGGTTCAGTCCCTGGTGGGGAAACTAAGATCCTGCAAGCCAAGAGGCACAGCCAGAAAAAAAAAAGATTCCTTCTGGAAACTTACGGTGGCTAGAAGGTTTCCAAAGTCAGTCGATAATCCCTTGTATTTTCATAGAGGTTTACAGAGTAAGCTTGTAGGAGATCAGAATCTAGTGAACCTGCCGTCGGGAGACCTCTTGACAGAAGATGCGTCAATATCATCTTACTCTTCTTAACTCTTTTCTTTCTAATGAGGGAAACGGCGTCCACTAAGAATTACGCTTAAATTTCCCTTTTTTCCCTCACCTTGCAGCTTTCATCTTAGGTGGGAAGAAGTGATTCAGCCTCTAGATTAAGTAGATCTGAATACCTGCTACTCTTCTTGGGCTTCTGGAGTTTCTGCTCCAATCACAAGTGCGGTCCTGATCATCATATAACGGCAAAATGTGTTAATTTTTTTGAATGACTTTTACGATTAACCTTGATTTAGCAATAACATTGATCCCATTTCCCAGCTACGAAGATCAATACAAATTTAATTAACCAAAACGTGTCATTCTGCCACTGGGAAGCTAAATTCTCCAAGGACCGAGGCTGCTTAAGGATTTCTGGGCTTGACTGACATTCAGATATTCCAGAAACTACCAAGATCCTGCGACTGTTTCTGGGGAGTGCCTCTGCTTCCCTGGGAAGTATCTCAGAATGTCACCTGTGAGTTTGAAGATCACTGAGGACAACTTCTTTTCACAGTTGGAGAGTTTGACTCTGGGTTATGGAAAGAAAGCAGACATTTATTCTTGACTTGCTTCAGAGTAAATTGTTATAGACATTTCGATCTAAGTTTGTCTGTAGCCAACAGCAGGGTCTTTGGAAGAAATACATTTGCATTGAAGGTTCATTTTCTTTGAGATCTTTTTTATTATGGTAAAACATATGTAACATAAAATTTACCATTTTTTAACCACTTTTAAGTACACAGTGTACTGTTCGGTGGCATTAAGTGCATTCACCATCCATCTCCAGAACTTTTTCATCTTCCCAAATTAAAACTCTAAGTAATAAGTCTCCTCTCCTCTCCATTCCCCCCCGCCCCCCAGCTTTCTGTCTCCATTTCTGACTACTCTAGGTACTTCATGTAAGGGGGACCCTGGGTTACTTGTCCTTTTGTGTCTCACTTATTTAACTTAGCATAATGTCTTCAAGGTTCATCCGCATTATAGCATGTGTCAGAATTTCATTTTTTTTGTAAGCTAAATAATATTCCGCTGTACGTATAGACGACATTTTGTTTATCCATTTGTCCATCGGTGGGTATCTGGGTTGTTTCCATCTTTTGGCGATTGTGAATAATGTTACTAAGAACATTGGGCTGCAAACATCTGTCCAAGTTCCTTCTTTCAGTTCTTTTGGTTTTATACCTAGAAATGGAATTGCTGGATCATCTGATAATTGTATGTTGAATGTTTTGAGAAACCATCCAGTTTTCCTGGAGGTTCATTTTTAAGTAATCTTGGTAAGGTATGACAGCAATGGAATCTAACCGTGCTTCATCTTATCTGACACAAGAGTTAGCAAACTAGAGCCTGTGGGCCAAATTTAACCCATTACCTACTTCTGTACAGTCAACAAGCTAAGGATGGTTTTTACATTTTCAAGTGGTCCAAGAAATCAAACCAAGAAGAGCGACAAGTCGTGATGCATGAAAGTCCTATTAATTTTATTGCACGTAGTGAAAGTTTCCTCGGAGCACAGCTGTACCCACTGATGTCTGTATTGTCTTTGTTGCTCACTACAGTGGTGGAATTGCGTGGTTGTAACTCTGTATGGCCCATGGAGTGAAAACTATTTACTGCCTGACCCTTTAAGAACAGGTCTGCCAACCTCGAATCGAACAGGTTAACATGACAGCAAGTCAGATGAGCACAGTTACACCTGCTGAATGCTCTGCTCGTGTACGGAGGCTTTTCCAGGGGTCTTGGTGCGTCATCAAGCCGTCTCCCTAATTTATCACACCGTTGTGAACCTCATTTGTGTCGCCGTTTCACAGTTAAGCATCAGTCCTTGGGGAGACTTCCTTCGGTCGGAGATGCAGGTGTAAAAACCCCAACCAAGTTCGAAACTCACCCACTTCAGGTGCATTTGCTTGTCTGTTCCCAGTGCCAGAGTTCGCCTCCCTGTCCTTGTAAGGGACTGTCTCTTCCCACTGAAAAAGAAGTAAATCTCTGTATAATGGAGGGTCCAAACTGAGAAAGATTTCTCAAAATTCACATACTTTTCTCATATACTTTTTTGGGAACAAGGTTTGTGCCCTACTAAAAGGCACTGTCTTCTATTTTTAATCTGTGATATTTCTGTAAAACCATGTAAATGTCATACTTAGAACGGAAGGGCATTTTCAGCAGTTTTTTGCAAAGTGCTTTTCTGTGCAGTTAGGGCTGTGTGTGACTTGTGAAGATTTCACACAACCGGAAATCTGACACAGCACTGGTTCCCTCTGCTAACAATGACATCTTCCAAGTACCATTTTAGGGTAACACTTTGTTCGGTTTAATTTGTTGTCAGAAATACCATCCCCAGAGCTTCTTAGTTTACACAAGTACCTACATGCTTATGCATTTAACATACTTTCTTTAATTCATGAAAGCGATCTTAAGGCCTGAGAGAAATTTGAACAGCTCAAAGGAAATCAGGCTAAGCTTAAACTAGGAAATTCACTTAAATTCTAGTTTTCCTTTATATTTGTTTTTTATAGGAAATAGGTCGTTTGCATTTTTGAAACTGTGTTTGAAATTATATTTGCATGAAGAAGCCTGTTGCCTACTAGGCTGGTAAAATGGTATCAATAAAACAGAGAAAGGCAGGCAGATAAAATCATTTGGTTACGTGTAGCGTGAAGATAACCGCTAGTCAAGAATTGTAGCATCTACACTCAGTCTAATCTCGTCTGTTTTCTCATGTGATCCTGTTCTTTCTTTCTTAGACACGCTTGCTCACTTCAGAATTCCGTTGTTTGAAAACCAAGTAATTTGTTTCCATTTAAGAAAAACTAGGGGGCGTCCCTGGTGGCGCCGTGGTTGAGAGTCCGCCTGCCGATGCAGGGGACGCGGGTTCGCGCCCCGGTCCGGGAAGATCCCACGTGCCGCGGAGCGGCTGGGCCCGTGAGCCATGGCCGCTGAGCCTGCGCGTCCGGAGCCTGTGCTCCGCAGCGGGAGAGGCCACGGCAGTGAGAGGCCCGCGTACCGCAAAAAAAAAAAAAAAAAAAAAGAAAGAAAGAAAAACTAGGCATAAATGTGATTATGTTCCAGTTGAAACGAAAGCATTATTCTCTTACAATTTTGTGTGACTGTTTTAGTCCCTTTAAGGGAATTCTCACATTTATTCCTTTGTGGAAGTGACTGATGAAAATGTTTGTAGATTTATCGTGGCTTTTTATTTTTATTTATGTTTTAATTGTGGTAAAATACACATAAGATTCATCTTGGTTTTTATTTTTTCTTTAAAAATCACAGAGAACATAGAACAAAAGGAACACAGCAGAATTCCAATGCCCAGTGTGCAGCTGTTCCCATGCTGTGATTATAATCGTAACTGTCGTTCTGCACAAGCCTACACGTCTGGCTTTGTGTGTATTTGAACATGTAAATTTGTGCAGTGTAACTGTAGAGCACTGTGCTCCTTTCATGGCACAGAAAAGTTACGTTACTCACCAGGAGACACACTGGAGTGCTTCATGGCACCAGGAGGGCTTCGTCACGACACAAGCGGGCTTTACTTAACTGATAGCCCTCCGCGAGGGATTCTGGGGTTGAGCCAAGGTCACTCCGGGACCACACTGCCTCTCAGAGAGTCTGCCAGCTTGCATTGTAAGGGATGTATTGTAAGGGAGCCTCTACCCTTTGCAAGCGCCGAGTGTAAATTTCTGAGAAACAAAGCCACACTGAAATCCAGAGAAGAGAAAGCGGGCTTAGACCGGGCGTGAATACAGCACGATTGAGATGGGTAAACAAGACATAGGCAAGAGTTAAACTGTTAGAAGAGGGACCGGTGTTTTATTTTTTTTTATTTTTAAGAGTCCCTCAGAAGTACCATCTAAAGATAGGCCGAGTGGTGCAGTGGAGGGACGACGGGATCTAGGGTCAGACAACCTGGCGTGACCGCCAGGTTCCGACCCCCTGGTGGTCGGCTGTCCAAGTCTGTGAGATATCGGAGCATCGTGACGAATTCAGTGGTGGGCAGTGCATCCATGTTGCCCTGAAGCATGACACAAATGCTGTGTTTCTCTGTCCCACACGTGCACATTTGGGCATACGTATTCCTGATCAGGCACGGTGAGATTCTCTATATTTTATGTGATTCCAGCGTCCCAAGCCCACACTATAAAAGCCAGTGGAGACCTTCACGCCCTTAGGAATCTGGGAATTCTGATGCCAGTCAGGAGAGGTAGTTGACTCACAGAGAGGCTCATGTGTTCTTTTCTCTATCTCAAGGTTCAGTCTCCCTTTTAAACTAGGAAAACTCAAGTCTTTTTTCGACAGAGGCAGTGCCAGACCCCGCACTGGCTTTTGCTTCCGGGAGGTATGTTACCTTTCGGTGCCCCACGTCATCCATTTCCGGAGGTCAGTGGTACCTGCTGCGTCGCTGGGCTTGTGCCAGAGTGCTTCATCACGACAAACGCGGGCTTTACTTAACTGATAGATTTCTTGGTCCTGCTTCGCGCGAATTGTCTGAAGCGTTGCTTTCCCCAGAGAATTTCATACTAGAAACCGCCTCGTGCAGCCACCGCACGTGAGAGTAAACTTACGCTGATGTGGTTCAGCCACATGAGACTGAGGAAGAAGCAGACATAAAACTCTTCAGCCATCGTGTCTGAGAGACCCAGCCTGCGTGTCCTTCCAGCCCCCGTCTTTGGAGGACTGACGGAAGGGCACCCACACGAGTTTATTCTAGTTAGCAGTGTCACGTAGCAGGAAAGGGCAGTGAGGAATGAGAATTCTAAAAAGGTGGGCAACATTCATTTTAGGAATTGGAAAATACTCACGTTCAGTAGCCATTGTCGCATGAAGTCAGGCCTTATGTGAGAATGCACGTTGTACGTATTTAGCTATGATTTTGCAGTCATTTACCTTAATAATAATTGCTGCTTATGATTTCACAAGTTTCCAATACCAGCGATAGAACAGGGAAGCATTAACATCTTGAAGGCAGATCAGTCAACAGAGTTAAGAATTTTAATGGGAATTAGGGTATGTAGAAATTGCCTAGGTTTTATCCCTAAAGCACTGACATTCCGTTTCTGCTGTGTCATTAGCTCAGCTGACTGCACACTCTGCTGGTTTCTCGGTCAGAGGAATGACCTACTTGGTCACACTCCTCATCTATAAATAAATGGCCTCTATAAATAAGATATTCACTGTAGATCTAAGACTCCGTGAGTCTGGGTTTGACGTAATGGGACAGATGCGCACGTGAACAAAATGTAAAGCCCCACGGTGGCTCACTCCTGTTCCGGCTACTATGTCCTAGACTTAGAGAGTAACTGTGAGAAAGTCTGGTGTCAGTCAGGTGAAAAAAATAAAGTGTCATGGAAAATCCAAAAATGAATTCAACTTAGTTGCTTGTCGGTACAGTGCAAATGACTGAATACATTCAGAGCAGCTCGGAAGTGCTAAAGATTAACCAAATGGGAAAGGGTTAGAATTATGCGTAACGGGTCCTTTGTGTACGTGCAGATTGATTATTCAAAGTGTCTAGAAGACTTCTCTCAATAAAGTGTGTTATTGGTTGCAAATTCCGAGGTACTTCCATTGTGCAAAAATAACTGAGTACCGGACTTCCCTGGTGGCGCAGTGGTTAAGAATCTACCTGCCAGTGCAGGGGACACGGGTTTGAGCCCTAGTCCGGGAAGATCCCACATGCCGTGGAGCAGCTAAGCCCGTGCGCCACAACTACTGAGCCTGCGTTCTAGAGCCCGTGAGCCAAAACTACCGAGCCCGCGTGCCACAACTACTGAAGCCCACATGCCTAGAGCCTGTGCTCCGCAACAAGAGAAACCACTGCGATGAGAAGCCCGCGCACACCGCAGCAAACACCCAAAGCAGCCCAAAATTAAAAATAAATTAATTAATAAATTTTTAAAAACCTGACTACCTACCTTCTATCTAAATTACTGTGAATTGTGAATTGCTGTGCTGTGAAATGATGAGAGCCCCAAAACTGAAGCTAGAACTGGGGGTTCAAATCCTAACCACTTAAGATCTGTGAAGCCCGGTTCTGTTCACTTGAACTTTCTAGATCTTGGCCTCTTTAGCCACAAAGTGGGAATAACGAAAGGGCTGCTGTGATGGTTAAGTTGTATAATGAACCTAAGGGACTTTATAAAATGTACACTTCCTTTGCGGACTGGCGGGCAAGGAGTGGTTTTATGTAGGCAGGTAGTAAGCCGCCTTGCTGTTCAAGGATGTTAGTGATGAAAACAACTGGTATGTGCCACTCATGACTAAATTCAAAGATTATAGTCAGCAAAATATATTTGTGTTATAAGTAAGAACAGGTGTGTGCGGAAACTTGTAGAAGACTGTGGAAGAAGCTCGTGAGTACGGGCTGTCTCTGCGTGGTGAGAGTGGGAAGACTTGGGGAGAGAAAACTTTTAACATTTTATCCTCATGTCAGGATTTCTCAACCTCAGCACTAGTGACACATGGGGCCCGATAATCCTTTCTCATGGGGGGGACGTCTTGTGCATTGTACGAGGTTCGCAGCATCCCTGACCTCTACCCATTCCGTGCCAGGGCCCTTCCCCCCAAGTTGTGATGAGGAATGTCTCCGGACATTGCCCGATGACCTTTGGGGGACAAAATTGCCTGCGGTTGAGAATCACTTAAAATCTCTCCCCTGACCATGTATTGCTTATGTAATTCTAATGGCATTTTTAAAAAATAAAATTTACCCAAAGGAGTTGAAAACTTACTTCCGTGCAAAAACCTGCACACAGATGTTTATAGCAGCTTTTATCCATCATTGCCAGCACTTGGGTGTCCTTTTGTAGGTGAATGGGTAAATGAACTGTTGCATCTAGACCGTGGAATTATTATTCAGCGCTAAAAAGAAATGAGCTCAAGCCAGGAAAAGACATGGAAGAGCCTGAAATGCACATCACTGAGTGAGAGAAGCCAACCTGAAAAGACTACATGTGGTATGATTCCAACTCTGTGACCTTCTGGAAAAGGCCAAACTACAGAGACAGCGAAAAGATGAGCGGTTGCCAGGGTTTAGGGGACGGGGAGAGATGAGTAGGCGGAACACAGAGGATTTTTAAGGCAGGGAAACTGTGCTTTATGATACTATAGTGGTGGCCACATGTCATTCATTATAAATTTGTCAAAACCCATAGAGGGTACAACACCAAGAGTGAACCCTAATGTAAACTATGGGCTTCGGGTAATGATGGTGTGTCCGTACGGGTTCATCGGCTGTAGCAGATGTACCCTCTGGAGGGGGGTGTGGACAGTGGGGGGGGCAGGGGGCGTATGGGAACTCTCTGTGCCTTCCCCTCCATTTTGCCGTGAACCTAAAACTCCTCTAAAAACTAAACCTATTAAAAATAATTTTTAAAAAGGAAAAAAATTAAAGATGTCATCTCCGCACTGATGAGATTATTCTGTTCAGGTTCACGCTTCTGTGATCCATAAAATAAAAGAATTGGGAAGTCTTCGCGAGACTTTGCACTTGGGTTCTGAAAGCACCATCTTAACGCAGCACGGCATTTGCACGAGTGTCCTGAGGGCTCCCCGTGGCAGCTGTGTGTGTGTCCCAGGAACCAGGGACCTGGGCTGAAGTGCACCCCACGCTCCTGCTGCCGCCTCCACTGTGGTCCTTCCCAAGAACGAGGCACAGACCTGCTTCACTTCTGGAATAAAGCGCTTCTGTCGTGTGTTCATGTCTCAAGTCACCCTTAATGATATTTTACGGTTGTCTGTTTTAATTTAGTAATGAGTTATGGGTGCACACCTTAATACAATGAACATGATTTTGCCCCAGGGCAGGGGTCGGCAGACTCCTGCCTGTAGGCCAACCCCGCCTTCCACCTATGTTTGTAAAGTTTTATTGAAACACGCCCACGCCCATTACCTACTGTCTGCGGCTGCTTGTGAGCTGGGGCACAGTTGAGCACTTGTAACAGGATGGCTGCCGAGTCCCAGATACCTGCTCTTTGGCCCTTCGCAGAAAAAGTGTGCTCACCCCTGCTCTACACTTCTGGAACTTTACCTTCTTGTGTTGGACATGTCCCCCAATTTTTAAATTCAATTTCAGGAAAGGGGAGGATAAGCAATAGAGTAACCTAACTAGACAAATAATAGAGACCGCCAAGTACATCCCATCTGAAGTATTCTGGGGCGTTCCGTGTGTTTTTCTGCACACCGTGTGTACTAGCATGCATTTATTGAAATGCCTGCCGTGTGGGCTTTTGATCAAAGATACAAAACACCATCGTTTTCTTTTATTAAAAAAAGAAGTGTTTGCAGCATTCATGAGAAGGGCACTTGAAAGAACAGGGCAGTTGTATGCGGAATTTTGTACCGGGTGCTGCTGGAGCCATTGTTTTAAGAAGGTTTCTCAAGAAACAGACTCCAAGACTGAGGTGGAGTGGGAAGTTAGCTGGGGTTACAGATCTACTGCAGGGGCATGGGAGCAGGATGGGGCCGGGCATGGAGCTGCCATGCCACCCGGAAAGCCCTTTTTGCCCCATCCCTCCAAGTACCACCCCCTATCCAAGCACTTGTCTCTCTTTTTTTTTTTTTGGCCGCGTCATGTGGCATCGAGTTCCCCAGCCAGGGATCGAACCCATATCCCCTACACTGGCAGCGTGGAGTCTTAACCACTGGACCACCAAGGACGTCCCTCCAAGCACTTGTCTCAGCTCCAGTGTGACTGACTTCAAGAACAGAGGCTGTGACTTCTCAGAATTCTGTTCCTAAACCCCCAAGGGTGTCTTAAGTGCGCAGGCGGATGCACCCTCGGTGTGGCAATGCTCAGACTTCCTAAGGAGCCTGGTGGTCTGGTCACTCTGCCATCTGCTCCCAGCAGAGCAGGGTCACTGGGTTGTGTCGTGTTCACGTATGGATCCCTCACGAAAGGCAGGTGCTCTCCTCCAGGGCCAGGAATCGCTCTGTTTGGCTTCCTGTTCTGTGTCGTCTTCACCTGCATAGCGCCCTCCCCAACCTCACTAAGCAGGGAAGAAATACAAGAAATCACAGAAGATGAGAATGATAAGTGGAACATAATAGGAATACGTATCAATACTGTATAGTAAATATATATAATGTATCAACATGTGTCAAATATACATACAAGTATTCAGAGACAATATGTACTTATGCAAAGTGGGTTTGTTACAGAGTTGAGTGTGGCTTTTTTATCTAGTCTCACACTCAGCCTTTTAATCGGAAAGGTTGTACCATTTACCACCAACTTTTTGTTTTCTGCTTGTGTCGTGCATTCTGGGTTTTTTTTTTCCCCTCCGTTCCTCCACTTTTGCCTAAACTGAGGATTTTTTATGATTTTACTTCACTGTTAGCTTGTTAGTTGCACGTCTTTGTTTTGTTTTTGCAGCGTTGCACTAACGTTTGCAGTCTGCGTCTTATCACAGTCTACATTTGAATGATACTTTACCACCGCATGTATAAGAAGCTTACAGCAATGTTTCTGTTTGCCTTCTCTACCTGTTTCTTTGTGCTTTCAGGGAAGCCATACATCTTTCATATATGTTTCAAATGCTACAATACATAGTTATTTTGCATTAAGCATTTATATGTAAAAGAAACTTCAAAATGAGAAGAAAATACTTTTATATTCACCCCAATAGTTACCATTTCTGTCACCGTTCCTTTGTATAAATCCAGATTTCCATCTGAGACAATTCTTCTTAAAGAACTTGCATCAGTATTTCCTGTGGTGCAGATCTCCTAGCAGTGAATTCTGTGTGCATTTGTTGTTTGTTTGGAAAATTCTTCACTTTCATGTTTTGAAAGATGTTTCATCTGAGTGTAGAATTTTAGATTGACATACTCTTTCAGCCCTTGGAAGGTTTTGTTCCGTTGTCCAGAATAATGCAAGCCAGAAGACAACAAGTTTGTGGGATTTGTTTATCTTTTTCCTCTGGATGTAATTTTTTTTTCCCTCTGGCTGCTTTGAAGAGTTTGTTTTGTTGCTGACTTTCAGGAAATTGTGCTTTTCTTGGGGTTTTCTCTGGTGTTTATCCTGCGTGGGATTTGTTTAGCTTCTCGGATCTATTTTACCTTTTTCAAACCTAGAATTTTCCAACAGATTTGATCTTGAAATCTTTGCTTTAAATATCACGTTGTCATCTTTAAGAGCTACTGTTTTAGAAATGAGCGCTAAAATGAACACAGTCTACTTTGGGAAACGAAGATAAACATGTTTATAATCTTTGCGTGATTGTAAGTTTCTGTTGCCTCCTTGGACCACAGAGAGTTGGGTTCCCCAGAAAGTTCTCAGACCCCCGCCCTGGTCGTGTGCAGAGTGTGGCCACATCATTAGCTTGTGAATGAGGTTTTCCATCAGTCACTGTCTGGGTAACTGCCAGCTTTACGGGCGTGCTGCAGTAGGAACCGTCTCCCCGTCTCAAATATAGGTCAGAAACTTTACCAAAACCTTTCTCACGTTTCGTACAGTGATGATCTGTTGACACATTAATGCGCAGGAAGGGAGAGTTGTTGGCACAGCCAAGATTGCCGTCTACAGGTAACAGTACTGAAATGTTACTTACAGATAACACTCAAACTCTACATTTTTTTTAGGCATTGGACAACAAACATTACCATTTAACTATGGAGACTTTTTTAAAATAGTATTTTCAGGGCTACTGATTTTTTTTTTTAATTTTTATTTTATTTATTTATTTTTGGCTGTGTTGGGCCTTCATCGCCGCGCGAGGGCTTTTCTCTAGCTGCGGCGAGCGGGGGCTACTCTTCATTGCGGCGCACGGGCTTCTTGTTGTGGAGCACAGGCTCTAGGCGCGTGGGCTTCAGTAGTATGGCACGCGGGCTCAGTAGTTGTGGCGCACGGGCTTAGCTGCTCTGCGGCATGTGGGATCTTCCCGGACCAGGGCTCGAACCCGTGTCCCCTGCATTGGCAGGCAGATTCTTAACCACCGCGCCATCAGGGAAGCCCGACCATGCAGGCTTTTTCAAAGGAAGATCTTTTAGGATGTTACTTGGTTTTAATTTATAGCTTTCTGTTGTTTTTATGGTGTATATGCTTATTCTTAAAGAATATTAAAGGTTAGGCCTTTGGAATTTATGCACAAAATTAATATTTATCATTAAGAAAAAAATCAAAGCATTTTTTCTGTGTCAGAACTTTAACAGAGAAGGGATCCCTTTAGTGTTGTCTCTTTGAGTTTACACGTAAAAAGAGAAGGGTACACTCTTACCGTAGTGGCAAAATAAAATAATCCACCTAAATAAAAGGTATTCCAAAAACAGAGTTTTAGAAAAAGGTGAGATGATAAGAAGTGAGATGTTTAATGCACTGTGACCTTGCACCTCACAGTACCCATTTTCCTAGTTCGGTGAGTGAAAAGAGAAATGAGGATGATGGCCTGATTTTAATTCCCAATGTATAAAGCCTCATCTAGAAGTGTCCTACTTCTTGACACTATTATGATATTAAAAGTAACATTTATTTTTGTAAGTCATTACCAACTTGGCACACTTGGATTCATTTCCGTCAAGTACTGTCATCTTTAGATTTCAAGCTTCCAAAGTCTAAAGAAACGCTCGTTGGTTTTATATTCTCTTGGAGAACCTACAGTCTTCCAACGGCAGAACCTCCCTTTATTGGACTGGCTAGCAACTGATGTATTCAAAGTCAATCAGAAAGTTGTCTTTAAAATTTCAGCATATTTCTGAAAAGTCAGAAATTTGGGAGAGTTGGGCAAACCATAGCATATTGTACATGGAGTGTCATTATCTAGGTGGATACCTGGGTACATGGAGGAGCCAGATGAGGAAGGCGGTTCACAAAATTTCTGCTGCCTACAGCTCAGAGTCATGAGAAATCGTAACAGGAGAGAGATAATTTCGTGTATGTGAACCCCTGGTATGACACTGTTAAGTGGTGGTTCCTGGATATATCATTGAAAACACATTGTGAGATTCTGGTAGGAAGGATTCTTTCATTGTTTATTAAAAGGATTACATAACTTAAAGCACTTAGAGCAGAGCCAGGCAGATAATAGATGCAACTATGTGTAAACTTTTTTTTTTTTTTTTTTTGGCGGTATGTGGGCCTCTCACTGTTGTGGCCTCTCCCGTTGCGGAGCACAGGCTCCGGACGCGCAGGCTCAGTGGCCATGGCTCACAGTCCCAGCCGCTCCTCAGCATGTGGGATCTTCCCGGACCAGGGCACAAACCCATGTCCCCTGCATCGGCAGGCGGACTCTCAACCACTGCGCCACCAGGGAAGCCCTGTGTAAACTATTTGTATTGGTTTTTTTTCTTTTCCATTATAGTTTATTACAAGACAATGAACATAGTTCCCTGTACTTTATAGAAGGACTTTGTTGTTTATCTGTTTTATATATAGTAATGTGTATTTGCTAATCGCAAAGTCCTAATTTATCTTCCCCTGAACCCTGCGCCTGCCAAATCCCCTTTGGTAACCGTAAGTTTGTCTTCTACATCTCTGAGTCTGCTTCTGTTTTGTAAATAAGTTCATTTGTATCATAGTTTAGATTCCACATATAAGTGGTATATGATTTTTGTCTTCCTCTGTCTGACTTACTTTACTTTGTATGATAACCTCTATGTCCATCCATGTTGTTGTAAATAGCATTATTTCATTCGTTTTTATGTCTGAGTAATATTCCATTGTGTGTGTGTGTGTGTGTACCACATCTTCTTGATCCATTCATCTGTTGATGGACACTTAGGTTGCTTCCATGTCTTGGCTATTGTAAATAGTGCTGCTATGAACATTGGGTTGCATTTATGTTTTTGAATTAGCATTTTCTGCAGATATATGCCCAGGAGTAGGATTGCTGGATCATGTGGTAACTGTATTTTTAGTTTTTTAAGGAATCTTCATATGTTTTCCATAGTGGCCATACCAATTTACATTCCCACCAACAGTGTAGGGGCGGGGGGGGGGTTCCCTTTTCTCCACACCCTTGCCAGCATTCATTATTTGTAGACATTTTAATGATGGCCATCCTGATCTGTGTGAGGTGATACCTCATTATAGTTTTGATTTGAATTTGTCTAATAATTAGCAGTGTTGAGCATCTTTTCACGTGCTTTATTGGCCATATGTATGTCTTATTTGGAGAAATGTCTCTTTAGGTCTTCTGCCCATTTTTTGTTGAAGTTGTGTTTTTTTTTATTGAGTTGTATGAGCTGTTTGTATATTTTGGAAATTAAGCCCTTGCCAGTCTCATCATTTGCAGATATTTTCTCCCAGCCCATAGGTTGTCTTTTTGTTTTGTTTATGGTTTCCTTTGCTGTGCAAAAGCTTATAAGTTTGAGTAGGTCCTATTTGTTTATTTTGGTTTTATTTCTGTTGCCTTGGGAGACTGACCTAAGGCAACACTGGTATGATTTATGTTAGAGAATTTTTTGCCTATGCTCTCTTTTAGGAGTTTTATGGTATCATGTCTTATATTTATAAGCTTCTAAGGCATTTTGAGTTTATTTTTGTATATGGTGTGATGGTATGTTCTAACTTGCTTGATTTACATGTGTCTGTCCAGCTTTCCCAGCACTACTTGCTGAAGAGACTGTCTTATCTTCATTGTATATTCTTGCCACTTTTGTTGAAGATTAATTGACCGTAGCTGTGTGGGTTTATTTCTGGGCTCTCAGTTCTGTTCTGTTGATCTGTATGTCTGTTTTTGTATCAATACCACACTGTTTTGATTACTGTAGCTTTGTAGTAGTATTGCCTAAAGGCTGGGAGGGTTCTGCCTCCTCCTTTGTTTTTGTTTTTCCTCAGGATTGCTTTGGCAATTCTCCGTCTTTTATGGTTTCATATAAATGTTTGGATTATGTGTTCTACTTCTGTGAGAAATGTCATGGGTACTTTTATAGGGATCACATTAAATCTGTAGATTGCTTTGGGTAGTATTCTGTAGTATTGCTTTGGGTAGTAATCCATAGTATTGCTTTGGGTAATCTGTAGTATTGCCATTTTAACAATATTAATTCTTCCAGTCCAAGAGCATGGGATGTCTTTCCATTTCTCGGAATCATCTTCAATTTCCTGTATCAGTGTTTTATAGTTCTCAGCATATAAGTCTTTCCCCTACTTGATGAGGTTTATTCCTAAATATTTTTTTGAAGCGATTTAAAAGGGATTGTTTATTGTTTTTTTGGTTTCTTTTTATTTGTTTCTTTTTTTTTTTACTTTCCCTTTCTGATATTTCATTGTTAGTGTAAAGAAGTGCAACAGATTTCTGTATGTCAATCTTGTATCCTGCTACCTTGATGAATTCGTTTATCAGTTCTAGTAGTTTTTGCCTGGAGTCTTTAGGGTTTTCTATATATAATATCATGTCATCTGCATATAAGAATTTAATCTCTTCCCTTGCAATTTGGATACCTTTTATTTCTTTTTCTTGTCTCATTGCTGTGGCTAGGACTTCCAGTACTATGTTGAATAGATGTGGTAGAGTCGGCATCCTTGTTACAGATATTAGCAGAAAGACTTTCAGCTTTTCACCACTGAGTATTATGTTGGCTGTGGGTTTGTCATAAATAGCTTTTATTATGTTGATATGTTCCCTCTGTACCCACTTTGGTAAGGGTATTTGTCATGAATGGATGTTGAATTTTGTCAGATGCTTATTCTGCATCCATAGAGATGACCATGTGGTTTTTTTCTTTTCTTGATGTGGTGTATCACATTGATTGATTTGTATATGTTGAACCATCCTTGTGACCCTGGAATGAATCCAACTTGATTATGGTGTATGATTTTTTTTATGTGTTGTTGAATTCGGTTTGCTAATATTTTGTTGAGAATTTTTGCATCCATATTCATTGAAGATATTGGCCTGTAATTTTCTTTTTTGGTAGTGTCTTTGTCTGGTTTTGGTATCAGGGTGATGGTGACTTCATAGAATGTCTTCGGGAGTGTTTCTTCCTCTTCACCCTCCTGGAAGAGTTTGAAAAAGGTTGCTATAAATTTTTCGTTGTTTGTTTGGTAGAATTCCCCAGTGAAGCCAGTCGGTCCTGGAATTTGTTTGCAGGAAACTTTTTTAAAATTATAGATTCTATTTCACTTCTGGTGACCGGTCTGTAAAAATATCTATCTCTTCTTGATTTAGTTTCGGTGGGCTGTATGTTTCTAGAGACTTGTCCATTTCTTTTAGGTTGTCCAATTTGTTGGCATGTAATTGTTCATAGTGTTCTCTTGTGGGTTTTTAAAATTTCTGCAATATCAGATGTTATTTCTCCTCTCTCATTTCTTATTTTGTTTATTTGGGTCCTCTCTTTTTTCTTCTTGGTGAGCCTGGCCAGAGGTTTGTTGATTTTTGTTTACCCTTTCAAAAAACCAGTGTTTGGTTTTATTGAGTTTTTCCATTGTTTTATAAAACTCTAGTTTATTTATTTTCTCTCTGATCTTTATTATTTCCTTCTTTCTGCTGACTTTAGGTTTTGTTTGTTCTTCTTTTTCTAATTCTTTAGGTGGTAGGTCAGGTTGCTTATCTGACATTTTTTCCTTACTTTTTGAGGAAGGCGTGTATTGCTATGAACTTCCCTCTTAGGATTTCTTTTGCAGCATCCCAAAGATTTTGTATGGTGGTGTTTTTGTTGTCATTTGTCACAAGGTATTTTTTAATTTCCTCTTTGATTTCATCGTTGACCCATTGGTTTTTTTAGTCGCGTGTTTAGTCTCCATGTAATCGTTTTTTCCTCATTTCTGTTTCTGTGGTTCAATTCTAGTTTCATGCTGTTGTGGTCAGAAAAGATGCTTGAAATAATTTCTGTTCACCTTAAATTTCTTGAGGCTTGTTTTGTGTCCTAGTATGTGGTCTGTCCTGGAGAATGTTCCACGTGAACTTGAAAAGAATGTGTATTCTGGGGCTTTTTTGGATTTAATGTCCTGAAAATATCCATTTTTGTCTAATTGTTCTATTGCGTCATTTAGGATCCCTGTTGCCTTATTGATTTTCTGTCTGGAAGATCTGTCCATGGATATCACTGGGGTGTTAAAGTCTCCTACTGTTACTGTATTCCCATCAGTTCCTCCCTTTACATCTGTTAGTATTTGTTTGATGTATTTAGGTGCTCCTTTTTATTGTTTTTCAGTAACTTTAACCCAGGGTTACCAATCCTATTGAACGTGGAAAATTGGATCACAGAGCTGTTTTTCATGTGGTGATACTAAACACATACTAACCATCTGGGAAACATCATTGTGAAGAACATGCTTTGGGAAACTCTCTCCTGCTTCTTTGAAAGCTCCGTTTGCTTGGCTTCCAAGTCCCTGTGGTTCTAGGCTTTCCTGGCAGCAGCCATGCTTGACATTGTCCCATTCTGTGGATGATGATGGAGAGGCGATTGCTGAAAAGGCCTGCTGCCCCGGGTATCTTTCCCACCTGTCCTTCATGGTGTGTTAGATTCTGAGGGTCAGGAATGCTGTGGTGACTTAGCAGGGTGGTTCTGGTAGAGGTCTCTTTGAAGTTGCAGTCAAGACATCAACCGGAGCTGCAGGGACTTGATGGTCTGATAGGTACTGGATGATGCAGTGCGATGGTGGCTCTCATGTGGCTGGCATGTGGTGTTGGCTGCTGGCCGCAGGCCTCAGTTCTGCTCCGTGCTGACCTCTCCACCAGCAGTTAAAGGAGTTTAATTGTACACATTTGATTCATTTTTATCAGGAGATACAATCAATATGTATATAGTTAAGCATTTCATTTATGATCAATAAAAATGTAGGTTTATCCCGAATTTTCACTGAGTGAGCCATATGGATTATTTGTTTTGTTCCACAGATTTGGGCAACCAAGAAGGAAGCATTATGACAACCTATGAAAATATCCCCTAGATAATTCTTTTTGAATCTAAGCCCTGTGTGAAACTGTTACTTCACCTTCTAATATTTCTCCGTAAGAATCAGGCAGAAGTCATAAAGAGATGAACTTAGTCTAAAATCTCTTCTGTTAAAAAGTTTCTTGGCATTATTGGCATTTGGGGGCTGATGAGTCTTCCGTGCAGGGAGGCTGTTCTGTGCGTTGTAGATGCTGAGCGCTATTCCTGGTCTCTACCCACTAGGCGCCAGTACCTCCCCTCCTCCACTTGTGACAACCGAGAGATGTCTCCAGACATTGTCTGATATCCTGCAGTCCCCTGGGGCAGAGAGCACAGCCATCCCTGGTTGAAAACCACTGTGTAAAATAGGACACACCATGATAGTTCCGTGCTGCTATTAGGGGTTACATACGTGGATCATATCAGATATCAGTGTGAGAAGGTACCTGGGTAGCCAGAGTCACCTCAAGGGGTCCTGGGAAGCCAGAAGTGCAGGCAATTCCCAACTCAAAACTTTGGAGCTGAACTACCTCAGGGGAGGGAGAAGGATTTAGAATGATAGCCAGCGCTGCAGGCAAAACAAAACCAATCCAGCACCTCTGGTCGCCCTCATAGACTTGGAAACGCTTCTGAATGGAAGAGTAATTTGGTTTGCCCCAAGGAGAGCGACACTGCACTATTCCTTGTCTCTGGCAAAATGATGTAGAACAATACATACCCAAGGGATGGGAAACGGGGGCTCAAACACATTCCTGGACATCAATGTTCCTAACAGCAGTATTCACAGTAGCCAAATGCCCGTCAACTGGTGGATGGAAAGGTAAACAAAAGGTAGTCCATGCGTTCAACAGAACAGTGTTCAGCCATACAGAGGAATGGAGTACTGATACATGCTGCATTGTGGATGAACCTTGGAAACATTATGCTAAGCGAAAGAAGCCGGACACAGAGAAGGTGTTGTATGGTTCCATTTATGTGAAATGTCCCAAACAGGCAAATCTGCAGAGACAGAAAGCAGGCTGGTGGTTGCCTGGGCGGGGGGGGGGGGGGGGGGGGCGGGATTGAGGACTGACTACTTAATGGGCCCAAGGTTTCCTTCTGGGGTGATGTAGATGTTTTGAGACTCGACATAGGGGATGATTGCACAGCATTGTGAATATACTAAAGGCTTTACGCCTCCTGTGTGGGAGGACTATTAGTCATTGTCTACACCATTCCATGCCAAGAACTGACGGCAACCAGAAAATGAGTCCTTTTTATATTTATTACTACCTTTGAGAGTAAAGAATATATTGCATTTGTTAAAATCGTTTGCGTTTCAGACTTCCCTAGCGGTCCAGTGGTTAAGACTTTGCCTTCCAATGCAGGGGGTGAGGGTTTGATCCCTAGTCAGGGAGCTGAGATCCCTCGTGCCTCACAGCCAAAAACCAAAACATAAAACAGAAGCAATATTGTAACAAATGCAGTAAAGACTTAAAAGAGGTGGGGGTGGGGGGACTTCCCTGGTGGTCCAGTGGCTAAGACTCCGTGCTCCCAACGCAGGGGGCCTGGGTTCGATCCCTGGTCAGGGAACTAGATCCCACATGCTGCAACTAAGAGTTCGCATGCCGCGACTAAAGATTCTGCATGCTGCAGCAAAGATCCTGCACACCGCAGCGAAGATCCCATGTGACACAACTAAGACCTGGCGCAGCCAAATAAATAAATATTTTTTAAAAAATCATTTGCGTTTCACACAATTCTTTTCCAGCACGTAAATTTTTGCCAGCACTGTTTTTTGTTTTTGCGGTACGCGGGCCTCTCACTGTTGTGGCCTCTCTTGTTGCGGAGCACAGGCTCCGGACGCGCAGGCTCAGCGACCATGGCTCACGGGCCCAGCCGCTCCGCAGCATGTGGGATCTTCCCGGACCGGGGCACGAACCCACATCCCCTGCACCGGCAGGCGGACTCTCAACCACTGCGCCACCAGGGAAGCCCTGCCAGCACTGTTTATTGATAGTGGTTCTATTTAGGTGTTAATAATGGGAAAATCAGGACTGACCAGGGATTGGAAGTTCAGGTTTCTCACTTTAACTTATTATTTCTAGTAACGAACTAATTAATTTTGACATGCTGCATAACCAGAATGTTATTAACCAGTCATATTTCACATTTTTTGTGTTTATAACACACAGATGATGTTAATTACATGTACTGAATTTAACAACTTATATCAAAGATAACCTTCAATTTGTGAGTTACCATCTGTTTTGGGCCAGAGAATAGGAATTTGATACTAAAGCTTTTTCCTGAACAGCTTGTGATGAGAGCTGTTTATATATTAATTACTTAATTGAATTGTTATGGATTTTAATGTTCTAATTTTCAAGCAGTTTGGGGCTTATTGTGGTGACATCTGCTTATATTTTGATACTTTATGGTGTTTAGCAGTTTCATCATAAGGCTCTTGGGTTTACAGCCCAATCCCGAAAATAATTTGCTGTCTGCTTCAGGTTTGCTGTAAGGAGTATCGTCCTATTTCATCTCCACTGCCGAGTTTTTTTCATAATGAAATGTATTTTTATTTTATAAGCAAAGTCAGTATTCCCTAGTGCCTTCTTCAGTCTGGTGCCCTTTAATTTCTATTCAACGAGCTATAGAGGAATTTTGTTTAAATCTTATTATTTTCCTTCAGTGGTCGATTTTTTCAGTTGTCCTGGTTTTATCTTATATATCCTTATGTGGTTTAAAAATGTACTGTAATGAAACTTAAGGGCCTATGAACCTGCTTGTAGAATCCTTTTAGTCTCCTTTCTTTGAACAGTGTAACTATAAACGTGACTCAGTGGGAGTAATTTACTTGAATTTCCTTAAAACATTTCAAGAGGTTCTGTATACATTCACTAATAAGAAACACCTTCATTCATAGCCTCACTTATGGATTTGAATTATATTAAACCTGGCGCCTTTTTAGTATCACTTAAGACTACTGAACGAGAATTTAGAGAAAACAGCAGGCATTTAATTTCCTTAGTTCTTGAGCTTGTAGATAATTTCAACCCTGTAGGAGACTGGATTCACTCACAACTGAAGAGAATTTATGAGGAAGAAGGTAAATATTATTAAGTAGATCCTGGTTGACTGCTTACTGTTTATACTGACTGAAAAGTAAAAATGAGTTTTTGATATGAAGGATTATCTTATGACATATACCCCTGGCTTCTTCAGAAATCCATGCAGGTGGAACCCCTGTGAAACGGAACCGTAGGAAAACAATAATGTAAAAGTTGAGAGTCAGTGCTTGCTTTCGCTTTATTTTAGGGAAGCCAAAAAAGGAAAAAAAGATTCTGACGTTTCTGTGTTTTTTTGAGCACATAAAAGAGTGGATATCTGCACACAAACATACATGCTGTGATTATTGTAAACATGTGCCCAAGCGATGTCTATATTGTCAGAAAAGATGTCGGGAGCATCTTTTCTTCTCTTAAGGGTGTGTACAGTTGAATTTATCGGTTGTATGTGATACGGTCCCTAAAACAAAGACATTTCAAGTGGGCATTAATTATCATTGAATGACAGCAGGGACAGTATCTGAGCTGAAATCCATTTCGTTTGCGCTGAGACTTCTTCCTTACAAATCTCTACATGTACCATAATACTGACTGGCCGTTCTAATTTCTCCTTTTTCACACTGCAAATAAAACTGCATAGTTTGTGTTAAAGTTTTAGGACAGAGATTATGAAACAGTGAAATGTGTTAAGTTTGAGTTGAGATGAAAAAGAAAAACAAGAATAGGACAGGTCAAAGGTGAGCGATTCCCGAAGAATTTTAAGGTGTTTTTTGTTGTTGCTGTTGTTGTTGTTGTTGTTTCTCAAATCTCTCTGTTTCTCACCAGGCAGGTCCCAGCAGACACTTGGCGTTTTATATGATCGGATGCTGGGGAGCCCACTGGTTCACAGGTCTACACATGAAGTCAGCCTAAAGGTAAACGCCTGCCTTTGATCTTTGTCTTTTACCTGAAATTCGTTTGAAGCAGAGCTGCGTTTTGCCAAAACTGAACACCTTCTGTTTTAAAATGCTTTCTTGAGACGGAATCTGAGGTCTTTCTCCTTGCTGAAGTTGAAGGTAGTAGATAGAGCATCGTTAAATAATGATGGGTTCTTTAGTCCATTCTACATAACAGATTGGCCTCTTACCGCCTTCGAAGAATTGTGGATACTGAACCAGCCATTATAAACTTTTCTGGGTCTTACCGGAAGCAGATGACACTTTCTAAAATCATTCCCTCTTGTCAACATGGTGAATTAAAATTAAGCTGCAAAATTAATTACAATTGGGCACATGAGTCTGGATCTTAGTTGGCCCCTGTATCTTAATGCTATGGTTTATTAGTTTCTTAATACGATTTGTGTCTGTCTGCAAATTGATTTACTACTTAACCTTGAAACTTCTTAGAAAAACATGTAGCTTACTATTTATAGATCTCATGAGAGGATAGGGTACCCAGAAGAGCTAACCGAACAGTCGCAGATGCACAGGCATCAGGAGTTGAAGCCCAGGGAGTTTCAGTGGTTGTCGGGACTTCACACTTGCATTACAGGGGCATGGGTTTGATCCCTGGTTGGGGAACTAAGATCCTGCAAGCCGCACGGCCAAAAAAAACAATCAAGAGTTGAAGCCACATCCCAAACTGAAACTGATGGCTCCCTCCCCGTCCGCTACCAAGAAAAAGCGCTGTTATCTGTTGGTAGAGGGGATTCTAGGGTTTGCTTTTATCATTTACTGTTTTGTGTTTTC
Organism: Leucopleurus acutus; assembly: GCF_964270905.1. Taxonomy (NCBI): domain Eukaryota; kingdom Metazoa; phylum Chordata; class Mammalia; order Artiodactyla; family Delphinidae; genus Leucopleurus; species Leucopleurus acutus. Next base: position 6,832,531 of record NC_139164.1, read on the forward strand.
TGGTTCTTCCTTTAATTTTTTTAAATTAAAAAACTGATAGAACTTTTGTACTTCTAAAAACATCAAGATGGAAATTTGGGGAAGATTTTTGCTTTATTGTTTTAAAGGAACCAATCAGAACTAAAATGATAGACCCAGATTTAATCAAAGTAAGAATCTTAGAGGGGTGGGGTAGGGAGGGTGGGAGGGGGACGCAAGAGGGAGGAGCTATGGGGATATATGTATATGTATAGCTGATGCACTTTGTTATAAAGTAGAAACCAACACCATTGTAAAGCAATTATACTCCAATAAAGATGTTAAAAAAAAAAAGAATCTTGTTGAAGTATTTTTGTTTAAAGCCAAATAGATGACAAGGTAAATATGTACAGTTGACCCTTGACTGGGTTTGAACTTCACAGGTCCACTTATACATGGATTTTTTTCAATAAACCATGGACTACTGTGTACAGTCCATGGTTGAAGCCACAGATGAGGAATCTTGGACACAGAGGACCAACTGTACAGTTATAAGTGGGTTTTCAACTGCACAGGGGCCAATCCCCCTACCCCCCATGTTGTTAAAAGTTCAACTGTATTAGAATTTCAGTACTATACTTAAATATTTGAAAAGCGTAGATTGTTTTAAAAAATAAAATTATAAAAGGTTAATTGAATCTGTGACATCAGATGTTGACATCCATGTTGTAACGTGAATCCTTTTTATGGCCACATAATATTCCATTGTATGGACGTACCGCATTGTGTTTATCCATTCATCAGTTGACGGACATTTGAGGTGTATTTACTTTTATTGAGTGGTTATGAATCATGCTGCCGTGAACATTCGTGTACCAGTTTTGTGTGGACATATACCTTCATGCCTCTTGGGTATATACCTGGCAGTAGAATTCCTAGGTTGTTATGGTAACTCTGTTTAACCTTTTGAAGAACCGTCCAACTTTTCCAAAGTGGCTGCACCATCTGTCAGTATGTTTTGAAATGCAGTTGAACCATATTTTAAATGTCAGAAGGAAGAGGAGAGAGGGGAGGCCTGTTGCTCATGAGTGTTTCGATTGTGTATTAATTCAGTATTTAGGGAACGTAAGCTTTGCTTGGATTGAATTGAATTGAGCACACGCTGACTTCCTGCTGTGTGTGAGGCCTTGGTGCTTAGCTTTATAGATGACTCTGGACATTTTTGTAGCCTTTATTTAGCTCCTTGTACAGTTTATACGTGCAGATGGTCATTTGGGACCGTGCTGGGAAATGACACACTGCTGCTTACCTACCACAGTACCCACGGTGCCTCCACGAGCTGGGGAGTCATCTGTATAAAACCCACATGCCCTTCCTCTGTGTTGGGTGCTGTGCGTCAGAAAGTGAGGGCTCATATCTGTTCCCCTTAGACTTACCTAGTTTCAGCAGGTGCCTCCTTTGAAAGCCATTCGCAGCAGACCATGGCTGTGGTGTTTTCTTGGCTGTCCATTTCACAGTGGTTGGTGTGTTCACCAGGAACATCCACCTTTTGGGGCATCACCTTCAGGTTCTCAGACAGGAAGATTTCAGGCTGGGAAGCGGTGAGGCAGGTGTGCTCTAATGTAGAAAGGGGAAAATCTTCAGGAGAGCAAGGTTGGCAGACCTTTTCTGTCCAGGGCTAGAGAGTAGATAGTTGAGGCTTTGTGGGCCAGTGGTCTGTGCTGCGGCCGCTCAGTTCTGGCCTTGTCGTGTGAGAGCGGCTACCGATCTTACGCAGATGAACAAGTGTGGCTGAATGCCAACAAAACTTCACTGATGGACACTGGAATTTGAATGTCATATCAGTTTTGTGGGTGGCAAAATAGCATCGTTTTGATTTCCTTTTCAACCATTTAAAAATGTAAAAGCTATCGATAGGTCACAGTCCTTGCAGAATGCAGCTGCAGGTGGGAATTGGCCTGTGGGCCACAGTGAGCCCACCTCGACCTAGAGAAACACACCTGTGTTATTTCTCCCTCTTCTGACTGCAGCCTTTGAGTTGGAGGACATCCGAGTTGCACCTCTGCAAGGTCTGTGGCGTGCTTAGGACAGCATCCAAGTTGTGGTTCCTCGACGAAAGCACTGCAGATTCTCAGGGAATCAAGACTTGTAGGAATCTGAGGGCCTTCCATGTGAAGGGCGGCTCTGGACTTGTGTAACCGCCGCCGCTCAGATGTTCTCAGCCCTAGGCAGTTCCTCGCCCCTCCCCAGGGGACATTTGATCACGTCTGGAGATGTTTTTCAGGGAGATAGAGAGCTTCTGGCATCGACTGGGTGGAGACCAGGGGTGCTGCTCTACAGTGCACAGGGCAGCCCATCCCAGAGATTTCTGTGCTCCCCAAAGTCCGGAGTACTGAGAGTGACGAACCCGACTCACTGCTACTGTCCCTACTTTATTTTGTGTTTTAATCTGAACGGTTTTGTGGCTGTGGAAATTTAAGATGGCGAGCATTTGACTACAAGACTGAGTTCCTGCGTTTGCCAACATGGCATGAGACTCATTGAACTCTCAGCAGATACTTGGGTTCACGATGCTTTAAGTATTTTTCTTTTAAAACTTTTGTTGTTGTTGTCATTCATTTAAATTGAAGCATCAAAATACGCTTTAACACCAGGATTTTTGAGACGCAGGCAGGCTGCCTCAAAGGGCAAGGCATCGCCCGCCTTAACATCTACGGAGAAAACCGCAGGGTTTATTTTTCAGAACTCTGGAGGTCACCTTATATGACGACTCCACCTACTGCAGAAAAGGGAATCATCAGGGCTCAAATAAATCCTGCGTTATGTGGGTGAAAATCACAGCGTCTTAGAGGTTTCATAACCAGCCTGTACGTATTGCTGAAATTTGTCTGAGGGCCTGGTGCACATTGTAAAGAATCCGATTGCAGCCTCTCAGTCTTAGAGATAATTAAAATCTGTACGTTAATTTACAGATTAATCGGAAGCATTAGCTTACAAGGCCCAAGTCATTAGAAAAAGAAGACAGACTACTCTTATGAGGAAGCAGCGGCTGTCTGTGTCTCCCAAGGCACTTTGCTTTGAAGTCTTGGGTACCTGAACTGGCATTTCACTGTGTAGGGGAGAAGACTAAAACGATAACTGTGCTATTGGTCTTACATGCATCGTCTGGCTCCGTGATGCAGACTTTCTTAGCAGGGGTTTGCTGTTACTGGGTGGGACATTTTTTAGGAAGGCTTCCTTCTGGGTCTGCCTCCTGATCAGGCAGAGAAGTGGAGGGTGGGGAGGGTTGGCGGCTCAGAGGGTTTGCGAGAGGACCCGGGGGCCCGCTCTGGAGATGCGCACGTGGTCTTGGCGGTAACTCCAGGACGGGACGCCTCTCTTGTCACGTCAGCATCCTTCATGGCTCTGCACACAGGGTTGGGATGCAAGGCCCCAGCCAGCCGTTAATTAACCCAGAAGGGCAGCCAGGCACAGAAAGGACCCTCTCTGAATGCCTCACGCAGGGGATGTTTTGGATTTTGTGAAGCGCCGCATTATTTTCGTAACCCGAGAAGGCTCCCTTCTCTCTGCTCTCTCGACCCTGCAGCTCTATTTCCTACTCAGCTGGGTTGCTCTCATAGTGATGATTTCTGAAGACGCTGCCAGCTTTTAATGACATTTTAATGACTATGAAAACAGTTCACGTTCATAGGAGAGAATTTGGAAGCTACAGAAAGGCACGCACGCACACACAGATAAAATTCCAGCGTGATCGCACCCTGGAGAGATGGGTGTATTTAATTATCTTTTTTATATTTTAGAGGGTATCTTTTGTGTGCGTGTACAAAATGAAATTTAGCGACATGCACGTTCCATCCAGAAACCTATTTTTTTCATGTATCGCCGTATCATGGACATTTTCTCCCATGGTGAAAATCCTTTTGAGGACTGCATCTTACGACACTAGTTCATTCTTATATTTAAATGGCAATTCCACTGCTAGGCCTGTGAACTCTGATAATAAAATGATAGTCCTTTGATTATATTTATACTTTCGGACCATTTGGCTCCCAAGTAAGTAAATATAACTGTAAAATGAGTGAAAGATCTTACCTTTGGGGGGATTTTTCTTTTCTTACCGTAAAATAATAGACATGCTCATTGGTGAATGAAGATATGTCTATTAAAAAAAAACAAACCACTGTTCACATTTTCCTGTTCCCCGCCCTATCTTTTCTATGTATATAGTCTCCTGTAATCGGGGTCCGACTGTAAGTGCCTTAATTTATCGAATCGCACTCATGCTGTCGTCGGACAACAAAACAGCTTTCGGTCCTTCCGGTGGCTACGTATCGGCTTCGTTAGTTATGCCGGAAGAACAGGTATATGCAGCGTATAAAACAAGCCCGCTTCATCTCCACAATAAGCTGGGTCCCCGTCAAGATTGTACAGAAGGACTTATATGTAAATGCTGGTGCGTAAATTAAAACTCTTCCTCTTAAACTGACCACTGGGAAACTCAGTTTCCGTTTGAAGAGAGAAAAACATTATGGATAAAGTGAGCGGGGAGGTAAGACCCAGTGCGCTCCCGTCAGCAGAGAATTTGTGAAATGCGGAGAGAAGGAGAGTGCCTTGTTACGATGAGGTCATTTCCAGCAGATTTTCCAGCTGCTCTGGCTCTCGGTCCTCAGTCTGCATGGAATCGAGTCCCAAGGCACCCTGGGCCTCGTCCAGAAGGTTACTTTAAGAGATGGATTCTTCCAGCGTGAAAGCCAGCAGACTAATAGCGGAGACAAGACGTGAGACAAAGTTTCTTCCGTCCCTGCTTTAAAGGATTGTAAGAGAACATTTCATAATGGGACAGATTGTTAAAAGAGAAACTTCTGCCACCAGTGATACCAGCCGAGCACCGCGGCCCCCGCCCTGTAATCGCTGTGCGCTTACTTCGCCGTTTCCGAACCAGCCTCCCCTCCTGTTGGCAGGGAACGCGCTTGCCCTCTCTGTCTTCCTCTAGCAGAGCCAGCTCTCAAGGAGCTCTCCTGTGATTATAGCCTTTAAGATAATTAAAGAGCAGTGAAGATTTTGTTGTTTGGGGGCAGTGCTCTCCCTTCCCAGAGCACGAGAGCATATTAAATACTGTAAGTGCATACTCAGTACAACGAAACCCTCAGACACCATTTCTCCTGCAACTGAATTACTTTGTGAACTGGACTGTGAGTCTAGAAGTTTTTGCCACCTTGAAATTAAATCATGAAAAGGAGAAATACTATAAATAATAATGATAAATAATCTTCCCTTTAGCTTCCTGATGGATTTAAGCCCGAATTATTACTTATGTTGGAATACTCATCTTTAGTGGGGCAACTCCAGGGATGTCATCCGTCCGCACTAATTTTCCTCCTTCTGTAAGCAGAACAGTGAGGGAATTGTGTAGCTTTACCTCGTGGTGAGGGCGGTCATTTCTTTTTTGCACACTCACAACGCCAAAGACCTCAAATCAACCTGACTGGAGGTGCCTCGAATCAAAACCGGGTCAGGCAAGAGAATAAACACAATTGCAGTAATTAAGAACCCTTTTTAATTTTTTTCCTTCTTTTGGAGGCCGAGGACGATCTGCCGGTGCTGAAAAAGCTCTCCTTTATTCTAGAGCTGGGGAGGTTGGAAGGCATCCACGGGAGTCGTCAGGACTTGAGCTGGCCACGGCCGCCGCTCCGGAAGCCGGCGAGGTGCTGCAGTGAGACCCGGCGCTCCGGGTCTCCGTGGTGGGAGTGCCGGGCCGGGTGTGGAGGACGGCGAGGTGCTGCAGTGAGACCCGGCCCTCCGGGTCTCCATGGTGGAAGTGCCGGGCCGGGAGTGGAGGGAGGTGCTTTCTCGGACGGGCTCTCGACCTGCCGCTGGCCTGCTGATGCGTCACCCACTGCCAGCTCTGAATCACTTTGGCAAGGGTGCTGTGTTCCTCGGGCCCTTTCAGGGGGCTCTTTGCTTTGGGGATGCTCGCAGGTAGCCGAGTGGGAGTAATAGCCGTCCTACGTCTCTCCTGTGCCCGGGGCCCTGACCTGGGAGTTCGTATAAAAGCTGTGCGTCCTCACCACCTCTGCCGGCTGTAACGGCTCTCGTCATCCTCCGTTTGGAGAAGGGAGAACTGAGCCACGTGACTCGCCCTGCAGTCCACAGCTAGAAAGGGATGGAGGTATGATTAGGAATCGGGCCACCTGGCTCTGAGCCACGAGGCCCCCGAGTCCTCCGTTTTGTGCTCTCCTCTGTGGCTCTCAGGACGTTAGTTCCCTTACCTCTAGCCAGTCCGCGGACACCGGAACCATCACCCTGGTGTACCCCAGCTTTATTGCAGCCAGTACAGGCATTTCGAGCTCCACATCACGTGCCCACAAAAACCATCCTTGGAAGAAAGGACACAGGCCAACTTCTCCCCCACCTCACAGCCCACAGTGACGGCACAGAGGGCCATCTTCCCGCCCTGGGTCCCAGGGAGCACTTGGTACGTCCTTGAAGGTTACCCCCACCCCCACACACAGCTCCTTCCTTTCCTTCCTTTTTCATACTTCTCTGCCAGATCTTGTGTCCGTCAGTCGAGGATTCACCTTCTCCCTCTCCCAGACCTTCCTCCCTCTCCCAGACCTTCCTCCCTCTTCCCTGACCTTCCTCCCTCTTCCCTGACCTAGCCTTCCCTGGAACCCTGCTGCCGTCCCTCTTAGTACCTTGTGGTATAGGCGCGGGGCTTTAACTACAGGGGCTTTTGGTTATTTGCATAGACATCTTACTAACAGCTTCAAGGAAGCGGTGTGTGTGTGTGTGTCTGTGTGTGTCTGTGTGTGTGTGTGTGTGTGTGCGCCTGCATCTGAATTTGTTTCATCCCTGCCATTGCCGTCACCATGCCTTGAATATCGTAGGCGCTCGGTAATTTTTTCTGTCATCGCTTTGTACCTCATTTATCTCAAGTGCGGGAAAAGCAGGGTGAAGCATTTGCCTGTTTCCATTTGCAGCGGGGTTACAGTAAACACGAGACTGGGGTCCACGTGCTCGTCTCCCGTGAGGAGTGGCGGCTTCTCACTGTGGGGTCTTCTCGTCACAGAGCGTTTCTTTCTGAAGAGGTGTTTGTAGGAAGTAATGTCCGGCCCTCATGGTGATTGAAGAAAGTCCATGGCGAGCGTCAGGGCTGTGCTACTATTTGCAGTTGCAGAGTGCTTCAGAACTGACAGAAACCACCTTCCCACCTGCAAGATGGAACGTTGGCTCTCATTTCAGACTCACAGAGGCAGAAAGGAGGCAGAAGAGTGGTTCCCGGGGCCTGGGGGAGGGGGGAACAAGGAGGTGGTGTTCACTGGGGACAGAGGTCATTGGCGGTGGTGAAGAAGTTGTGGAGGTAGGTGGGGGGTGGCTGCACAGGAATAGGAATGTCCTTAATGCCTCCACCGGGTTGTGCACTTCAGAATGGTCACGGTGGTAAATTAAACGTTGTGTCTATTTTAACACAATTGAAAAAACAAAACAAAACACCAGACCTGGGAATTGAGCCACTGACGTAAATTTCACCTGTCTGTGTCTGGGGTAGAGAAGCCCGCGCCCGTCCCCGGAACTTTGAATAGCACTGTAATACCAGCACGTTTATTTATTATACATGAAATTATACAGAAAATCCCTGATTTTAAAAAATCCATGATTTTATTCTAACATCTGTCTCTGGAAATCGAGCTCTTGTCTTGGAGAAAAGAGGATAGGTAACTTTTTTTCCCAACCTTATGTAGATCTTGACGAAATTTGTCTAAAGCAATAGCTTTTGCCAAGTGAAGATCAGCCGTTTTACTTATTTGAGTCAAAGTAGTGATGTTGACGCAGTAAAATGACAGCAGCCACCTTCAAGCGCTTTGCTCAGAGGCGCCGCAGTTAGACACCAGTTAATCGTTGGTTTCTCTTGATTTTGCTGTAATCAAACCCGAAGCATTGGCGTGGATTGCATGTTGGTGTGGTTTATGGTCGGTTTAAAGAATGTTCTCCGGTGTGTATTGAATAGTCTCACAATATATATGCACATTTCAGTTCACTGGTCACTGTAAATCCTTTTTTTGGAACTAGTTAGGTTTTAGAAGAAATAGTCATTTAAGAAATTTAAGCCATTTAATTTAAGAAGGTGTTTTATTGGTGGGGGAGACTTTGATCCAATTATTAGATCAGTTTTTTTGTTGTTTTGTTTGTTTGTTTTTTGCGGTACGCGGGGCCTCTCACTGTTGTGGCCTCTCCCGTTGCGGAGCACAGGCTCCGGACGCGCAGGCTCAGCGGCCATGGCTCACGGGCCCAGCCGCTCCGCGGCATGTGGGATCTTCCCGGACCGCGGCACGAACCCGTGTCCCCTGCATCGGCAGGCGGACTCTAAACCACTGCGCCACCAGGGAAGCCCTAGATCAGTTTTTTTAAATTAATACATGTATAGGCATACCTCATATGTGTACATACGTGTACCTCGTGTACAGTCGTACCTCATAAATGCCACATGTTGTACTTCGGAGACATCGCGTTTTTTACAGATTGAAGGTTGATGCCAGCCCTGCAGCGAGCAAGTCAGCTGGCGCCGTTTTTCCAACAGCATTTGCTACTTTGTGTCTCTGTGTCACGTTAGGGTAGTTCTTGCACCATTTCAGACTTTTCATTATTATTATATCTGTTACGGTGATTTGTGATCAGTGATTTTTTTTGTTTGTTTTTTGCGGTACGCGGGCCTCTCACTGCTGTGGCCTCTCCCCGTTGCGGACCACAGGCTCCAGACGCACAGGCTCAGTGGCCATGGCTCACAGGCCCAGCCGCTCCTCGGCATGTGGGATCTTCCCGGACCGGGGCACGAACCCGTGTCCCCTGCACCGGCAGGCGGACTCCCAACCACTGCGCCACCAGGGAAGCCCGTGATCAGTGATTTTTGATGTTAGTGCAAAAAGATTACAGCTCACTGAAGGCTCAGATTTTGGTTAGCATTTTTTAGCAATAAATTTTTTAATTAGGGTATATAGCTTTTTTTAGACACAATACTGTTGCACACTTAATAGACTACAGTATAGTGTAAACCTCTTACATGCACTGGGGAATCAGAAAAAAATCCTGTGACTCACTTTATTGCTGTGGTCTGGAACTGAACCTCAATACCTCCAGGTGTGCCTATGTTGAGGTGGACCAGTCAGTAGAAACACATGACACTCTTGTGGACCAAATGGTATGACATCCCTGGTTCTATCGCAGGCCGGGGATGGTTTTTGTTTTCTTTCCTCTGCTGTTTACAAATCAAAAATCCTTTAAGAAGTTAACACCATATTGGGGAAAACTCTCTGATCTTGGATTCTAACTTAAAATTTCAGAGAGAAGATGAATCTGGGATCAGAAAGTAGAGAGCTAGAGCTTACACAGAAATTTTCTTCGTTGGGAAAAAGGCTAATGCATAAAGAAGAACAGAGGAACGGGCTCCCAGAAGTCGTCCATAATTCCCGTCCCTGGAGGATCTTAAATGCTCTTGCTCCAGAGTCCTGTGCTAACGCTTGTGCAGACACTTCTAATATATATTACAGACACTTGCGGGGTGGGGAACGTGAACCAGGCTGTGGGTGCAGGGGTGTCGTCCGTATGTATCCAAATACTTTCTCCTTAGAAAACGAAGATCTGTATGCTGAAAGACAAAAATCAGCACTTTCCTTATGAAAGTGTGATTTTGTGGAAAGATTTTACATAGACTATTTGAAAAAGCCAAGCCCTTCTGGTGCATTTTAAGGATCCTTTTTAGTAGCGTGGCCGTTTCATTAGGCAATGTCTATGAGCTAGCTCCACGGTGTCTTACAATTTTATAAATGGAATTCATTTCAAACACAAAATGCTTAGTTTTCCTGTATAACAGTTGTTCTCAGCCAGCAGCAGTTTAGCAATTTGTAATATTAGGCAATGTCTGGGGGTGTTTTTGATCATCACAACCGTAGGGGATGGAGGGGAGGTTGTGCTGGCGTCTAGTCTAGTGAGAAGAGGCCAGGGACGCTGCTAAACATCCTACAGTGTGCAGAGCGTTCTCCTAACAGAGAATCGTCTGGCCCCAAGTCAGACTCCCTGAGGCTGAGAGACCCTGTTGGTTAGATTAGATTTCACTGTTTATAAGTACTCAAAATGACAATAAAAGAAAAGAGAGTTAGGGGTGGTGTCTGAGTCCATTCAGGCTGCTATAACACAGTACCATAAACTGGACAGCCTAAACAACAAACATTTATTTCTCACAGTTCTGGAGGCTGGAAGTCCAAGATCAAGACACCAGCAGATTCGGAATCTGGTGAGGGCCAGATAACACCATCTTCCCTTCATGTAAGGTTTACACTATACTGTAGTCTGTTAAGTGTGCAACAGTGTGTTCTTACATGGCAGAAAGAGGGAGAACTCTCTGGGGTCTCTTTTTATAAGGGCACTAACCCATTCATGAGGGCTCCACCCTCATGACCTAATCACATCCCAGTGGCGCCACCATTTACCATTTACCATAGAGAGAACCTGAAACTGAATTCCTCATGAGAACTGAGTCACCATCATTACTGCCACTCAGGATCATCAAAAGTCTCTTTAGAGCTACAGTATTCTGCCATGCACATCTCTGTTATTATTTGTTCTGTCCCTTGAATAATGTTTTATTTCTTCACTTGTATATGCTCTGATTTCATAGCTTTTTATTTAGTCTCAGATATCTTCCTAATGCCATCCTCTGTGTGAGCTCCTCAGAGTTCAAGCAGACGTCTCAGGACAAATGTATATTCTGACCATCAAATTTTCTTTCCAGTGTCTACAGAAGTGCAGAAATACCACCTAATTAAGTGAAGAAGATAAGTATTTTTGCATGACAAAATTCTGGTAACTACAAATTAAAATCTTGTTAAGACGACAAAGTGAGAACTGGAGTGTCCCAAGAGGCCACTGTATTAGTTATCTGCTGCTGCGTAACAAATGACCACAAGTTCAGCAGCTAGAAACAACACGTTTGTTCTCTCACAGTTTCCCAAGGTTGGGAGACCGGGCACGTGCGGGGCTCCTCTGCGCAGGGTCTCGAGAGGCTGCAGCCACGTGGTGGCTGGGCTGCATCCTTATTTAGAGCTGAGAAGGGAAGGGTCTTCTTCCAAGCCCACACTGTTGGCAGAACTCAGTTTTCTTGTGGTTGTAGGACTGAGGCGCACAGCTTCCTAAAGACTGCCCTTGGTTCCCTGGGCGGTTCGTGTGAAGTCCGGCAGGAGCGTCTTTCTCTAGTCCAGTAAGAGTCTTATACAATGTAATGTAACAATTATAGGAGTGACATCCGGTCATCCTTGCCATATAACCTAACCAGGGTGTGGCATCCATCTCCTTTGACATATTCTGTGTGGTAAAAGGGAGTCATAGGTCCTGCCCACACTGGAAGGGAGGGGATTATATCAGGTGGGACTCATTGGGGGGCCATCGTGGGGTGTGTCCATTATGACAACCTTTAATTCAAATCCTCCCAACTTGAAATGTGCGTTTTGTCCTTTTATCTTGTTCTAAACCAATGGAAATTTAATTGTAATTCAATAATGAAAGATTTGCCACCATAAAGCTGCCTGAAAACATATGGCGTGGACTCTGAAGACAGTTCCCAAACAGCCTGAACTGTTCAGTATTGACGACATAACTGAAGGAAGCTGCGGCCCTTCTTGGCCACTGCCGTTTGGAGTGAGTGCTCTTGCACACGTGTGAATTCTGCTCTGTCTGTGGGTGAAAGAGTTCTATTTGAGTGACTTCGGTCCTCTTTGGGCCAGGGTGCTCGTAGGTCTGACTTAGGATTGTGAAGAAAATAAGGCTCTTTCTTCTCGTCTGCCTCAGACACAGAGGCTTCCGAAGTTCTCATCATCCCCTCACTCCTCCCCCAGGTTTCTACGTGCCTTCCAGTCCTGCGGTCTCGGCCACACTGATGCAACCAGTTCTGTGGCAAAACACAAACGATGTAGGTTCTCTCTGTGTCCATGGGCTGGCTTCCTGACACCTGGCCTCTGTGTAGAAGTCATGTCAGGGTGACACATACGCTGACTTAGCTCCGCACTGATGTGTGTCTGCCTTCTCAGGGCCATGTGCACCCTGTAGGTTCAGTGACGGTCAAGTTCATCACTGAACTTTTATCAGTGGGAGGTGTTATGATTAATCGCTGCTTCAGAGCCACAGGTGTTTTCCAGACCATATAGTCGCCCTGCCTGGGGGTGTCGACGTGCCTGCTGGCCTACCCGGTCGTCTTCCCCATCTGTCTAGGGAAGGGCGGCATCGAAGGCAGCCGCGTCTGTCCTACTGCGCATCGGGATTCCATTCAAGCTCGCTGTCGACTGCGTTGTGATCATAACGCACACTTTAGTGAATAAAAAAATCAGTGTTTCGGAGCTTCCCTGGTGGCGCAGTGGTTGAGAGTCCGCCTGCCGATGCAGGGGACGCGGGTTCGTGCCCGGGTCCGGGAAGATCCCACATGCCGCGGAGCGGCTGAGCCCGTGAGCCGTGGCCGCTGAGCCTGCACGTCCGGAGCCTGTGCTCCGCAACGAGAGAGGCCACAGCAGTGAGAGGCCCGTGTACAGCAAAAAAAAAAAAAAAAAAATCAGTGTTTGTTCTCATTTTCTGTGGTCCCTGAGCTTGTCTCCATTAGTGGTTTATATATGAGTCCATCCCAGAATTTATAAAATACACCAACTCATCTTTTTTGGGAAAACTTTCACCTGTATGAATGTGTCTATATATACATGCACACACACACACACAAATATAAAATCTTTATGTAATCACTAAATACAACACGGATCAGGCATTAATTACCATCACATGGACAACATCCTGAGTATTGTATTTTTTAATCATCTCAGAAAGAATGCAGTAAAAAAAAAAAAAAAACTACAAGCAGTGCTTCAAAACTCTCTTCCACTTTCTCCTCTCAGCGTTCTCACAGAAGGTGGCCCCCGCTTCGTAAAGACCTCATCGCCGCGAGGTGAGGCTAAGATGAGCATAACCAGTGACGAGGTGAACTTTCTGGTGTATCGCTATCTCCAGGAGTCAGGTAAGACGGAGGCTTCCTGTCCGTAGGAAATCATCTTCCACATGCCAAGTGCAAGGCGAGCAACCATGCACTGGTCGAACACTCAGGCTATAGAAAAAGAAGAGCTCAGAACACTCTTGTTCAGAGGATTACAGGAGGGAGGAGAAGGTTCTGGGGCCGTCCCATTCCAGGGGCGGGATGAGGCAGTATGTTCTTTCCCCTGACGTTTCTGTTCACGTGAAATCAGATTGGAATTAAGATCAAGAGCAGTTGTGATAGATACGGTGAGGGGCGGGGGTGATTTGGGGTTCCTGGCCCCCAGCACAGGGAGGGCATTTATGGGCTGGTGTGTACATATGGTGTGTATATATGGGGGTGGGGTGATTTGGGGTTCCTGGCCCCCAGCACAGGGAGGGCATTTGTGGGCTGGTGTGTACATATGGTGTGTATATATGGGGGTGGGGTGATTTGGGGTTCCTGGCCCCCAGCAGAGGGAGGGCATTAGTGGGCTGGTGTGTACACATATGGTGTGTATATATGGGGGCGGGGTGATTTGGGGTCTTGGCGCCCAGCACAGGGAGGGCATTTATGGGCTGGTGTGTACATATGGTGTGTATATATGGGGCGGGGGTGATTTGGGGTTCCTGGCCCCCAGCACAGGGAGGGCATTAGTGGGCTGGTGTGTACATATGGTGTGTATATATGGGGGTGGGGTGATTTGGGGTCTTGGTCCCCAGCACAGGGAGGGCATTTGTGGGCTGGTGTGTACATATGGTGTGTATATATGGGGGTGGGGTGATTTGGGGTCTTGGCCCCCAGCACAGGGAGGGCATTAATGGGCTGGTGTGTACATATGGTGTGTATATGTGGGGGTGGGGTGATTTGGGGTTCCTGGCCCCCAGCACAGGGAGGGCATTTATGGGCTGGTGTGTACATATGGTGTGTTTATATGGGGGTGGGGTGATTTGGTGGGGTGGCTTGAACAGAAATATATCGTCTCAGTGTTCTGCGGGATAGCGGTCTCAAAGCCAGGTGTCAGCTGGCGTGGCTCCTTCTGAGGGCTGTGGTGGCGTCTGTCCCAGCCTCTCTCCCAGCTTCTGGTGCTTTCCCGGCTGTCTTTGGCTCTCCTTGGCCTGTAGGTGCATCCTCCCCTGATACATACCTGCACCTTCATGTGGCGTTCTCCCTCTGCATGTACCTCTCTGTCTAAACTTGTCAGGTTGCTCCTTTTGTAAAGACACAGTCGTATTGGATTAGGGGCTCATGGTGTTCCAGTACGACCTCATCTTAACTAATTACATCTGCAGTAAGCCTTTTTCCAAATAACGTCACATTCTGAGGAGTACTGGGGGGTAGGACTTCAACATATGAATTTGAGGGGACAGTTCAACCTATAACAGTTTGCTCTGCACACATTTAAGCTTTATACACTTGGTGTCATGTTTTATATATTCTGCAACTTGATTTTTCAAGAAGGAAGCCAATTCCCAGGTCCCACTTGCCAGAAACACACGTGCTAGGACTCAGGGTGAACCAACTGTGGGCCCCTGGGACGGGCTCTTTCAGGGTCAGCCCAGAAGGGTGCGATGGGCAGGCCTTGAAGGCAAACCAAATGGCTCGATTCTTATTCTTGAACACATTAGTTACCCATTGGAAAAATGGTTATCCTGGGGCTTCCCTGGTGGCGCAGTGGTTAAGAATCCGCCTGCCAGTGCAGGGGACATGAGTTTGAGCCCTGGTCCAGGAAGATCCGACATGCTGCGGAGCAACTGAGCACGTGCACCACAACTATTGAGCCTGCGCTCTAGAGCCACGAGCCACAACTACTGAGCCTGCGTGCTGCAACTACTGAAGCCCACAGCGCCTAGAGCCGGTGCTCTGCAACAAGAGAAGCCACCGCAGTGAGAAGCCCGTGCACCACGAGGAAGAGTCGCCCCCATTCTCCGCAACTAGAGAAAAGCCTGCGCAGAGCAACAAAGACCCAAATGCAGCCGAAAAATTAAATTAAAAAATGAGAAAAAAAAAAAAGGTTATTCTGGGCAAAAGGGATGAAATACATCGGGCATGTAGCATGTTATAAATAAACCTCTCCCCACCAAGCCTGGATCTCTCTTTCTGCTAGCGACCCCAGCTAGAATTAGTCGTGGCAAGTACACGTTCTTTCTACATCTACACTCGAACATTTGGATTAGCTTTTGCCAGAGCATAGTATAAAAAATGGATAAGCAAAACAAAATAGGCACTGCCTCCCCCTGTAAACCAGGGAAATCACCACCACTGCTCTGGTACCTTAACCTCAGAACTTAACCAGGGAATCTCAGCTGCAGTACCAGTGCTCCCCTAGCACTGATCTGATAGATTCCCAGAAAGGATTGCAAGTGAAAATTCCATGTACCACACCCTGTCTCCCTGTAGATTTCCAGCATTGCATTTAGGATTCTTTCCTTTTAGAAACACCTCCTCCCAAAGATAGGATGAAGCTGAAAGCACAGTCAAAACGTGTAAACCAATGACAGGCTACAATTCCCGCCCCTCTGTCTGTGCACATCAGGGTGAATAACGGGTGTGAAAGAAAGCTTTCGTGTAACCCAGAGAAAGGTTTCTCCCGGAGGTTGGTTTGTAGGGCCCTGGGGCAAGAGCGTTGCTGACCTCTGAGTAAACACAGAAATCTCCATTCCTCCCCCAGAAAGGCGAAACTTCCTTTTTTGGTGTCTGTTTACATTTGTCTCACATTTGTTGATAAAGTTTCTGTAACCAGGCAACTGAGAGGGAGACTTGGGAGACAGCAATGTATAGAATTTCATCAACGCTGATTGCATGTAACGTCTGCTGAACTGCTGTCCTAATTTGTCAGACTCCCTAGAGTAAGTCCCATAGGTTGAGTGAGGAGTTAAGAGATGACTCTGTGTTCCTCTAACGACTGACTCGAGTACCCCACGAGGACATGCCCCAAAGAAGAAATGCCTAAGGTGTAAGTGTTCATTTGGGGGTTGTTGTACATGTTTATCTCAAATCTCAAGATTTGGTTAAGCATGTCTTTACTGAGCACCCACCAAGTGCCAAGAGCACCTTCTCCTTGGCCTGTCAATGTCTCCTTTCTAATTAAAAAAAAAAAAGAAAAAGAAAGAAAGAAAAAGGTCTCTTGATTAAGTATCTGTGCTCTCTCTCCTTTGCCACCATCAAATTCATTAAAGCTAACTAAGTCCTGTATTGTGACAGGTGATTCATTCCTCAACCCCTCCCAGCGTGGCTTCTCTACTAGAGGTTGAAAGTTCTCTGCTGTGGCGTCTTCAGTAATCTTCATCCTCAGGTTGTGTGTAGAAGAAAGTGGGTGTGGAGGAGGACGGAGATGGTAGGTGGTGAGGACCCCGCGGTGAGGCAGACCCCTGATTCTCTGGTAGATGTGCTCATCACCTCACAACCAGGAATAGACTCGGAGTTCCACCCCCCCCCACCCCCCCGCCCCGAGGGACAAGTTCCCTGCAACCACGGGCACTCCTGGTCCTGCGGCCTGAGCCGATGCAGAGAGTCCTGCACTAAACGTATCACATATCAGGTAGGATGCTTTCGGCTGCAAGTAAGATAACCGACAGAACATTCATCCCCCCAGATAGCAGGAAGGCAGGGTATTGAAATGATACTTTCCTGAAAGTGTTGTGGGAATCCACATCTCATCTCTGCAAACTCAGGAAAGCATCTTGAACATGGACTTGTTTTGTGTTTCTGCCCTCAAGAGGCAGAGTTCGTATCATCTGGGACTCTTCCCTGACCTTCACCCAGCTGTGTATGTATTCCACAGCCTTTTCCTCAAAGGCTTCTTGTCACCGTTCGTTGTCTGAAGCAAGGGCCGTGCCCGTAGAAAGCACTCCCTAAACACTATTGATTTGTGACGTCTCACAGGTACGCTTCATGGCAGCCTGATAAGTGAAGCTGGTTAGTGAGGAAGCAAGGCTTTTCAACTCAGCAGGAGGAGATTTTGACCAGCTCTGGCACCAGAGTGGCTCAGTTGGTTTTTGCATGAGTTACCGGTAGTCCAGTTTTGAGGGCTAGGAGTCCGTTGGCCTCTGCCTTACAGGGATCAGTCGTGGGGTCAGATGTGCTGTCTGGGCGATTTTTAAGAAGCAGATTGTGGCAGAGCGTCTTTGCCACGCAGCCCATAAGTTCCCTTCACGATCCGAGCAAAGGCTCACTGCCCAGCACGCATATAAGCCAGTACTGTGTCACCAGCTTTTGAGAGAAGAAGGAGGTCTTTTGCGAGGTCAACCTGCCAGGACACAAGGGGCAGGACGCACATCTGTCTCCCTGATCCAGGGTTTGGGGCAAAACTCAAAGGGTTGGGGGAGTTTTGAACTTGGAAGCTGACGGGCTAGTCTCCAATCAGCCCGTACAAGCTCCTCGCGCTGCTGGAAGCCACGTTTTCCTTACTGAAGGGTCTCTCGCTTCACGAAGGGCTCTGGTGGCAACGTTTCTATTCTCTGAGTTCCACAGACTGAAGATTTTTGGTTCCAGGGTCATCCTGGAGATGGGTTCTCGTCTTGTGCTGACACAGGGCTGTCTCTGTAAAACAACTCCAGGTTCGATCAATGAACAACCTGTTTAAGGAGGCAAAGCCTCTCTGAGCTGCTCGGTGTTTTCCATGCTCTTTCAGCGTGGATGTGTGTCAGCCTGCCTGGGCTTCTGCGAGCAGCCCCTCCAAACGCTGGGCGAACCGTGAGTTCCTCCCCGCTGCTCTTGGTGAATACAGTAGCGGAGCCCGGCGTCGGTATGAGAAGCGAGGACATCCGATAAGTGAGTCTCTGTAGGCATATTAAATACTTCCTCTGGGGCCTCATCCTCAAATTAAATTATAAAGAAAATTTGTTCTCCCAGATCCAGTGGGGCAGGGACCCAGTGGACGCTGGCGTTGGTGGCAGGCAGCTCTTTACACAACCGGGGGGGTTACCTGCCAGGAGTTGCCAAGGCTCTGGTGAAGGAGCTGAATGAATGGGTTTGGAGATCTGTCACGAACAAGCTCAAGTGTCTTTGTTATGTCGTGTGCACAGGACCAGCTCCATGACGGATGGAGGGAAAGATGGTCTCATATGGAGCTGGGTCAATGTCACCATTAATTCTGGAAAGGAGAGAAGGTCTGGGGGTTTGGGGCCAGATTCTCCGTGACGTTAAACGATGACAAGACCTTTTTCTCATTCATCTCAGTTGGCAGCCTTGGAGAAGACAGACATGACCTTTCCTTGTTAGATGTGGCTGCTTCTCCCCTCCCCACCCTCATCTGTACCATCTTTTCCTTTTTCTTTCTTTCTTTTTATTTTTAATGTAAGGTATAATTTTCATGCCATAAAATTCATCCTTTTTGGAGTACAGATTTGCAGTGTTTGCCAAACGTTTACAGTTGTGTAACCACCAGCACAATCAAGATACGGAACAGCTCCATCACCCCAAAAAGTCCCCTGTGGCCCTTCCCCCCACTGCAGCCCCTGGCAAGCACCTCTCTGCTTCCTGTCCCTGTAGTTTTGCCTCTGCGAGAATGTCTTAGGAGTGGAATCTTCCAGCAGGGAGCCTTGACGGTCTGGCCTCTCTCGGTGCGTTTGACGTTCGTTCACACTGGTGCATACATCAGTAGTTCCTTCTTTATTGCTACATCATATTCCATTTTAGGGATGCAGGGCGGTTAGTCCTTTGTCCTGTGTGAGCACATTTGAGTGGTCCCCAGGTTTTGACGATTACAGCCAAGGCTGCCACAAACGTTTGCGTACAGGCTTTTGTTGTACGTGGGTTTTCACTTCTCTTGTGTTGGTATCTGGGAGTGGGGTTGCTTGGCCGAGTGGCAGGTGTGGGTTTAGTTTATCAGAAGCCACCACATCCTCTTCTGTCTCACTCGGCAGCGAGGCACTTCACAGCCGTCAGTGGTTTTATAGGTTTGATTCGAGTTGTAGAGCTCATTGGTGCCTGGGGCGCAGGACATGTTGGGAAGTAAGTAAAAGGACACTGTCCCCCACAGATATATCTACAGGATACTGATGAAGTTTTACGCTTCCTCTCAGGGTTTAAAATTAGCCTTCGTGAGCCTGTACCAGGGTCACGGTTTCCCCAGATCTGCTGAGTGAGAACGTTCGCCCGTGCACACCGGCTCCTCCTTAAGCAGGCACCTTTCTGCAGGAAACTAGGAAACTCTGCAGCCTGGCCAGCCCTCCAGTGGGTAAGACCGAGCCTGTGGGCAGGACATATGTCCATCTGGGCCGGCTTCCAGGTAGATAGCAGGATTCCGACCGGCAGGGCCCCAGGTAGGGCAGATGCTAAAAGTTTCCATGCGTTGATTTGACTACACACCCAAGGTATTAACGTCATTGAAACTAGGGGAAGTGTTTCTCTACTGTGAGTTTTGTGACTGACATTTGCACACCAGGAAGAACAGACAGAGGCTTAATCAAAACCACTTGACGACTGTGGTGGTAACTATAACAGTGAACAAGGAACACAAGTGAGAAGTTGTTTCCCTAACGTTTTGCCAGGTGCGGGTGTGTTACCAGGCTGCGTGTCCCCAGTGGCTGTTTTTTTTAACATTTTAGACGGTAAGAGGAGCTTATCATTATGATAGATGGTAGAAATTCATTTATCATATATCACAAATCAGCAGGATGGTGAACTTCTTTCTTCATTGTAGAGATTTAAAGACTTCCCAGTAGGATTGAAAACTCCTCATACGCTGGAATTTACTTTCTGATCTGTCATGGTTCGTGGTCGAGAGGCCAGTCTATTACACATATGTTTTGCTTATATTAGCATTGCCGTAGGTGCCTTATTCTGAGAGGAACATCAGTGGTTTTCAAAAGTAAAAGTCTGGGGCTTCCTTGGTGGCGCAGTGGTTGAGAGTCCGCCTGCCAATGCAGGGGACGCAGGTTCGTGCCCCGGTCTGGGAGGATCCCACATGCCGCGGAGCGGCTGGGCCCGTGAACCATGGCCGCTGAGCCTGTGCGTCCGGAGCCTGTGCTCTGCAACGGGAGAGGCCACAACAGTGAGAGGCCCGCGTACCGCAAAAAAAAAAAAAAAAAAAAAAAAAAGTAAAAGTCTGCACCCCAGGCAGCTACCATTTTCCTAAAGAGCCGCGATGCCTGCACTCACATGACTGGCCAGGTGGAGTCAACCATGTCTCCGTTGATTTACATAGTGTACATGGATGTTACATGATGTACAGTTATGTGTTACATATCATCCTTGCACGTAAGGAGGAGCGGGAAATACTGTGTGGCCAGGCTCTAAAGGTTGTAAACGGAACCGAGATGACATTTCTCATTCACTTCATGGAGCTTTTGTTAGGAGAGAAATAACACACATCTGACTGCGAGGGTGAAGAGGTCCCCTCTGAAAAAGCCCCAGGTGACTTGGGGCCTGTGAACGAGTGTGTCTTAATCCAACCATTCTGGATTCAAGAAGGGTTCCTGGGAGTTGCAGTCCAGCAGTAGAGCAGACACTTCTCTGAGGCCATTGACACTCTGAGCAGGGAGCTGTCAGTCATGTCAGAAATCACCGATACCCTTCTGCCGGCCTCTGGTTTAATTATATTGGAATCTCTGCTCAACTCAAGATGGAGCAGTTTGCATTAAGTGTCCTGTCTGTCCCCAGCTGCTCATCTCAGATTTGTGAGCTGCTGTAGTAAGGAGGGGTGATGTCTTGGAGAACCCAATGGAAAAGATGAGCTTCAGCCTTGAGGGGGCAGTAAAATGTTCCTAAAAAAAATCACAGTGAGGGGCTTCCCTGGTGGCGCAGTGGTTGAGAGTCCGCCTGCCAATGCAGGTGACACGGGTTGGTGTCCTGGTCTGGGAAGATCCCACATGCCGCGGAGCGGTACTGGGCCCATGAGCCATGGCCGCTGAGCCTGCGCGTCCAGAGCCTGTGCTCCGCAACGGGAGAGGCCACAGCAGTGAGAGGCCCGCGTACCGCAAAAAAAAAAAAAAATCACAGTGGGGGCTTCCCTGGTGGCACAGTGGTTGGGAATCTGCCTGCCGATTCAGGGGACACGGGTTCGAGCCTTGGTCTGGGAGGATCCCACATGCCGCGGAGCGACTAGGCCCGTGAGCCACGACTGCTGAGCCTGCGCGTCTGGAGCCCGTGAGCCACAACTACTGAGCCTGCGCGTCAGGAGCCCGTGCTCCGCAACGGGAGAGGCCACGACAGTGAGAGGCCCGCGCACCACGATGAAGAGTGGTCCCCACTCACCGCAACTGGAGAAAGCCCTCACACAGAAACGAAGACCCAACACAGCCAAAAAAAAAAAAAAAAAAAAATCACAGTGGAAGCAACCCAGTGTCCATGACGGATGAGAGAGAAGCACAGTGTGGCTCCTCCATTCAGTGGGATGTTACCCGGCCTTACGAAGCAAGGCAACTCGGACCCGTGCTCCCACGGGGATGGACCTTGAGGGCCCTGCACTCAGTGAAGTAAGCCAGGCACAAAAGGCAGATCCTGCGCGCTTCTACTCACACGAGGTCCCTGGAGGAGTCACGTCCACACGGACGGAAAGGTGGGTGCCGGCAGGTGAAGGAGGGAAGGGGGAGTTTGTGTGGGAAGGGGATAGAGTCTCCGCTGGGGAAGATGAACAGGTTCTGGAGATGGACGGTGAGGGTGGTTGCACAACAGTAGGAATGTGTTTCATGCCACTGAGCTGGACACTTCAAATAGGTGAAACGGTGCATTTATGTCATGTATATTTTAACCACAACTTTTAAATAAATCACAGTATTATAGGTAAGTTTTCTGTATAGAGTATTTCAGAGTTTGGAAAATATGTCTCAAAAGGAAGATAAGAAACCACTTAAATTCCACAGTAACATTATTAACACTGAAAGGCTTTTTAATAGAACTATACAGCATTTGGGGTGAGTCCTTGGCACACGTAGCGTCATTTTTGAGCTAGGTTGGTATCCTACAAAAATCTGGTTATTTTTTAAAAATAATGCTGAAAACGGCATGTTTTGCAATAGCAGTGTGCTGGAGATGTCCCAAATGTCTGTGATTGGCTCCACAGATTGTGATATGTCCACATCCCAGAGTCCCACTCAGCAATAAGTGGGAACGAATTATCGATACATGACACAGCCTGGGTGGGTCTCCAAGGAGATGTGCTGGAAACACCAAGCCATCGTCAAAGGCCACAGACTGTGCGGTTCCTTTTGTAGAGCGCTCTGAAAATGGCAAGCCTGCAGAGATGACTGCCGGGCGTCGGGTGGCTGGTCCACCTGCACAGGGCTGCTGTGGGGGAGTTCTTTCGTGCTGATGAAAGAGCTCTGCGTCTTGACCGCAGAGATGATCACACATGGACACATGGGATAATATTTTACACGCTACGTGCATAGGTGATGCGCACGCGCACACGCACAGGTCAGAAATGGCGAAACCTGGAGAAGGTTTGCAGTCAGGTGACCAGTCGGTTGGATGTAACTTCTCGGTTTTGATATTGTCCTAGGGCGAGATAAGATGTCACCACTGGGGGAGGCTGGCTGAAAGGCACACAGGACTCCACTGTTTTCACAACTTCCCGTCAGTCCATGATAATCTTGAAATTATTAAACAAAAAAATTAAACAGGAGTGATAATTTTGCACTTCCATGGTCTGCAGAGCTGTGTGTGTGTGTGAGAGAGAGAGACGTCAGTAATACAACCGAGGCCGAGACATTTTAATTAGAATTTGCAGGTCATTAGCCATTGTGTAGGCCTAGGGTTTTTTTCTGTTGTTGTTGTTGTTGTTTTCGGTACGTGGGCCTCTCACTGTTGTGGCCTCTCCTGCTGCGGAGCACAGGCTCCGGACACGCAGTCTCAGTGTATGTCTCATGGGTCTCATGGCTCACGGGCCCAGCCGCTCCGCAGCATGTGGGATCTTCCCGGACCGGGGCACAAACCCACGTCCCCTGCGTCGGCAGGCGGACTCTCAACCACTGCACCACCAGGGAAGCCCCTAGGCCTAGGTTTTGATGGGGTGTCTGTTTTACTCGGATTCCACTAATAGCTGTATTAACTAAGAAGTGGATAGCCACACTCACCTTCTGGGGCTTTTGGAAACAGAAGAAATAAAGAAAGGTCATCTGAAGGTGATCGGCAGTTGTCATGTGTACATAGCACAAGTTTTTGCTTCCTTGGGAACTCAGCAAACTCAGGTGTGCATCGTATGCCGTGCTCACCTGGCCGTCTCCTCCTGGGTAATTGTCGTGAGAAGCAATTCTGCATTTGATTGGGACCATAGGTACTGGACGGGCTGTATTTTTACGGGGAGGATAAAAGTCTATGCAGTGTTCCCCACCCCTTTTCCAGTGTTGTACGAGGTTGTTAAATATCCCCTCATGGTCTTTAGCTTGAAGAATTCTATTAGGTGGGCAGAGTTGAGGGTCTTAATCTCTGGAGATATTCTGAATGGCCACAGGAGCGTGCATTATCAAAAGACTGTCAGCCTCTCCTGGCAGTCAGGAAAGAGCCAGGGCTTCTCAGCCTCAGCACTGTTGACTTTTGGGGCGGGTTGTTCTTTGCCGGTGCGGCTGTCTGGTATTGTAGGTTGTTAAACCGCACCCCTGGTCTCCACCCACTGGATGACAGCAACGCTTCCCCACCCTCCCGTGTTACAGCCAAAAATGTCTCTGCTTTGCCAGATGTCCCCTGGAGGGCAGAATCATCTCCAGTTGAGAACCGCTGATACACATCCTTGAGCTGTGGGATGTTTCTTCTTCCGGTTAGTTTTTATTGGAAAGTGGAGTTGTGATGGCATTCTCATTTTCTCACTCTTTATCGTCTTCTTGGGCTGCATTTTGATTCCTTCTGCTACAGAGCTCAAGTAGACTTTAACAGTGAGCATAATGCAGTCCCTGTTTTTATTAAATTTTTCCAGGGTATTTTTCCACTCGAGGAAGAGGGAAGTCTGCCAGCACCATTCTCTAGCAGATAATAAAATAATCGGGAGTAGCAGTCTTCAGTCTGGGTTTTGTTTTCGGTTTGGGGGGGTGCTTTGGACTCCCAGTGAGGAGTTTAGATAACCAGGAAAAGGGTGTTCCTCTTAATATTTTTGAATAATTGCATCTCCAGAAATGATTAAGCGGCATTGCCCTCTGTAATCCCAGCAGCTGACACATCATCCGGCAGGCTCCGCCGTGGTTCCTGGGACCGTGGAATGACTTCTTATGCAAGACACGTTTCCCCGGATCTGGGAAGTCATTTTAATGGTTCAACTATCTTAATTTAAACGCAAGTTCAGGGCTTATTGTTCAGCTGAGGCTCTAAAAATATTTTTGACTGCAGGGGCTCTTCTCCATTGCTAATGTTGTCCCTATTTAGAAAGAGAATCTTTGTGAAACGGTAAAGACAGGCATTTCTCTGAGGTAGTGGTAGCCTTTGCTTTAGAAATCATAAAGGAAAACATTAGTTTCATTAAATAATAAATCAGGAAGACCTGAACAGTTTGTCCATATGAGTAGAGGACGAAAGTACCTTTAAAATCATGTGAGGGAGTCCCTGGCGGTCCAGCGGTTAGGATTCGGTGCCGCGGCCCGGGTTCGATCCCTGGTCGGGGAACTAAGATCCCACAAGCCGCCCGACCAAAATAAAAAAATAAATAAAACTAAAATAAAATCCTGTAAAGCAGTGATGTCTCATGTGCTCATGTCTTCCAGGAGGTGGAAGCAGTGCCTTTCTGGTGGTTTGTGGGCTGCGCCCCCTAGAGCACCCTCAGGCTCGATGGTTTGCTAGAAAGATTCACAGAGTTTAGTAACTGTCACACTCAGTGGATTACAGCACAAGATACAGATTATAATATACTGCGTGGTGCTCTCCCTGAAGTAGACACAGGTTAATTGTGTGAGGCCACGCCTGTGTTAAGTAGCCTGTTGTGTAACCCTTCCACAGTATATATCCGTGTGTCAGAGCATCACAGTGTACAAATTGGCATATGTCAGTTATACCTCAGGAAGGCTGGAGAGAAAAGATACAGCTCAATCAAAGTCAATCCTGTGTGTCTCTATTTCTGTTATGTTCCTCTTAATTGTAGTATAAGTGGGTTTATATTTTGTTTGTTCAAATGTCTTGTTTATGCAACATCTGATAGTGCCCTTTATTTTGAATTGATAGCTTCAACTTTTCTCCATTAAAATTTTATCAAGGGGCTTCCCTGGTGGCACAGTGGTTAAGAATCCGCCTGCCAATGCAGGGGACACGGGTTCAAGCCCTGGTCCGGGAAGATCCCGCATGCCGCGGAGCCACTAAGCCTGTGCGCCACAACTACTGAGCCCACGTGCCACAACTACTGAGTCCATGTGCCACAGCTACTAAAGCCTGCGTGCCTAGAGCCCGTGCTCCACAAGAAAAGAAGCCACTGCAATGAGAAGCCCGCGCACATCAACAAAGAGTAGCCCCTGCTCGCCGCAACTGGAGAAAGCCTGCGCGCAGCAACAAAGACCCAACGCAGCCAAAAATAAATAAAAATAAAATAATTTATTTTTAAAAAATTAATACACCCGCCCCCCCCCCCCCCCCCGCAAAATACAGATTACAATCGGCCAAGGGAAAAGGTGCATGGGGTCCAGTCCAGGAGAACCGGGCACAGCTTTGCAGGTGTCCTCTCCTGGTGGAGCGACCTGATGGTACCTCATTCTCCCAGCAGCATGTACGATGACACACGCGTGGTGTTGCTAGCCACCCAAGCTTTGGTGTCCAGGTTTATTTCAGAGGGCAGTCATGGGGGGCCTGCAGCACCTGCTGAGGGGGACGGAAGGAGAACCTGGACAGGCCCTGGCTGTGTCCATCCTGCCCCAGTCCAGTCCAGGTTGTGCTTGCATATCCGTCACTTATGCATTTGTGAGTATGTGTTTACCTCACTTTTAAAAAATCACTTGAAAACATGTAGGGGTGGATAAGTAGCTGGAGAATATGATGCCCACGCCTCTTATGTAGAAAAGAGTAAAGCAGCCCCAAGAGAGCTTTGTGGCATCACTAACGCACACTCCTCCTCCAGCGAAGCCTGCCCACGTTCCCTTTGCAGAGCACAGTCTGCAGAGGGGCTGAGCCTCCCCTTACGCTGTGCATGGGCGTCGGGAAGAACCTGTACTATGAGAATCGTCTCATCACAGACCCTCTTGTAGTGCTAGTTGCCAGTGAGCTCCACTTCGTTCAGAAAGAGTGTTTTCCTAAACTGCTCTTTGGGTTTGATGATAACCGCTTAGAGTAGCAAAACGGAACCGTGGAGAAATTGCCTTTTTATGTCCCAGATGTTCACAATCATCCCATTTCCCGTGCAGTTTTGGTTGTGCAATCTTTTCTAAGTTTACTGCTCTCATTTGTATGTGTGTAAAAGCTGAGATTCAAGACTTGCCATTCTTGTGCTCATTAATGTGTCGGGGGGGGCAGTGGGGGGAAGCAATTAGAATAAAAACCACTTGAAAATCAGTTGAGTGTTTATAAGTTACAGTTGTTTAAGTATGTGTCTTGCTCAATATAGCCAAGCAATTTCCCTTGGTATTGCCATCAGAGAGAGGTTAGATGCTGTCGAACATGCCCTGAAGTCTTATTATACCGTAGTTTCCTACTTTAAACGTTAGTGATGATATGAAAAAACCTAAGATGGTTCCTGTTTCCCTTTTTTAGCTAAGACGAAATAACCACTTACGAAGGTGCCTGTTTCCAAAGTTCATACACCATTACATTTAAGATCCGCCTGCTCTGAAATTCTAATGTGACTTTAAAAGTGTCCGGCTTTGATGTATTTTATTTCCTGCCAATTTCAGTTCCCTTTCTTCCTTCCAGACTGAAGAGCCAGTCATCTGGACTGTCAGACACAACACTGTCCTTTTTCTCCCAAGTTTCTATATGTTGCTCTACTGATGTCTCCACCACCCACTTCTTAAATGCCATTGTCCCCAAGGTGACATCCTTTTCTTTCTCTCCCATGTCTATGTGGCCAGTGTGCTGTTCCTTCTGCAAGTCTAGGTGTCCATCCTAGCCTCTCTACTCACCCCCAGTCTAGGTGTCCATCCCTAACCTCTCTGATCCCCCAATCTGGGGGTCCATCCCTAAGCTAACTGGTCCCCCAGTCTAGGTGTCCATCCCTGACCTCTCTGATCCCCCAGTCTGGGGGTCCATCCCTAGCCTCTCTACTCACCCCCAGTCTAGGTATCCATCCCTCACCTCTCTGATCCCCCAGTCTGGGGGTCCATCCCTAGCCTCTCTACTCACCCCCAGTCTAGGTGTCCATCCCTCACCTCTCTGATTCCCCAGTGTGGGGGTCCATCCCTAACCCCTCTGATCCCCCAGTCTTGTAATCTACCTCCAGCCGCTCTGTTGCCTTCCATACTGCTGTTTTGGCTGTATATCTCCCAAGCATTCTTTAACATAATTCCACACTTAATACCATTGCCATTTCCTGACCACTGTCCCTCCCTGGCAAAGAAAAACTTCCTCTGTCCCATAATCGTGTCGTGGTTTAATATGAAAACATCAGAATCCTGTTCAAATATTCCTTCTCCATAATATCTTTCCTACTGTCTCCATCAGCTGGGTACTCCCCGTATCTTGTCAGTGCCACCTCTTTCCCCATTGTCACTGCTTTGCCTTAGTGACAGTGGCACCCACTTGTCGAGCACGTGCTGTGTGCCAGGCATGATTCTAAGTACTTGACCGATAAAACCATTACCCCTAAGAAGGAGGTGCAGCTGCCGCTATCATTGACAGATGAGAAACCCAAGGCGTTGAGAAGGTAGCCACTTGCCTGGGTCACACTGCCAGGAAGTCGTAGAGCTAGGATTCACAGCAGGCCATCTAGCTCTGGAACCTTACACTTAAGTGATTTTTCTGGACTCTTTTTTTTTTTTTTAATTTATTTATTTTGGGCTGCCTTGGGTCTTTGTTGCTGCGCGCGGGCTTTCTCTAGCTGTGGCGAGCAGGGGCTACTCTTGGTTGCGGTGCGTGGGCTTCTCGTCGCGGTTGCTTGTTGCGGAGCATGGGCTCTAGGCACACGGGTTTCGGTAGTTGTGGCTTGCGGGCTCTAGAGCACAGGCTCAGTAGTTGTGGCGCACGGGCTTCGTTGCTCCGCGGCATGAGGGAACTTCCCGGACCAGGGCTCGAACCCGTGTCCCCTGCATTGGCAGGTGGATTCTTAACCACTGCGCCACCAGGGAAGCCCTTTCTTGACTCTTAACGTGGTGAAATTGTTGATTTATCTTTCGACATTAAAGCCTGCATTCCTGGAATAAACTTCACTTGGCCCGGACATTTTGTCCTCTTCATATATATCACTGAATTCCGTTTGTTCTGTGTCTGGAATATTTGAGTGTATTTTACCAAAAGAAGCTAGGCTGTGGTGTTCCTTTTTGGATTTCCTCATCATGTTTGGATCTTAGGGTTATAGTGGCCTCATAAAACAAGTTGAGGGATCAGAAACTGCTTTCCTAAGCACCTGTTGGTCCCATCACCTAGTTTAGGTCTCTCCCCTGGATTAGTTAGAGAAATCTTTCTGTAAAAGATAGTAAGTATTTTCATCTCTGTCACAACCAGTCATTTCTGTCTTTGTAGTGCGAAAGCAGCCACCAAAAATACATAGCCATGGGCTTCCCTGGTGGCGCAGTGGTTGAGAGTCCGCCTGCTGATGCAGGGGACACGGGTTCGTGCCCCATTCTGGGAAGATCCCACATGCTGCGGAGCGGCTGGGCCCGTGAGCCATGGCCGCTGAGCCTGCGCGTCCGGAGCCTGTGCTCCACAAAGGGAGAGGCCACAACAGTGAGAGGCCCTCGTACCGCAAAAAAAAAAAAAAAAAAAAAAAAAAAAAGACATAGACACATGAGAGTAGCTGTGTTTCAGTAAAACTTTATTTGCAAAAACAGGCAAGGGAACAGATTTGGCTCAGAGGATATAGTTTGCAGACTCCTGTCCAAGCCTACTAATGGAATGTAGGAGTTTCTTCCCATGCAGGGAACCTGGACGCCCCTGCTGCCCCCATGTGTGTATAGTGAGTATTGATTACTTCCTTGTCTTTTGGACACTTCTGTTGCCCTCCTCTGTCGACACATGTATTTCCCATCCTCAGTTCTCTTGTACTGTCTACATCATTTTTGCTTCTACCTAAAAGTATTTTGTTAATATTTATTAACATTTTTCCTTAAATTGAAGCAGTTACTTTATCCTAAATTTTCAAATACATCTATTAATTGTACTTGCATGAGGCACATTAAAGTAAATAACTTTGACTTTAAAAGATTTGGCCCTGTGCTACGTAAAATTGTTTTAGGTACTGTCAGAGGTAGGGATGCCATCCGGTAATCCTTGATATGCACGAATAAAGCAGTTGTCGTGGTTTGCAGGTCTCTACCTGTCTCTCGCTGGCTTGTCTGTTGAGTGGTGGCACTGCCCTAGGTGCTGGGGTTGGAAGGACAGATGGGAGGGGGAAGTCTTTTCCTCCCCACCTAGAGGGTGTCACAGATATTAAAGAGGCGTGTGACACAGAGGCTGATAAAAGTGAGGTTGGAGGAGTTCGCAGAGGACCACAGGGGAGGGTACAGAGAGCAGGAGGCACTTGAGCTAGAACTCTTCAGGCAAAGGAGGAACGAGAGCATTTCAACCAAAACCAAGAGCCAGAGTTCGTGCTGGGAGGCTCAGCAAAGCCCCGCGTGTTTATGGAGGAGGAACCATCTTGGCGAGGGGAACAAAGGATACGGGACGGGAGGGGAAGGAAGGAAGTACTGGGACGCTGGGTCAGCAGCACAGGAAGGCCAGGCTGTCCAGTGGGAAGCCACTGATTAGTCTTTGAAAGTAAATCTGGAGGCCGTGTGTGTAAGTCAGGGATGACTCGCAGTGAAAACAGAGACTCAACCAAAATGGTGACTGTTGAGACCAATTAGCAGCCGGGGGAAATGCTCGTATTGTGTTAGGTTAGAAAGAACACGGGTGCGGAATTCTAGGACCCCAAGAGTTACACGTAAAAATTACTTTGCGTAGGGCAAGCGGACTGGAGGAAATCCCCCGTGTGAGAACAGCACTTGTGTCGAGCATATAATGCTTGACTTATTCCCTCTCTCCTCCAACTTGGTTTCTCTGTTTTTCCCCCAAGTCCTATGTTAATTGTAGTTTTTAACCGTGCTGTCCGTTGTAAATCTCCGGTTTGGCAGTCGTGCTCGACTTTCCCAGTCAACGAATAGCAGAGTTCACGAGGGTTCAAAGCCGTTGCGGCCACGGTTCCAGAAGGGGCGGGCTCCGAGCGAGGCTTCTCCGAGCGGCGGCCGGAAGCGGGAGCTGAGGTCTGGGTGAGCTTGTGGGGGCAGGCGGCCGCCTCCCCGGCGCCCCTCGCGGAGCTGCCGCCCCCCCGGCCAGCTGTGGCCCCAGGAGGAAGTAGCACCCTTGGTTTACAACCTGACTCGTGCTCTCTCCTCCTGGAGGCCTCCCAGGTTTAGCGGATGTTACAAGTCTTGGCAGGGGTGCGAGGTCTGCAACAGCCAGCAGCCCAAGCTGCTCTCCGCCGCCACCCCTGGGGTCCAGGCCAGATGTTAGAAGTGAAGCCCTGTTTTTAACGAGGTCCTCCTGGTATTTCTTCTGGGCGCCATCCAAGCAGTCCCATTTTACGCTGAATTCCGCGTTACGGCAGGTCAGTGAGAACAGGTCTGCGGCTCAGAAAGCCACCTCCCTGCACTCGGTTTTTTCTCCAGCAAGATACTGGAGAATTGGGACAGTACGGGAGAGCTGGGTCTCGGGGATTTTTTTTTTTTTTTTTAAGATAAACACATTGAAGTGTAGAGTTGTCATGAACATGTGTAGTGATGTAGACTGAAAAATCAAAAAGAACTCTCAGCATATGTTTGTGCTTCTTACCATGGGTAGAACTAGAGTTTACGGTTATAAATTGCTGCCCGGGCAGAAAACGTAATCCTCTGGTGAGACGAATCCATCACTTCCAAAAAGAAGAAGTGAACTGATAATACATCAGCCCCCAGAGATGAGGGTATGATTTCTTATTCTCCCGCCTTTTCTGTTTACATCTTCTCACTCCGTGTGTGTGCATGTGTGCGTGTCTGTGTGTGTGTGTGTGTTCCTCTGTTTGATTTATTTGGTCCAGCTCGCTCTGGACCACCCTCAGCCTCTCTCCCGTCTTTATTTTTATCAGTACTGTCCCCACCCGCACACCTGAGTCATCCGGTCCCCCACCCTCCTCGCCCCCCAAGAGGAAGGCGGGCCGCTTTGCAGGCAGCTGCAGTGCTGTTAGAGAAAACTTTGTGATCCGGGAAGTACTGCCAGAGGAGAAGCTGTGCTGACTGCGCCGTGTCCAGGGATGTTACAGAAGTAAGGAAGTGCTACGTATTCCTTAGCAGTCCACAGTTTCGTTTTCAGAATGACCCCATTGTCAAATCCCAGTGGCCAGTTGGACTGGATGAGTGTGTTGACCAGTGGCTGCTTGGTGGTCATTAATCTTAGGGCTGGAGCGACGGCCAGAGCCATTGACCTCTCTCTCTCTCTCTCGAGGTGGCTTTTGCAGGCATGTGGAAATTGTATTACAGTCCCCCCATGCACAGACTCTCACATGTGTGCTTTCACTTCCTGTCCAGTCGGGGGCACCCCCACCAAGCTCCCCACCCTCCGTTATGTTCATAAAGCCGTGGTCCCGGTTCCTCTCTCTGTTTCTTGGCGTCTGGTCTCTGCATGTGATAAGGTTTCTTGTGGCCCTGGTGGCCTGGCGTGGCCGCTTCCCACTGGAGTTGTAAGTAATGGCTTCTTCTTTCCGTGGCCTTCATCTCTCCGTGTCATCACTCACTCACCTCCATAAATTAAAATCCCGTGGGTTTGATTGGGACGATAAGGTCATTTTTTCCTCTGCCTAGAATTTTAGAATTGAAAGGGACCTCGGAGATCGCCTAATTCCACCTGTTTGTTGGTCAGAAAAGGAAGCCGGGGAAGCAAGTGAGGGCAGGCCCGGGCCTCGGAGCACATGGGTGAAGTGTGTTCTCTCTGTGAACAAAAAGAAACAGTACCAGGGCTTCCCTGGTGGCGCAGTGGTTGAGAGTCCGCCTGCCGACGCAGGGGGCGCGGGTTCGTGCCCCGGTCCGGGAGGATCCCACGTGCCGCGAAGCGGCTGGGCCCGTGAGCCCTGGCCGCTGCGCCTGCGCGTCCGGAGCCTGTGCTCCGCGACGGGAGAGGCCGCGGCAGTGAGAGGCCCGCGTAAAGGAACAGTAGCAAACTCCTGCACCACTGCGTCTGACTTTGCTGTCTCTTGTTCCTCATATAGTTTTCTTCATACACTTCGTCTTTGTTTGCCTCTTTAACCTGGAAAGCATCTGTCTAGTTTCTGCAACGTAGGCCTTGTTTGCAACTTATTTTGTTGAAATTTGAAATATAAATGGTATTAACTGATGAGATGATTTTCTTCCTCTTTTTAAAAAGGATACCATTTTGAATCATTCAGAGGTTTCTAAACAACTTTTAGTAGTGTCTGGTGTGTGGGTTAAGAGAATGGACTCAGAGATCAGATGGCCACTTGCTAGCTGTGTGCCCTCGGGGAAATCACTTTTAACTGCTCTGTGACTCAATTTCCCCATCTGTAATAGGGATTTATTAAGACTGAATCATAGGTTGTTGCCAACTCGCTAACCTAATTCATGAAAAGGGCTGATACACATAATAAGCACTTAATATCATTACCTTTATGATTAACTATTATTATTCTCAAATAACGTGATGGGTTTTTAATTCTGGAATAGACATATGGCCAAGAGCTCTCTTTGGTGTTTTGAGACTGTTGCTTGTATGACATCTTCATCTAAAAGCTGGTTTCCCGAAACTGAGTTATTTGTAGTGAGGTGGATGGGCCTAGAGAGTGTCATACAGAGTGAAGTAAGTCAGAAAGAGAAATACAAATACCGTATGCTAACAGGTATATATGGAATCTAGGAAAAAAAAATGGTTCTGAAGAACCCAGGGGCAGGACAGGAATAAAGACGCCGACGTAGAGAATGGACTTGAGGGCACAGGGAGGGGGAAGGGTAAGCTGGGACGAAGTGAGAGAGTGGCATGGACATATATACACTACCAAATGTAAAATAGATAGCTAGTGGGAAGCAGTCGCATGGCACAGGGAGATCAACTCGTTGCTTTGTGGCCACCTAGAGGGGTGGGATAGGGAGGGAGGGAGGGAGACGCAAGAGGGAGGAGATATGGGGACATGTGTATATGTATAGCTGATTCACTTTGTTATACAGCAGAAATTAACACACCGTTGTAAAGCAATTATACTCCAATAAAGATGTTATAAAAAATAAAAGCTGTTTTCCCTCTGTTATGCCGTTGCACCTAAATCCTTCATTCTTGTACTTCTTCCTAGTCTTTCATTCTGAAAACAATAAGGACTCAGTTTTATTCAGTTTCTCACCCCCTTCGTCTACATCAGCTTCACCAGTGTCTCTCAGCCACTCTACCAATCCATCTGCAGCCCCAGCTGCTGTACTGAGGAAGGCGCTCTGTGTTACCAGATGAATCCCGATGGGCTTCCTGCCCTCAGGGAGCGTCGTCAGCCTTCTCAGGCGCTGGGAGACAAATGGGGATAAAGAGGGTGCTGCGCGCTGCACCACGGCAAGATGGAGGAACGGGGAGGCTGCCGCGGGAGCTGGGAGCAGAGAGCGGCCGTCTCCTAGCGAGAGGACAAAGAGCAAGGACGCGCGGCCACAGGCCTGGGGACCGAGAGGTCTCAGCGGTAAGGGAGAGGGAATTGAGCGGCAGGGTCGCCCAGCCTGACCCCACTGGCTTCGAGGCTGGATCGTTCTTTGGCTTGGAGAGCTGTCCTGTGCATGGTAGGTGTTTAGCAGCCTCCCTGGTCTCTACCTGCTAGCCGGCAGCACACACACACACACACAGCCCCTGGTGATGAGCAAAGATGTTTCCAGGTACTGCCCAGCACCTTCCTCTGGCAGATGGAATGGCCCTCGCTTGAAAAGCACAAACCACTGTTCTGGACCAAGAGAGCAGAGTACAAGCAGAGCCATCCTGCAGGAAGGCAGGTGTGTGCTTCTAGCAAAAGCAGCCTGGAGAAGCAGTGAGATAAGGCCAGGCTTAAAACAGGTGGCGCAGTGGTTGAGAATCTGCCTGCCAGTGCAGTGGACACGGGTTCGAGCCCTGGTCTGGGAGGATCCCACATGCCGCGGAGCAACTAGGCCCATGAGCCACAACTACTGAGCCTGCGCATCTGGAGCCTGTGCTCCGCAACAAGAGAGGCCGCGACAGTGAGAGGCCCACGCACCACGATGAAGAGTGGCCCCCGCTCACCACAACTAGAGAAAGCCCTCGCACAGAAACGAAGACCCAACACGGCCAAAAATAAATAAATTAATAAAATTAAAAAACAAAAACAAAAACAACACAGGGAATGAGAGGCCTCGAGGGCTATTCCCAGGCCTGCAGGCTCCTCACTGCTTTTGGGAAGGAGAGTAAGTCCTAGGTTCCTTGTGGGGCATCAGCCAGGTTACTGTGGTAGTTCTGTGTCCCATCAAGTAGCACCTGGAAAGCCTGAACGCTGCTGCCGGACACAGAGGAAGCACGGAGTAAATGTCGGCTGCCAGGCTGCTGCCGTTGTTACCACTGTTCATCAGACAGAGCAGGAGGAGAGTCTTAGTGCCTTTGGGCTGCTGTAACAGAGCACTGCAGACTGAGTGGCTTATAAGCACACACGCTTGTTTCTCGTCGCTCTGGAGGCTGAGAAGTCCTGGGTGCCGGCAGGTTCGGTGGGACCCCCTGACAGCCCCGCAAAGTGCTCTGGGAAGAAAGTTATATTTACTCCTACAGAGATAACTGGGAGTTCCTGCTCGTGTTGATATAAGGACCAATCCCATTCATGAGGACTCTGCCCTCATGACCTCACCGCCTCCCAAGGCCCCGCCACCTAATACCATCACCTTAGGAGGGTGGGTGTCAACATATGAATTTGGGGGAGACAGACATTCAGTCCGCAGCAGAAAGAAATGAAAGAGCACATATGGGAGGCCATGACATCTGCTTTTGTGTGGTCCGTGTGTGTGTACACATGTATGTATACATGCATATATCTACGTGTGTGTGTGTCTGTATATCTATATGTATACATACATATATCTACGTGTGTGTGTGTATATCTATATGTATACATGCATATATCTACGTGTGTGTGTATCTATATGTATACATACATATATCTACGTGTGTATATATCTATATGTATACATACGTATATCTACGTGTGTGTGTATATCTATATGTATACATACATATATCTACGTGTGTGTATATCTATCTATATGTATACATACATATATCTACGTGTGTGTATATCTATCTATATGTATACATACATTTATCTACGTGTGTGTGTGTGTATATCTGTCTATCTATATGTATATATACAGTAATCAAGTTGGCACGCTTTTCCTATAGAGGAGTAGATGGTAAATATCTTGGGCTTTGTTGGCCGTACTAGCTCTGTTGCAGCTACTCAGCTCTGCCATCGTAGTGTGAAAGGAGCTGTAGGCAATATATCAACTCATGTGCGTGGCTGTGTTCCAGTCAAACTTTATTTCTAGGCACAGGCAGCGTGGGCCTCAGCTTGCCTATCCCTGATCTAAGTAATTTTCGTATCGTGCCCATTGGCCTTGGATAGCTGTCAGTATTCCAAGTATAAAGTCCATTAAGTACTTCATAAAGGTTCTGCGTTTTAGTGCCTCAAATCGGTGCCCTTGGTATTTGTTCCAGCTGAAGATGCAGAACCAACGGCACAGCTGCCTAAGTATTCCGTGTCTGCTTTTCTCTGCCGAATAAGCAGTGTGTCTAAGGGCCGTGAGTGATCATTTAGCAGGCTTTGCTGATGAATCAGGCCAACATTAATGGGGCAGGATGGTTCACTGCACGACTCGAATGGTTTGGGAAGCCATTTGTGAAAGAGGTGTGGCTTAGTGGTTTTGCATTAAACAAAGCATGTACCTAGTTTGTTTTAAATCTGTTTTTATTGCCTAGTTGGGTGAAGCACCTTCACTCACCTGCTGTTTTCCTCTCTCATGAGATGGTAGCACCTTTCACCCTAAATGGGAAGGATTTTACTCTTCAAGATCTTTTTTTGTTTAATTTACTGTTTTTATTGAAGTATAGTTGATTTACGATATTGTGTTCGTTTCAGGTATACAGCAAAGTGATTTGATACGTGTAGAGAGAGGTATATATATCTACATAGATATGTATATATATTCTTTTAAAAAATTCGATTCCATTATAATTTATTACAAGATATTGACTATAGTTCCCTGTGCTCTACAGTAAATCCTTGTTGGTTATCTATGTGATGTATAGTAGTGTGTATCTGTTAGTCCCATACTCCTAATTTAGCCCTCCCCACCTTCCCCTTTGGTAGCCATCAGTTTGTTTTCTATGTCTGTGAGTCTCTTTCTGTTTTGTAAATAGGTTCATTTGTACTATTTTTTTAGATTCCACATACAAGTGATATCATATGGTATTTGTCTCTGCTGATTTACTTACCTTGGTGTGATCATCTCTAGGGCCATCCATGTTGCTACCAATGGCATTAGTGTGTCTCACTGTGTGCACACCGCATCTTCTCTATCCATTCATCTACTGATGGGCGCTTGGGTTGCTTCCAGGCCTTGGCTGTTGTGAATAGTGCTGCAGTGGACGTCGGGGTGCAGGTATCTTTTCAGATTAGTTACTCTTGAAGGTCTTACTGTGCTTTATAAAAAACGTAGTGCTTGCATTAAACCTTTCCCAGTTTATCATGATGATACCCTTTTTTCTCCTCGGAAGTATCTTCACTTCGTCTGGTTATCCGCCGTTACCGTGTGTCATCTGAATTCTGTCACGCGCTTTTCGACGGCAGCAGTCCACCCACGGTGTTTATAAATGCAGCAGAAGTGTGAGTAGACTAGACCTGTGGATTGTGTCCTTTCGGGGGGTGTGCTTCCTCTGGGCCATTGGTTGTCTGCCATGGTTAGGGTGAGTTAGGCAATATCTGTAGACCTTTTTGGTTGTCATGGCCGAGAGGAGGCTTGCTACTAGCATCTAGTGTGTAGAGGGACTTCCCTGGCGGTCCAGTGGTCAGGAATCGGCACTTTCACCTCCGTGGCTGCAGGTTCCGTCCCCTGGTTGGGGAACTAAGATCCTGCACGCAGCACGGTGCAGCCAAAAAAAAAAATCTACCATGTAGAGACCAGGGATGCTACTAAACATGTACAGTGCACAGGACTAAACATCTACAGTGCACAGGACGGCGCCCCGGATGCTGCTAAACATCTACAGTGCACAGGACGGTGCCCCGGATGCTGCTAAACATCTACAGTGCACAGGACGGCGCCCCGGATGCTGCTAAACATCTACAGTGCACAGGACGGCGCCCCGGATGCTGCTAAACATCTACAGTGCACAGGACAGCCCCTTCCAGCTCCCCGGCCCAACGAAGGATGGTTTGTAGAGCCCAGGGATGCTGCTAAACATCTACAGTGCACAGGACAGCGCCCCGGATGCTGCTAAACATCTACAGTGCACAGGACGGCGCCCCGGATGCCGCTAAACATCTACAGTGCACAGGACGGCGCCCCGGATGCTGCTAAACATCTACAGTGCACAGGACAGCGCCCCGGATGCCACTAAACATCTACAGTGCACAGGACAGCCCCTTCCAGCTCCCCGGCCCAACGAAGGATGGTTTGTAGAGACCAGGGATGCTGCTAAACATCTACAGTGCACAGGACAGCCCCTTCCAGCTCCTTGGCCCAACGAAGGATGGTTTGGCCCAAATGTCAGTCATGCCACAGCTGAGAAACCTTCCTGAGGAGAGATTCATCGGGGATGCCTCTTGCTTAGCAGGAGGCAAGTCTGCGGGCTTCAGTGGCCGCTCCAGGCTGCCCGCGCAGTGGACAGCAAGGACGCTCACACGGAGCCGTGCCAGGAATCTTTCATCAAGGTGCCACCCAGCTCTGCATTCTGCCCCTTTTTACCAACTTCCACACCTGCCATTGAGCAGCTCTGAGCATTTCCACCTCTGTCACTGACATCCGGTTCTCTGTTCCTCCCAGTGCCTTGTTGGGGAGAAGAAGGGATGCACTGAAAGCTGGGGGACAGCTGAGGAGGCGTAAGGCACACAAGTCATAGCACTGGCAGACTGAAAACGAATATGCTCATTAGCCCTGGAGTCTCGTTGGGAGGGGTGGGGCGCTGCTGGTGGCATATGGAGGCTGGCCACCCCCAACACAGGGGCATCCTTCGTGGAGATGCCAGTCTTCCAAGGTGGCGCATTACACGGCACCTTGGCACAGGGCAGCAACCGTGACCTAAGAGGAACTGCTCAAGCAGGCCTCCCCGACAGAGGCTGAGGACGTCCCCCTGTTCCACGGTGAATGAATTCCAGAACCGGGAAGTACCCTAACGACATCAGTTGTCCTCATTGCATGGACAAGGCAACATGGAAAAGGGATGTTTCCACTAGTTCATGGTCTTCTATCTAGATTAAAAAGCATCTGCGGGGGCTTCCCTGGTGGCGCAGTGGTTGAGAGTCTGCCTGCTGATGCAGGGGACACAGGTTCGTGCCCCGGTCCGGGAGGATCCCACGTGCCACGGAGCGGCTGGGCCCGTGAGCCATGGCCGCTGAGCCTGTGCGTCCGGAGCCTGTGCTCCACAACGGGAGAGGCCACAGCAGTGAGAGGCCCGCGTACCGCAAAAAAAAAAAAAAAAAAAGCATCTGTGGAAACCATGTAAATGTCCATCGACAGATGAATGGGCTAAAGAAGATGTGGTACATATATACGATGGATTACTTACTACCCAGCCATAAAAAAGAATGAAGTAATGCCATTTGCAGCAACATGGATGGACCTAGAGATGATTATACTAAGTGAAGTGAGTCAGACACAGAAAGACAAATACCATATGATATCACTTCTATGTGGAATCTAAAATATGACACAAATGAACCCATCTACAAAACAGAAACAGACTCACAGACATAGAGAACAGACTTGTGGTTGCCAAGGTGGAGGGTGGGGAAGGGATTGAGCGGGAATTTGGGATTAGGAGATGCAGACTATTATATGTAGAATGGATAAACAACAAGGTGTAGTACAGGGAACTCTATTTAATGTTCTGTGACAGATCACAATGGAAAAGAATATATACATGTATAACTGAGTCACTTTGCTGTACAGAAGAAACTAACACAACATTGTAAGTCAGCTATCCTTCAATAAAATTTTTTTTAAAAATCTTGTGATAAACCATAATGGGAGAGAATATGAAAAAGAATGTGTGTATGTATAATGGAACCACTTTGCTGTACAGCAGAAACTAACACAGCATTGTAAATCAGCTAGACTTCAATTAAAAATAAATTTAAACTAGAAAAAGTCTCTGTGTTCCTGCTGCTCTCGCCTCTGATGCTCCCTTCAGCTCCTTGAGGTACTCCTTAGCCCCGCATGGTAGTAGAGGAAACGGAGGCCCAGCCCAGTGAAGTGGCCTGGCGCAGACCCTCAGGTCCTGTGTGGCTGAGCGAGGACGGAACCCAGGACTCCTGACACTTTGTCTGCCTGGCCCTCCCACTTGCCTTGATGAAATCTGGTTGGCCAGAAATCAAGAAGAAAGTCTCAAAAACAAATGGACTGAAAGCAACCATTGATTTGGAGGCCACACACAGATCTGTCCAAAGAAATGCAGCTAATGTAAATTTAAACAGATAGGAGGACTCTTTTCAGAAGTGACATGGAACATTACAGCAAGGGTTTGAAGATAACCTAGCTTCCAGTCATGATTTACTGTCATCTCCAATAGCGGACCCAAGTGTTCAAGGTCATGGTTCCCTTATAGAGCTTTATCCTCCTTAGTCATCATTTTGCTTTAGTGGGGGGACATTCCTTCTAGCAGATGGCTTTCAGCCCTCCTCTTTGCAGAAGCCTCAGACTCACACACACACCCCCATTCGTCTTCAGTGCTCCATCCCCTTCTTTCAGCCGTCCTTCACTGAGTATCGTCATCAACATGTTCTAGAAATGGAATCTACTTGGAAGAGCAGTATCACGGGGAGAGATAAGAAAGTTATGCAACCAAACTATATACCCAACCCAGATAAAGAGAGCAGTCAAGGACGTATTCAAGTCTTGGCTCAGAAGTGGGTTTGCACCCAGTTCCTTTCAAGTTGCCTGCACTGTATCTGTGGCTGCTGGGGGTCCAGCTGGGAATGGACTTGGCATCCACCTGGAGAATTTAAGAATTTTGGTTCCTGTGCCCGTGGGTCTCAGAGTAAGTAAGGTTAACAAGGTGAACCTTGGAGTCACGTAGTCTAGAGTTGAAATTCTAGTTCAGCCTCTCATCACATGTATGGACCTTGGACAGGTTATCTTATTTCTCCAGCATGTGTCCTTCTCATGTGGAAAACAGAAACACCAACTCTGAACAGCTGCTCTGAAGATTGAGATAATGGACACAGAGTGCCCAGGTTTGATTAAAGGTGGTAAGGTAGTCAGAATCTGCTGTGTTTCATGTGACTTAAGTAGCATTGCTAACAAATATCCTATATTATTAACACATATATGTGGAACCTAGAAAATGGTACAGATGAACCGGTTTGCATGGCAGAAATAGAGCCATAGATGTAGAGAACAAATGTATGGACCTCAAGGGGGGAAAGTGGCAGGGGTGGTGGTGTGATTAATTAAGAGATTGGGACTGACATGGATACACTAATATGTATAAAATGGATAACTAATAAGAACCTGCTGTATTAAAAAATCAATAAAATAAAATTCAAAAAAAAAGTAGCATTTTTATGGCCCTGTGTTACTTGAGGGAATAAATGAGTGGGTGAGCAGATGAATGAAATAATACTTCTGTAGACTGAATTTTGTATTTCCCTTCCGAACACACACACACACACACACACACACACACACACACACACACACACACACACACACAAATACATATGCTGAAGCATAATCCCCAGTGTGATATTTGGAGGCAGAGACTTTAGGAGGTGATTAGGTCATGGGGATGGGGCCCTCGTGAATGGGATTGGTGCCCTTCTAAGAGGCCGCATGGAGCTCTCTTGCTCCTTCCACCTTGTGAGGTTACAGGGAAAAGACAGTCATCTGTGGACCAGGAAGTGGGCTCTCACCAGACACTGAATTTGCCAGTACCTTGATCTTGGACTTCAGCCTCCGGAACTGTGAGAAATAAATGTCTGTTGCTGACACCACCCAGTGTGTGGTGTTTAGTTATAGCAGCTGTAACGGACTAAGACATACACCAAAAGCTTGACTTTTCTCCCACAGCTGCTCCATCAGTCAGTGGGATGTATTTGTCAGGAGCCCTGGTCACAGTCAAAGCTGTGCTCTGGTGGAACACTCTGTAGAAGTTTCTAGGTGGAGTTGTGTGGTGGGCTGCGATTGGTGTCCTACTGCCTGAGTTTGGAGCTAGTGACTGGGGTCTGTCAGTTACCCTCGGGAGATCTCAGGACCCGATCCGTAAAAGGGAGAAAAGAGAACGAGGGAATGACTGCAGAGGGTTACGGAATTAGGAGGAAATCCTTGGAGCAATGCCTGACTGAGAGAGTGTATACCGTGTAAGGGCTGGCGGGTGTTATTTTATTACTACCGCGGTGGGTGTAGTCCAGCACTAGACCTTGTGAAGATACCAGGAGGATAACAAATGGCTCTCAGTCCAGTGTCCTGTCCCATCAGCTGGTGGAGACACGAATGGAAGAGATGGTAGGAGCCAGGTGGGCGGGGCTGTCACCCAGGAAGAATTCTTATGAGAGAGAAGCCATTGTGGCCCGGAGTATATAGGGATGAGCCCATGCGATGGGGAGTCCAGCCAAGAACCCACTCGGTCCTGCTCCATCCATTGACCTCAGATTTTTCTAGTCTACCCCTTGCCGGAAAATGAGTGATAAAAGCTTAGAGATTAAGACCGTCCACAGGGTGGCAGAGACTCGGGGGGATAGAGTCATTGGTTAACACAGGGGTGGATGGTTCTGTTTTGGCAGGAGTGGGTAGGGGAACGGAGGGCAGTGAGAGAGAAAACAAGTTAGAGGGAGAAGGGAAGGCTGACTGCAAAGGGCGTTTGTTCATGTCCTTCAGAGAGTAAGAGCAGAGGGACTCTGTGCGGGGAGAGCCTCTGAGGTGCTGTCCTGTGCAGTCTAATTTAGGGGGTTACAGTGCATAAAGAAATGTACACAAGTTAACAGCAGCTACGGTGCTACTCCTGAAATAAGTATCAAGTGTCTGTTTTATATATTCTTAATAATGAGGCCGCGAGCGGCAGGTGGGCTGAGCAACAGGGATTGGAGAGAGAAAGGGACGCAGATGCAGACAGAGCTCTTCTCGCCTGAGGGAACCTTCCCATCTGCTGAGCGTTTTGTTCATTGCAAAGGCTGGTTGTGTTTTGGTAACGAAAGGCAGAAGCACTGAGGATGTTGACTCTGATGGAGGACGGGGGGCCCGCTGGGTTGATGAATGTGAGTGTGGCTCGAGAGGCGGGGAGACCCCCGCCAGCCACCTGCCAGCACGTAGGATGAGCTAGGGGTGATGGGAGGGCGCTCGTGGCGGAGACACCTTGGGAGTGGGCTGCCCGGGACCCACACAGGTGAGGGTCTGACAGAGCAAAAGGCAGCCTGTGCCTCGGACCCGCAGCCCTGTCCCCCATGGCCCCGCAGCTCCCCCTACCCTGCCCCGTGCCCTCCTTTATTGAAACAGGCATTGTTTGCGACCTGCAGTCACCGTCCTGAGTTTGCTCCCGACGTTTGCCTCCAGGCAGCTCCATCCACACCTTACCTGCGAGCCCCTCTCACTTGCCCAGTGTTGCCAGCAGCTTCCTACAGAGGCACTTGCTGAGGGGTGCTAGGGGAGGAAGGGGGAAACCCAGCACCTCTTAGCCAAGGGGATCGCCCAGTGTTTCGGTAAAAGGACCCAAGGCCACACCACTGAGTCCAGACCGACCTCTTTTTCTTCGGACAGTTGGTGGTGAGATTCACGTGCCGTGAGCACTGCAGGGAGGGCGCAGGCAGACGTGAGCCTGAACTTCTGGGAGGAGCC
Source organism: Leucopleurus acutus (assembly GCF_964270905.1). Taxonomy (NCBI): domain Eukaryota; kingdom Metazoa; phylum Chordata; class Mammalia; order Artiodactyla; family Delphinidae; genus Leucopleurus; species Leucopleurus acutus. Next base: position 6,875,560 of record NC_139164.1, read on the forward strand.
CTGCAAGCCAGGCCGAGAGCCCCGCGGTCTGACTGCTGTAACAGAAACCTTGAACCCGGGCCGACACGGGCCTGTTTGGCTTTTAAAACGCGGAAAGGGCTCTACCTTTACAGCTGTTTCCCGTCCCGCGCAAGTCAGAGGGCTGCCTTGCTCTGCGTCTCTCCCTCTCGCTGCCGGATCCTGCCCGCGACACTCCACATCGCAGGCCGGGCATCCTCCGGCCACGTCCCTTCCGCTGTTAAGCGCGTTGACATCAGCGGTGCCGCCTGCTAGGTCTCAGTGGCTGTGCCTTCCGCCCTTGGTCCAGGCTTCACGGAACGCTGGCCTCCCTGTCTTGCTGCAGGTTTTTCGCACTCGGCGTTCACGTTCGGTATCGAGAGCCACATAAGCCAGTCCAACATCAATGGGACTCTCGTGCCGCCGGCTGCCCTCATCTCCATCCTGCAGAAGGGCCTGCAGTATGTGGAGGCCGAGATCAGCATCAACGAGGTACGTGCACCCCCGGGGCGGGCCCAGGCCGCGCGCGCGCTGGATGGTGCGCGCTCACACCCTGGATTGCGCGCGCGCTGGGAAGACGCGTCACCTTAGCACACGGTTCCCCGCCATCTCTCACGGTCGGTTAGGGTTCCTTCTCTCTTTGCGGTAAATACTTTCTTCAGTGGGGGGTGGCGCTTCTGTTGTACCCAAGGAGCAATCTTCCGAGGCCCTTTAGGTGGTTGTGTCGTTTTCCATATCCATGCGCACATCGCCAGCTGTGGACTGACGTCACACTACGTTGCCAAATGGGAAAAACACGCAGCAGATCCGCAGCTGCTTTATACGCTCATCCCTGGGTATGCACCGGGGATTGGTTCCACGACCTGCCGCAGGTACCAAAACCCGTAGTGCTCGGGTCCCACAGTTGGCCCTCCTGTATCCGCAGATTCCACATCCGCGGATTCTACCAGCCGCGGATGGTAAACGTAGTAGTAAATGTGTTGGAAGAAAAAAAAAATCCACGTATAGTGGACCTTGCCAGTTCAGACCTGTGTTGTTCAAGGGTCAGGGGTGCTTCAGGACAGGTGTGGGCCTTGCACGTGCACCCTCCCCCCCCGGAATATTTTGAGCAGTTCAGTCGAAGAGGGATCCTGGGAAACATTTGCCTAGAATCTGCTTCGTGTGGACCCGACAGAGGGCACAGCCAGAGACCACGGAGGACAGATGAGGACTGTTGTGTTCGAGAGGATTCCAAGGGATGGTTTTGTTACCCGTTGAAGAGCTGCAGGGGAAGGGGGCAGTTGTATCCATAATTATAAATTTAAGTCACTCCAATTTGTTTGTGTCCCCTCCCTCTTTATAGATTGGGGCACAGTGTTCCCTCCCTCTTTATAGATTGGGGCACGATGAGTCCTTGGGCCAACTTCATACCAATTTTTAAATGGGCTCTTTTGGTTGAAAACAGTGCCCGTCTCCCCTGTTCTGTTTTGCTCTTGGGATCGTACTGTGAAGATGCCCGGGGCCTCCTGTGATGTCCGAGGCCTCCCTTGCATCTCGGTCTGAGCCCCTCTTACTTTCACCACACTTCTCGCCGTCTCTCCTTCTTTCTGCCCTCGTTTCTCCCACCTCGGTCTGGCACGCTGCTCTGCCCCAACTTCCCGTCTCCTGTCACGGTCCATCCTGCACAGCTGACGCCGTCCACTGCCCACATGCCCCTCTTTACCACCAAATGTCCCCTTCCCGGGTCACACCACCCTCGGGCCCAAGATCTTCCTGAACTCTTCCAGTTTCCTCCATCCCCTCTCCCTCTGAACCGCTCTCACCCTTACAAGCCTGTCTTTTTTTTTTCTTTTCTTAACATCTTTATTGGAGTATAATTACTTTACAATGGTGTGTTAGTTTCTGCTGTATAACAAAGCGAATCAGTTATATATATACATATGTCCTCATATCTCTTCCCTCTTGCGTCTGCCTCACAAGCCTGTCTTATGCATAGCATTTAACTCCACTTTCTCTTCAGCTTTTAAAACTATGGAAGGAATGTATCTTGTGTTCTGTCACGTGTACTCCTCTGCTGTTTTCCAAAACCCCACATCCTTAAAAACACCTGAGTGTCTGCCTACCCTGTGCTCTTTCTTGCCTAACAACGGGCAGTCTCCTCTTTCCTTGTCTTACATTGGGTGCCTGGGATCTTCCACCAGCAACTTGAGGCCCCGTCGCGTCTCTCTTTCCACAAAACAAACAAGTGTGGGGATAGGGTTACAGGACCCCAGAGGCCCCACCGGCTCTCAGATTGTGTGATGCTGAGTGAGATTGGATTTCCCTTCCCCCTGCCCCTGCGGCCCCCTGCCCCAGTTTCCACGTCTTTCATCCGCGGAGAGGCCCCCATACCTTCTCTCTCTTGGCAATTCAAAGTCCATTGTGTCCAGAGGAGAACGAAAGGTCATCTCATTTGTCACTTAGGTTTCGGGTAGTTAAAAGTGAGACAGTGTGCTTTTAGAGCTTAAACTAGAAGGTTTTTTGTCACCCTGGGCAGTTACAGCCTTTTGCAAAATCATCATCCACTTGGGGCTTGAATGTACGAAGGAGGAAGGTGACGTAGAAGCCGGCTGACCAGTTGGTCAGCACTGGCCCCTCCGCGGCTGGAACCTGGGCAGCTGTGAGGTGACTGGCTCCCTTTTCCCATGTTCTCTGTTATTTTATGTTGTTTCCCTGATTTTCAAGTATTGTATAGGAACCTGTAGTCAGCTGGGGTGATGTTTCATTCACACGCTGTGTTGCTGAAACTTAGGTCCTTCAGTTCTTCCTGATTTATGAGAAAACAGGCTAAAACGTGTTTGCACGTCCCGTAGACACACTGAGAGGCTCTGAGTTTCGTGTGAGTGATATTTGGAGCGCTTTCTAAGGAAAGAACTCCCTCCTGTGTTGCTAAGTGTGTATGGAAATGTTTTCTTTATCTATGGAAGCCAGAGACTCCAGGGAAGTTCGGAAAACAGGAATTGTAACTAAACAATGCTGTTGTTAGAATATCATGGCCGTGTTAGTCTGTGCCCTGATCCCAGGAAGTCATTTCAGATGGTAGCAGACGTGTGTGTTTTAGTACGTCAGACGGACAGATGCGTTAGGAATCATATCGTGAGCGGTGCGGGAATGTCTGATTTGGGCCTGCGGTCTCCGAAGAGACGTCTGTCCTATCAAAGGGGAGCGGTTCCACACCTGTCAGAGCGCCTGGGCGGGGTTTCCCACCCTCGGCACTCTTGACACTTGGGGGCCAGATCATTCCTTGCTACGGGGCCGTCCTGGGCCCTGGGGGGTGTGGAGTAGCGTCCCTGGTCTCCACCCGCTAGACGCCAGGAGCACCTCCACGGTCGTGACAACCAGAAATGCCTCCGGACTTGACCACATGTCCCCCGGGGGGTAAAATCGCCCCCCTGTTGAGGACCAGCGCGTCAGGGGTAGCCCTGTTGTCATGACAGGAAGTATCCGGATGCAGGTTGGTATTTACCGAGTGCTGGGTGCCCTCTGGCAGCAGCAGGCACACCGGGCCCTCCATGGACGCTCGCTCTTGCCGGCCCCTACCCGCCTGCGCGCTCTGGGATCCCTTGCCCTGGCTCAGGACGCCCGGTCCGGCCCCGCCTGCTCGGGGGCCCCGCGGCTCCCGGGATCCTGCGTGTCTGTCCCCGACGCGCACCCGTCTCGCTGGGAGCTGACATCTGTGCCTGGGCTCTGTCCGCAGGACGGCACGGTGTTCGACGGCCGCCCGATAGAGTCGCTGTCCCTGATTGACGCGGTGATGCCCGACGTGGTGCAGACGCGGCAGCAGGCCTTCCGGGAGAAGCTGGCGCAGCAGCAGGCCAGCGTGGCGGCCGCGGCGGCGGCGGCGGCGGCCCCGGCGGCCCCGGCGGCCCCGGCGGCCGTTTCCCAGCAGAACCCACCAAAGAACGGCGAGGCCACGGTGAACGGGGAAGAGAACGGAGCGCATGCGATAAGTGAGTGCGGGGCTCCAGAGCTTCGCGCTCCGGCAGCTTCTCCCTCGTCTCTGAGTCTGGGCAGGTCCTGCAGACCCCTTCCAGGCCCGCCTGCTGGGCGGTGCGCATGCGGCAGTGTCTAGGGCTTCCTTGCTCTGTGGCCAGGAGGGCTTCGCGCTCTGGTTTCTCACTGAGGTCCTTGGACGCAGCGTTCTCTCAGCTTTAGGAGGTTGTGCTACTCTGAGAACTCATTTGTTCCACCTTGTGATTACTGTCGGGCACAAAAAGGAGGCCCCCGCGCCGGCCTCCGGCCTCGCGGACGAACTCTGACCTGACACTCGGAGCTCACGGTCACTGACAGGGCACCCGGCACAGACAGCAAGTGCCGTCTTGTTTGGTGGTTGCAGCAGGGCCCCTGTTAGGTAATGGCCCTGAGGCGTCCGGCAGACAAGTCGGAGAGCATGAATCTTTACCCAGGGAGCCTGCCGGCACTTTGACACGCGGCGTATCAACTCGGAGACGGCTTCAGGGTCTGAGCTCAGAGTATGTGTGCGCATTGCGCACGTGCGTGTGCGTGTGTGCGTGCGTGTGTGTGCTTCCTCCTTTGAAAATCATTTCCCTCCGAGCCGCCGTGCCGCCCCTGCGGGGGCAGCTCATCCCCCCGCCCCGGCACGGGCCCTCTCCTGCTAGAGTCGAGATGCAGCTGCAGCGCTGCGCGGGAAGCCCGGGGCAGGCTGCAGCGCGGGTTATGTTACAGCAGGGTGGCTCAAAGCCCATCTGTCTAGCGTCCGATGAAAAGACCTCCCGCCGGCAGGCCCCATGATCACTGTTAACGAGGTCCAAGATGACGGGACAGGGAAAGAAGAAAAAATAGGTGGCTTGTACCCACAGGTCATTTATGGGCTGCCCACTCCCGTGGGATACATCCCTCACGGCGCCCAAAATAAAGAAAACAGGAAGGAGGTACGTGTCCTTGTCTTTAGGCTTCCGCCCCAGGCAGCGATCCTAATTGGTGAGCTCTGAGAAACCTCTGTATCCGCCGAGACAGAAGTTTTGCAAACTTATAACTTGCACCGTCTATTTTAAATCTTAACCTCTAAGGGAGTGTGGCCACATGGAGACCGTCGCGTGCCTTAAGGAACGCTGGTGGCCAGCAGGCCTTTGTTTCAGGAGTCCCTAAGCGTTACTTTTCACCCGAGGGCTGGCCGGCACCCCATCCCACGTACACCGTCCGGTGGTTTCCGACTCTCACCTTGTTCCAGAAACTAGTCCCACCTGCTCTTTGCTCCCATCTTGCTACAAGGCAGGCTGTGGCCTGCATGTAGTCTCTGAAGTGACCGTTCATTCTGATCTTCAAGAATCTTTTTTCTTGTGCCACATAGGGGGAAAACGGCCACTACCCAGGGTGAATCTCTTCCGGGTGGCACTTAGCATGGCCTGTCGCCCTTCCAGAGCCTGGACCCTGTGGGTCATCTGGAGGGAGGACTGCTTGGGTTCAGAAACCTGGTGGTTCTGCTTGGCTTGAAAAGCATGGTATGCAGACGACTCCAGTCAGAAGATAGCATTTGAGTCCCAAGACTCTGAGGGGTTGAGGGTAGCAAGCTTCCGGCAGAATGATGGCATGCCCCCGCGGTAGCTTCACAGGTAGGGCGCTTCATAGATAAGCACCTCACAAGGGTGCTTCTGGGTAAGACCTGTTGTCCCGTCAAGAGAAGGAACCTTCCGCCTGCTCAGGAGCCGGCTGGCTGTCATCTTTTCTGTCCAGTCTTCTTCCGGCTGTTGTTAGAAATTAGCCTCGCCCTAGTTATAGAGAGCAAATACCGGTTTTTATTCCTCTGTCAAATTTGGAGACTGTAAAGAAATGTCACGTATCTACTGAATTACACAGAACCCATGATTTGGTTGTAATCGCCGTGGGTGACGGCAAAGGAGGTTGTTTGTAAAACCCACGTGCCCTGAGGATGTTTCCTTGGTATCCCTCAGACCTGTGTCTTTCCCTGTTTCCTGTGACAGATAATCATTCGAAACCAATGGAAATAGACGGAGACGTGGAGATTCCACCCAATAAAGCCACCGTCCTTCGGGGCCATGAGTCTGAGGTGTTCATCTGTGCCTGGAACCCTGTCAGTGACCTCCTGGCTTCCGGGTAAGGGTGTCTGGCTGGGGGTGCCCAGGGTCTGGGTGTCCGAGTTCTCCCTCACAGGACATGCGCTCCCCCTCCGTACCTTGTTGGTGGCATCTTCCCAGTGAGTGCAGACCAGGGCTTGGGGCGCCTCGAGTACCTCAGACTGTGCAGAAGTGCCCGGTCCAGCCGTTTTCTCAGCGGGCTGGGGAGCAATGCACAGACATTTCACATTACTAAGTGCAAAACAAAGGTCGGGAAGAGAAAACCACTGTGAGTCAGCGATATCAAAAAGACGGAGGACCCCGTGCTGAGGATGCCCGACCTAGCCAGACAGCAAGTAGTGATGAGCATTGCTGGCCCTGGGACCGGAAGCTGAATGCTGTGTATGTTCCTTGCACAGATCTGGAGATTCAACCGCAAGGATATGGAACCTCAATGAAAACAGCAACGGGGGCTCCACGCAGCTCGTGCTGAGGCACTGTATACGGGAGGGGGGGCATGACGTCCCCAGTAACAAAGACGTCACCTCGCTGGACTGGAACGTAAGCCTCCGCCACCGCCCAGACCCTTGAACATCTGTAAACCACAGCGAGGGCCGCCGTGGTGCTGATGGAGCCGGGCAGACGCAGGAAGGGGGCAGTATTGTTGGTCAGCCCACCTGGGGGGCTGGCCCCCGTTTCTGAGCGCTCCTCCCGAGGCCCTCCGTGTTGGCGGACCTCTAGCTGGGTGTTCAGTAGCCACACGTTGGCAGGATGGAGTCTGGTGGTTTTATCGGGGAACCTGTTCTGCTGGCGCTCTGTGAGTTGTCACGAAGGAAAGATGACTTTCCACCCTGACGCTTCAGCACCTGTGTTACGTGCATGTAATACGTGAGAGACACAGAGCTCTCTGACTTCTTTTTTTTTTCTGATTGGAACATCTTTTGATTTTCTTGTCCTTTATCATGTTTATGCATATTCTGTCATTTCACCACTCTTTCCTATTTGCACATATTTTTAAGAGCTCACCTAAGTCTCCAGGAGTCTCACGATCACTTTTCGTACCGTATTTTCACGGATGTCGTCAGTGGTGAGGGGTGGCAATGTGTTTTCCTTGCCTCCTCGCCTCCTTGATGGTTGTATGCGGGGAGCCTGTTTGGTCTCACGTTTTCACTGAAGGGCAGTACGAGCTAAAGTAGGCCAGCGGGACTGGTGAGTCTCGTGACTGGGAACCTGTTGTTGACGTCAGGTGCTGCCGCCCAGGGATAATGCGAGGGGCCCTTTTCCACTGCTGCCCCTACTAAGCTGCTTCTGTCGCTCTGTGTTTCTCTCTGGCCTGCAGAGTGACGGCACACTGTTGGCTACAGGTTCCTATGATGGTTTTGCAAGAATATGGACGGAAGACGGTAAGTCCTGACGCCCTTGTGTTGGGGTCGGAGAGGAGGTGCTTGGCCTGTCGTCATCCGGGGAACAGACTGAGGCCCGGAAGTCACCCCGCTTGCTGTGTTTGTGTTTTACGTACCAGGTAACCTGGCCAGCACCTTAGGCCAACACAAAGGCCCCATCTTTGCCTTGAAATGGAACAAGAAGGGGAATTACATTTTGAGTGCTGGAGTAGACAAAGTGAGTGTTTGCTTAAGATACATTGCTGTCCTCTGTAGGCGCCTGTTTATGTTTGATCTCAGATGACGTCATGCTTTCTACGAATTCTGAGAATTCTGCCTCCCGTTAAGAAATCAGAGGGATCTGTTTTGTTTGCTTCTGTGGTTTTGGTCTTAGTGTTCATTTCTAGCACATCGTGTCTTCATGTACCGTAGACGGCTCTACAGACCTTTATCAAAGCTCTCCCCCGGCCCGTCACACCTTTTTCCTTGAGGTTCATAGTTCACTGATAGAAAGAAGAAAATCCCCAAATTGCGTTTGTCCGCTGCTTGAAGAAGCCCACTGGCGTGGGGTGTCCTCTGCATAAACTTACCCCACCCGCCCAGGGTGATCTTAGGAACACAAACGGTTTTCTCTCCCCAGGCTTCCGTTTTCCCAATCTGATGACTTGTTGCATCGCGCTGTAGACCGCAGGCTTCCCTGAGGGCAGGAGTAAGGTAGACACCCGTGCGAGGGGCGGGGCTCACTGGGATGATGTGGCCCTTTTCACAGAGGGGGAAATGGAGCCCCAGAGAACTTCACTAATTTGCCTCGGGACACATTGGTATAAAGTTGGATGGGAGACTCAGGCCCTGGACGCCAATAACAACTGCCCTGTAGCTTTCACACTCTGCCAGAGAATTCTTTGCATCTTCAGGTCCTCCCTGCCCCTGAGGCCGTTTTTTCTAATCATTTTGAATTTTCTACCTGATTATCTTCTGTTTCTACCAGGCGATGAACTGGATGGTTAGTGGAAATGCACATTTGGAATTCTAGTAGCCTCTGAGTCAGACACTATCTACCATGATTAGTCAACCGTGGCAGGAATAATAGTTCCTTTCTGTAAAGTGATATGTTCTCGCGGAGGAAATGTAATTTAGGGATGTTGACTTTGACCTTCAGTGCGAGCTTAACCCAAAGTGGCTAAAATGTACTTCAGTTTCTTGAAAGCTTTTGTGTAAGGAATACTTTCTTTTGCCCAGTGCATACTTAACGTTAAAACATCAACAAGTTGTTACAATTATTGATGGTAGTAGGTGAAATTGTATCAGAATTGTGGAAGGGTTTATATGTTCTCTGCCTTGCCAGATTTGTGAGTGGCTCAATTAAGAAAAACAGTTATACTCCATCAAACAAAAAATTGTTGGGAATTCCCTGGCAGTCCAGTGGTTAGGACTCCGCACTTTCGCTGCCAAGGGCCCGGGTTCAGTTCCCGGTTGGGGAACTAAGATCCTATTAAGCTCTGCGGCGCAGCCCCCCCAAAAAAGCAAACTGTTAATTGGTCTAGAGCTGACCGAAAGTTTCAGAGATACTCATTGCTCTGAGTACTTCCTCTGAAAATTACTGCTGTCGATACGAAATAGAACTAGTTCTTCTTAAAGTAAAATCTTTATTAAACGTCATTGACAGGGAGGTGTCAAGGTTCCAATTCAGTTGAAAATTCCAGTTGATTAAGAACTAATTCCAGTGGTCTTCATCGAGCTGCCAGATGGCTTCTTCCCTAAGTGTCTCCCAACATTAGTACGTTCGTAAGCATTTGTGATTTACTTTGTTTTCCGGGGAGGAGATCTTTTTTTTTTTTTTCTCCTTATATATAGACCAATAAATCAGTGCCAGACCCCAGTGTAACCCAATTCTCTACTCTGTCTAGTGATCCCAATTCACGGAGTGAGTGACGGTCAGGGGAATTTTCAGAAATACCCATTTCTGCAGCTTTTCATTGGGAAAAGTGCCAAAAAGGTGTTTATCGTTACAGTTTTTTCAATGGTTTTTCATGTTTGGGGATAAGGGGGATTTCCCGCCAAAACTGGTAGTTTTGCGAGTATCAGTTCCAGCTGCTGTGTCTGGTGGAGTAACCAGCGCATGTGGCCAACTTCATGAGTGTGACCCTCCGGATCGTTAAGTGTGTAAGAGACACCCTGGATTCCAAAGACACGGGTGAAAAAGAGAATGCCAGATATCTTGTTGATACGAGTATATTGATCTTATGTTGAAACGATAATATTTTCGCCATGCTGGAGTGAAATGAATTTTGTTAAAATTAGTTTTACTGGTTTCTTTTTTAATTTTTTCGTGTGGTGCCTGAACATTTTAAACTCCCTGTGTGACTTGCATGCTATTTATATAGTGTTGATTGGACAGTGCTGCTTTAGAAAAAAGAGGGGCTCACTGCATTTTCTTATATCATAAATTTTACTAGAGAAAACTTTGCAAGAAGAATAGTAACTAACTTTTTTTTTTTTTTTTGCGGAGCACAGACAACAATAATTTGGGATGCCCACACAGGAGAGGCCAAACAGCAGTTTCCGTTTCATTCCGGTGAGTATTTTTTTAAATTTCCCTTTTTATTCTTTGTCATTCAAAAATAATAATTCAGAGTCCTAGGAGGTGTCCCTTAAAGTAATGGTGAACGCTTAGAGGATGGCAGGCACGGAATATAGCTGGTAGGGAGGAAACCCTTCTCACAGGAAGCACTGCTCTTGAGGCCTCCAACATACAGATGCCCTTGGCGCTCGCTCGCTCAAAAGTTTCATTGCAAAGCTGCGAACCAGCCCCAGAACTGGTGTGGGCTCCCTTCTGCTGCTGCCCCAAGGGCGCTGTGTCAGGGGCGTCCCTAAGACCTCGCCCGGCGTCAGCAGTTCACCCAGGACGACTCCCAGGGCGTGCAGCTGAATTCATAGCGCAGATGTATTACAGTAAAAGGATACAAAGCAATGTCAGCAGAGGGCAAAGGCACATGGGGCGAGATCCAGACCTTCCAAAGGTTGTCTCCTGATGGAGTCGCGTAGGACGTTCTGGGTTCCCCCGGAAGCAGGCGGTGATCATGCGTGTGACAGGTCGTGTGAAGTCAGCAGAGCCTGTGCCCAGCATTTCTGGTTCGTAGGCACCCTGTGCCCGCCTGCATCCGAATGCTTCACTCCCAGGAGGAGCGTGGGATTCAGTATAAACCACGTTGTTTGCACAGGCGGTGGAGGCACAGAAGCCGTTCTTACCAGTTAGGGCATGGTGGGAAGTCCGAATTCCCAGACTCGGGCCAACGCCATCCTTGCCGCCAAGCCTTCCTACAGGGAGCAGCGTCAGGCCTGCAGTGGTCTTGCCTGCACGGATGTGTAGCTGCTGTTCTCAACCACACACGTCTGTGTGTGTGTTGCGTCCTCACCAGGCCACATGGGGCAGCCAGGGGTCTAGGGAGTCCAGGTTCCCAGATTCCCCCCTGATGCTTCATGTTCCGTGGGACTGAGTCCTGTTGTTAGATGTGGTCTCTTATCTGAGGACAGAGGTGGAAACTAATAAACTGTTGGGAGAAGCTGGCTTGAAGTCGCCAGCAGGGCGTAGGTGCCGCTTCCCTTCACGGGAGGCGTCTGCTCCACTGAGAGGGAATCGCTGAGTGTACAGGGTGAACGTTTTACTGTGTCAGGTGGCCCCGGGACAGTGTTTAGGAGGGGAGCAGAGGGGCTTTCCTGCTGGGTATTTCTGGGTGCCTGGCGATGGTCTGAACCAGAGGACTGGCCCCGAGGACTCCCCAGGACGGTGCATCTCCTCCGTGCCCAGGGAGGGCTCCACGCGGGGGACATGGTCCTGCAGGGAGCAGACTAAGAGGAAAGGTCCCGACCAGGCCTTGACACGACTGGGACACGTGCGTGGACGCCAGCATCTGTGACTCCACGCGGCACTCCGTTCCCTCCTGACGGAGGCAGGCCTGGGAGGCGCCGGCTTGCACCCCGCTACCCCGGAGAGGCAGCCCACCTCTTCCACGGCTGTCCTTGGGACCACACCGGACACACCTGCTGGGGCTGCCAGTGAATTTTCTTGTTGCTTTAATCTGATACCATTGATGATGTGGAAGTTGGTGGACGTTTTATAGAATATATTTCCCCACGAGGAAATGGGCAGGGCTCCAAGAGCAGGCAGCTTGGCATCCCAACCTGTGTCTGTCTGTGTCTGTGTGTCTGTGTGTGTGTGTGTGTGTGTGTGTGTGTGTGTGTGTGTGTGTCTATGTGTGTGTATGTGTCTGTGTGTGTGTGTGTGTCTGTGTGTGTACGTGTCTGTGTGTGTGTGTGTGTCTGTGTGTGTACGTGTCTCTGTGTGTGTGTCTGTGTGTGTGTGTGTGCGCGTGTGTGTGTGTGTGTCTGTGTCTGTGTGTGTGCCTGTGTGTATGTGTCTGTGTGTCTGTGTCTGTGCCTGTGTGTGTGTGTATGCGCCTGTGTGTGTACGTGTCTGTGTGTGTGTGTGTCTGTGTCTGTGTGTCTGTGTCTGTGTGTGTGTCTGTGTCTGTGTGTGTGCCTGTGTGTGTGTGTCTGTGTGTGTCTGTGCCTGTGTGTGTGTGTCTGTGTCTGTGTGTCTGTGTCTGTGTGTGTCTGTGGGTATGTGTGTGTGTGTGCCTGTGTGTGTCTGTGTCTCTGTGTGTGTGTGTTTGGAGCGGGCAGAATATACAAAGCACTCCCCACTGTCTAGCTGCACGACATTTCTGTCATCCCGTAAGGAGACCCCTTGCCCGTGAAGAGCTCGCTCTGCATTCCCCCTTTCCCAGCCCCCGGCGCCCCAGTCTCCAGGTTTTGATCTGTGTGTGTCGTGTCCGTGTCAGACTTCTGTGCTGTAGACTCCGCAGACCAAAGCAAGTGAGTCTGGTGGGTTTCCATCGTGTTTGGCATAATCCCGAGACCATCCCTACCTCTGCTGCCGGGACGGATGCAGTGACAGGGCAGAGGCGTAGAACCCCAGGTGTGCTGACTTCTGTGCTCGCGTGGTGGGGGATATCTGTGATGAAGAGAGCTCTGGCTTCTGTTTTTCAGAGGATGATTTGCCCAAAATAGCCATCAGTAAGGTTCGTCTAACAGTTTTATCTTAAGAGTTCGTGTACCAAGGCTTCCAGTGGAAATTAGTATTCCCAGAGCATTCCCAAGGTCCATGCAACGGCTTTCCATCCCGCAGACCACATGCCTCTTGTGTCCTGAGAGAGCTTCTCAGCTGCGGTGTTGCTGCCCACGAGGTCGACCCATATCCCGTTGCTGGGGCAGGAAGCTCTGTGTGTTCTCTGCTCTTTCTTTGCGGTGACAAGTGGTGTGGTAGAGACTGTCCAGGATGGAAGGAAAGAAACGGTGCTGTTTTTCAGGAGGAAGCACAGGCAGGGAGAGCGGTAGGGGCACCTTTCCTTAGCATTTGATGGGTTGATCTGTGAAACCGCCTTGCCCCGTAGGTGTTCGCCATGAAGGCCTGGTGGGGCGCGTCCGCTGTTTACCAACAGCAGGAAGTGTCAGCTCAGAGCCTGACGGCGTTCCCCCGCTCAGCAGTGACAAGGAAGTGTTACCAATCGACTACTGATAACACGCGACGGCTTCGATAGGTTCTCAAGGGGGTTCTGCCGCATGGAAAAAGCCCGTCTGCAAGGGTCCCGTGCTGGATAACGCCATTGACATACATTCTCGAAATGACGAAATTTTAGATGTGGAGCCAGAGTTGAGGGGTGGTCCAGGGAGGGCTTGGTGTGCTGATAACGTGGCACAGGGAGGTCCTCGTGCTGATGGAACAGGGTTCTGGATCTTGACTGCGGTGGTCGTGACACAGGCCTGCGCGTGTGATCCAGCAGTGCCGCACTGCACACACGTGGCGCACGTTCACCTCCTGGGTCTGGGCGTTGTGCTGTAGGGGCATAAGATGCCACCAGTGGGGGAGGGGCACAACGTGGGGCCTCTGCTGCCTCTCTGCAGCGTCCTGCGATTCTGTGGGCATTTCAAAATTAAGTTTTGTTTCTTAAAAAAACAAAGTAATGCTTGGCTGTACCTAGACTGCTGCCGACGGTCAAACCTCATTGGCCAAGTGCGGGCAGGGGGGCCACACAGACCCCCAGCATAGCTTAGCCCCACCCACACTGGATGGTGAGCTCCTGGGGGGAGGGCAGGGTCCTGGCAGCAGCATCGACGCAGAATGGGGCCAGACACCTGAGCACTCAGCATCCTCCGTTTAGATGGCAGGAGTTCAGCGCACGTTAATTCTTAACGGCCAGGTGCTGGTCACCAGCCCCCGAAACGCCCGCCAGATTGTCCCTCTTGCAGGCGTATTAATTGCACACGCCGCTGCAGAGGCTGGCCCAGGAATTCGTGATTTGGCTCCTGCAGTGTCGTAAACAGCAGCAGCTGCGGCTTTGCTCTTCGCGCTCTGGCTCCCGGGAACATCCTTCTGACCCAGTGGATCCGGTTCCTTTGTTCCACTGGGCACACGTGGGAAATGCAGCAGAAACCGTGGGCCCGTGCTGAACCGCTCTGCAGGGGGTGTGACACACAGAGATGCACGCCCTGGGGTGTTGAAAGAGCCTGCTGCCTCCTGGCCACATCCTCCCACCCGTAGCCTCTGTGTGGGGACAGAGCTGGACAGGGGAGCCAAGGGGATCCAGCCCTGCGGCTGTGGAAGGCTGGCGCGTGTGCACGGGTGCACCTCTTGCTTTAAGGCTGAGAACGGGAGGGGCAGTCCGAGTTAGCGTATCCTGAGGAAGCTGGATTCTTCTCCCAATTCAGTGCTGACCTGCCTGTAAGAAACACACGTGGGACATGGTCAGGGATCGATCTGTCGATGAAGATCTCACCAGGGGCTTGCAGGACTTAACCCTCTGTGTGTCCAGAAACAAGGAAGCGTGTGGAGAGAACAAAGATGCTGAGTAGTCTCTCGGGGAGGTCGGGAGAAGGGAAGAGGGCCGTCACCATCCCCCAAACCTCACAGAGCTCTTGGAGCCACTCGCCCCTGAGAAAGGCCCAGGAGCCAGAGGCAGCGTTCACCATAAGGTCACTTGCGTCCCCTCAGGCTGTCCCCTTGTCAACGATGAGCATCCTCCAGCTGGTGGAATGCATTCATTGTGTGGTGGGGGATTTTTTGGGGCCGCGGCACATGGCCTGTGGGATTTCAGTTCCCCAGCCAGGGATGGAACCCGGGCCCTCGGCAGGGAGAGCACGGAGTCCTAACCGCTGGACCACCAGGGAAGTCCCTGTGGGAGATTTTCTCAGTGCGGATACCTTGAACACAGGATATGAAATCTTTTTCCTCTCCTCTCCATCTAAAACACATCCAGTCAGCCCAGCACAGTGATATTCCTGGGAGCGGCAAGGTGCGGGAGAAGACGGCGTGCTTCTCCCCTACCCTGTCTCACCTGTGCCAGGGGAGCAAGAGACTGCGCTTATGCCGCCCGAGGTGTCACGGGGTCTCGCTCCGGAGGCCTCTGGGCATCCCTCCAAATGTGAAGGACAGACTTTCAGGTCTGTGGGGGACAGAGGCTGTGTTCACACTGGGGGTGCTGCTTTATCTTGTCCTTAGGCATCTTGACTGTGCTGTTACTTCTTCTAAGTCGCCTGAGCTCTGTGCACAACTGCTAAATGCAAATGTTCCCCCCTGACCATTCGCTGCTCCACAGCCCCTGCCCTTGACGTGGATTGGCAGAACAACACTACCTTTGCTTCGTGTAGCACAGACATGTGTATCCACGTCTGCAGACTCGGCTGTGACCGCCCGGTCAAAACGTTCCAGGGACACACAGTAAGTGCGAGTTCTGACTGTGGGGCTCAGGTTCGCGCGAATGTGCTGGGAGCTGGGAGCTGGCTCCTCTCTGCCTAGAGTTAAAGGATACTGTGACTGCAGACCAGTTCTTGGGCAGCCCACTGCTCCTTGGGCTGTTGTAGCTATCTCAGGTGATTGGCTAACCCAGTTATCCATCTGGGAAGGCAGTGTAAAAAAAAAAGTGACCTGAGATGAGCCAGATGTTGGATTTTGCAGGAAAGACTTTAAAGTAGCTATTATTAGACTGTATGAGGAAATAAAGGAAAGGCTGTTTGTAATGAGTGAATAGATGCAGAAGGGCAGCAGAGGAAGGAAAACTGTTCTTAAAACAGTCAAGCGGAAATCTCAGAATTGAGAGGTAGAATGTCTGAAGTGAAAATCTTAATGGATGGTGGAGAGATTGCAGAAATAAGGTTAGTAAACCTGAAGAGAGATCACAGAAACTAGCCAATTTGAAGAACTGATAAAAGATTGAGCAAATGAATAGAGGCTTAATGACCTACGAGACAGTGTGAAGAGCTCTAGCATATATGGGTAATGGAGAGAGAAGAAAAGAATGGAACAGAAAAATTATTTGAAATGATGATTTTGCCAAATTTTCCTAAATTTGGTGGAAAACATCAACATTCAATCCAAGAAACTCAAGACACCAGCTGACTTCTCACTGAATTCCTTTTTTAATTAATTAATTTTTTTATCGAGGTGTAGTTAATTTACAATATTATATAAGTTTCAGGTGTACAACATAGCGATTCAAATTTTTGAAGATTATAATCTATTTATAGTTATTATAAAATATTGGGTATATTCCCTGTGCTGTACACTATATCCTTGTAGCTTATCTATTTTATACGTAATAGTTTGTACCTCTTAATCCCCTCCCCCTGTCTTGCCCCTCCCCCTTCCCTCTCCCTAGCAATAACCGTTAGCTTGTTCTCTGTATCTGTGAGTCTGCTTCTTTTTTTTTTTTTTTTTTTTTGCGGTACGGGGGCCTCTCACTGCTGTGGCCTCTCCCGTTGCGGAGCACAGGCTCCGGACGCACAGGCTCAGCGGCCACAGCTCACGGGCCCAGCCGCTCCGCGGCATGTGGGATCCTCCCGGACCGGGGCACGAACCCGCGTCCCCTGCATCGGCAGGCGGACTCTCAACCACTGTGCCACCAGGGAAGCCCTGCTTCTTTTTTCTTATATTCACTAGTTTGTTGTATTTTTTTAGATTCCACATATAAGTGATAGCGTACGATATTTGTCTGACTTAGTTTATTCACTAAGCACAACACCCTCCAAGTTCATGTTGTTGCCAGCGGCAGAATTTCATTCTTTTCTTGTCTGAGTAGTAGTCCGTGTCTGTGTGTGTGTGTGTGTGTGTGTGTGTGTGTGTGTGTGTGTGTGTACCCCATTTTCCTTATCCACTCATCTGTTGATGGACACTTAGGTTGCTTCCATGTCTTGGCTATTGTAAATAACGCTGCTGTGAACATTGAGGTGCGTGTGTCTTTTCAAATTAGCGTTTTTGTTCTCTGGATGCATCATCAGATCCTCCCGCATAGCCCATGAGGCTCTTCGCAGCCTTTCCCTGGCAGATCCCTCTAGTGTGCAACGCCCCCGCCTCTACCCCGGTCCTCCTGGAGGAGCTGCTGGCTTTGAGCGCCTCACACCTGCACTGTTCCCACCTTTGACTCACGGCGTCCCTTGCCACTAACTTACCTGACATAAGTTGTGTTGTCCTTGGCACTTGCGTGTTCCCTTAGTACCCACTTCCTCCAGCATCTGTCCCTACAGGTCCCTGCTTCCAAAAGAAGGTTCTTTCAGAGCCCAGGGACCAATTGTCCCGTTAACATCTTGTCATGGCTATAAACAGACCCTTCTTTTTTAATTTTTCTGACCTAAACTTACTTCTCTACGCCTAGACCGTCCCCGAGCTTTCACTAGGAAATCTTTGTGACTTGCCGTATGCCCCGTTGGGGACTTCCGTGCCATCGCACCACCTGGCTCTTTAAACAGGTCTCATTGCAGCCCATCATTCCACACACGCTGTGAGCTAAATGTAGTCGAGCTGATTTCTTCCCGAGACCCCGTGAGCCGTTTCTGGGTGCTTTCTGGGAATTGTGACTTGGACTGCAGAGGGAGGGAGAGGAAAGTCCACTTGCACCCTGGAAGATGCGAGGGGGTTCGACTGGGGACAGTCAGCGGGCACCAGCTCCCTCTTGCAGGCAGGCCCTTGGAGATGCGCCCTCGGGTTTTGTTCTCAGCAGTTACACTCAGAGCCTCCCACGCTGCCCTTGTCCCCGGTGCGCACCTCTCACCAGGCACCGCCTCTCTTGGTGTCCTCCTGGGTCCGCTTGCCTGTGCACACACACTCTGTCCGACCGCCTCGACCTCCCGGGCTCACCCACAGGCCTGCTGCTTGTACTGCAGGCTCCAGTCCCTCCCTTTTTTCTGGGCCTTCCACCACGGGTACCACATGGAACACAGATGCAGCCTTATCCCTCCCTGTCTCGTACCGTTTAGCACTCAGTGCCCTTAGCAAGTAGCGTGACCATTACCATTTATCATCCAAACCAGAGCACTTAGCAGCGTGGGATTAATTGGGAAGTTAATTATGGGTGTGAAATGAGTTAATTGTTAGGCTGCAGCAACAGGCATGAGGGAACGGGACGGGGCTCCACAGTCCCCCTACTAGAAATGGGAGGCCCGAGACCCGCGGCTGGCTCCCGCCGTCTCTCCCCGGCCCACCCCGCCGGGCACATCGTTCCCCGCCTCCACTCAGCTGCAGGCGGCTCCCTTGCCCACAGGAGCGTTTGCCTCGTCCTCCAGGATTTAGCCTCGAGGTCCCCTGGCCCCCAGAACCGGAAGGCCGCCTGCGGCCTTGTTCCTTTCTGCGCCTCCCCCCGTCCCCTTCGCGCACTGGCCCGCCTGCTAGAGCTTTCCCTATGGGCCGAGTTACGGCGTTCTGTTTACTTGGCTCTGTTTGCTCTGGAAGTAGCCAGGTAACGTGTGCTCGTCTGCGTGTGCGTGTTCAGGTCACATCGTCTTGGGCCTGGGTTTACCCCTCTGGCAACCTTGCTTCTTTACGTTTCCTCCCCCTCCACTCAGCACCAAAAGAGACATGTCCTGACAGATTTAGACAGAGTGGGCAGCTGCTGTATCAAGAGTGAGCAGGAAAATGACTTTCCGAGTCAGCTTTAAAATAACTTACTGGTCTTCCTGGTTTTACGTGCTGCCCTTACTCTGTGTAAATTCATTCGGCTTCCTTCCTAGTTGTGATTTTTTTTTTTTTTTTTCCTTAGAGAACTAAGATGAGGGTGGCTGGTTATGTGTGGCATACGGCTGTACATTTTGTATCACGGAGCTAGGCAGAGTAAGGAAAGGGGGCATATGCACGTGGCCTGGGGCGTGTTCTTTTCTATCCAGGGTGGATGCAAGTAGGCTTTTTGCAGAGGACAGTGCACTCCTTCCCCCTGCTGGAAGGTTGTATTACTGCGCCCAGGCCCTTCTTTCTTTTTGAAACCCTTTGCTCTCTTTCAGAATGAGGTCAATGCCATCAAATGGGACCCTTCTGGGATGTTGCTAGCATCCTGCTCTGATGACATGACATTAAAGGTAAAGCATTCTAAAAGGCTGAGCCGTTTGACCCCAGACGACCCCCTGTACTCAGTGCTGGTCTTAACATTCACTGCTCCCCCAGCTGCATATTCTGTTCTGAGCGCTGTTCCCACTTGGCAAATGGCAAGTCGCTGTCCTGCAGTGACCTCCTGCTTCATCCTGCCCTTCCAGCGGCCTTTCTCATGGGCGCCCCCTAGTGTTCAGCCGGCCCCTCTGCTGGCCAGTCTGCCAGCTGCCCACCCCGCTGGGCGTGAGCTTCCCAGAGGCGGGAACCTAAGGAAGGCTCCCAGCAGGGATGGTGGAGAACCTCCCCCGGTGGGAGAAGCAGCCGTTGCTCACCTTGTCCCCAATGTGTTCTCTAGATCTGGAGTATGAAGCAGGATACGTGTGTTCATGACCTTCAAGCTCACAGCAAAGAGATATATACCATAAAGTGGAGTCCCACCGGGCCAGCCACCAGCAACCCCAACTCCAACATCATGCTAGCAAGGTAAAGGGGAGACAGCCCTCAGCCCGGTCTCGGTCCCTAAAAGTAGCCGTGCTCACTGTGGCTGAGCCAGCAACATGGCCGGGAAACGTTATTCATATCCAGAGAGCCCAGAAAATATTGCCAAGTTGTCTTCCAAATGTGCTTACACCCTTCCAAAGAACGGAGAGGTGGCTGATTTTGAGAGGGCCCCGAGACATAAATTATCACATGACGGCTAACTTGAGGTAAGGACGGTCTTAACCATGAGGCTGGTGAGAGGAATCAATATATGTCCAGGCCCCCGGCACTTTGCTTTCCTGATGGAGAAAGGAAACAATTCAGCTTGGACCTCGGGCTAGGTGTACTTGGTTCAACTTGGAGCTGCAGGTGGTGAGAATGCTGAATGGTGGTAAGGTCTCCCCAGCCGCAGCCAGATCTGACCTAACCGTTTATACAGTGAACGCCCCCCTCCCGCCAAGACACCAGCGTTGGAGGCAGAGGAGTGGCTAGTCAGCCAGATGCCAGCATTGAGAAGAGTGGTTGTAAGTCACCACAGTGGCCTCCGCAGAACTACCTCACTTAGGCTGCGGTCAGCAGACTTGTCCCCGCGCCCATTGGACCCCATGCACGATACAATGTTCCAATCCCAGTATGATATTTTAACAGGAACCTTTAGAAAAACAAACTAAAGAGATTCTGAGGCTGAATTTCCGGATTACTTAGGGGTCCGGAGACCGTGATCCAACAGAGCATGGGTGTGTGTTTAGCTGTTTGGCTTGGGAAAGACCAGGCTTGCAAGGAATGTTTCCCTGCCAGGAAGCAGGAGTGGGTTGGTTCTGTATAGGTGCAGAGAACAGGGTCGTGGGGAGAAGTGGCAGGTGGCATGGCCCTCCTATAAATGAGGGAGAGCCCTCCGTCTTTGTGGTGTAGCTGTGGGGTGGACGGCCTCGCCCGGCAGCAAGGAGTCTTGTCACTGAGAGGACCGACCCCAGGCCACCTCTTAGAAAACACTGGACGGAAGTCCCACATCGGCTGAAAGGCCGATCCAGAAAGACACGAAGGCTGTTACTCTCTTATTTCAAGTAACTGTCGTGAAATCCACTTAATTTTCTTTATAACGTGGAAGGTGCTTTGTATCACGTGGCACCCGTTACGAGCGTAAGCGATCGTTCTACTTAACGAGCATAGAGGGACATGCTGCTGCCTGGAAGCCCCTGCAGAGAGAAGGAGCGCCGGGTGAAGCATCTTTGTGCTGTGTACTCTTCTTTCAAATTTGGAAATTACTGAAATTTGCAGCTCCCAGGAGTGCGATTGTGTATTTGGATGCAATTAGATTTTAATTCTGTACTCGCTCGGTTTGGTATTTCCCCAAATACGGCTCTCAGCACTGTTTTAGTTGGCAACGATAGATGTTGTGTTGGAAAGTTGTGGGAGCACTTTAGAAAATGTAGTGAATACAAAAGTACGTATCATTCATATCTTAGAAAAACACACAGACAAATGAGTGTGGACGTCAGTTTGTTTCCCTCGTAACAGCACCCAAACAAAGGAAAAGATTTGTTTTACGACCGTGGCTTTGTTTTCAGTGTATCTGGTTCACGGTTTAGAAGAGGAAGGGTGTACCTGCTTGTTGTCTCTCGAAACGTAAGAGCCAGGAAGGGAGAGCAGCGCCCGCTGTCCGTGCCGCGTCTTAGGGAAACAGTCGGGACCCAGCGTGTGTTGTGGTGACGTTTTCTCTCCCATCTTTCCAGTGCTTCGTTCGACTCTACAGTTCGACTGTGGGACGTGGAGCGGGGTGTTTGCATCCACACACTCACCAAACACCAGGAACCAGTCTATAGTGTAGCTTTTAGCCCCGACGGGAAGCACTTGGCCAGCGGCTCCTTTGACAAGTGTGTGCACATCTGGAACACTCAGGTAATTCCCTGGTTCCCACTGCCCACTCCTCTCCAGAGGGAGCACCCCCACAGTCGTGTTTTTGGTGGCCCACGCCCGGAACGGCAACCAGGGAATGAGTGTGTGCTCAGGAATGCCTCACCTCAGACGCGGAGCCGTGACACAAACCCCAGCTCCCCGGGTGGACCCCAGACCCGGTGCCATCTGCCCTGTGTTCCGTGGGGGCGGTCGGTCTTCCCCGCCAGGGACGCCCATCGACTCGTTGCTTTTTCTGAGTCCTTGGTGGGTAAGCCTTCCACCTGCCCCTTCCTTCTCTTGGGCATGAGGAGTCACCTTGGAAGATCGTAACCCAGTCATCTTCCCACCCGAGACGCTGCCCTGTGGGTACTGAGGTGTAGGTCAGAAGTGTCATTCCATCCGAGCTTTCCAGGGGGAACGGCCGTCCGGGGGGAGGCCAGCCCTGACCGCCTCTGCTCCACACCAGCTCCTGTAGCTTCTTCAGGGAACAAAATCAAGGACCATGGGGAATATTCGTTGGCTGTTGTCATGGCATTTTGATTTTTTGAAGGGAAGTGTTTTATGTTTGGGTAGCAGCAGGAATGTCCCTGTTGGTTATGCTGTCACAGAAGTAAAAGGAGACGGGGTTTGAGTATACTGGGCTCTTGTGTCTCCTGCTAATGGAAGAGGGAAATGTGCTATGGGAGGGATCACTGCAGACAGCCAGCAGTCCATCCTGTGTGGCCTCAGGATGGATGAAATGGCCTCTCCTCTCCTGGTTTTCTGGGGTTTTTTTGTTTGTTTGTTTCGTTTTGTCTTTTGTTTTTGTATTTTTTGGCCGCCCTGTGCAGCACGTGGGATCTTAGTTCCCCGACCAGGGATTGAACTCGTGCCCCCTGCAGTGGAAGCGCGGAGTCCTAACCACTGGACCGCCAGGGAAATCCCTCCCCTCCTGTTTGTTCCCACGCTCCTTCCTGATTCCTTTAGGCCTGGGTGGCATTTGGATGGATGTACTTTCTCAAGCCCGCTCCCCCTTGTGGCTGGTGCAGGGGGGGCGGTGCGGGAGCCACGTTAGCTGGCGGGGCGGGGGGGGGGGGGCCCGAGGGTGGTCCACTGAGACCTCAGGCTTCCCAGGAGCCGCCTCACGTGCTCATGTCTTCTCCGCAAGTAAGAGGCGACGGCGGCCCTTACGTGGAGCCAGCCTGGTGCCGAGCCCAGCCTCAGAGCCTCAGATGGGCCACCCGGAAAACAGACATTAGCGTGTAGCCGTCTGTTCATGGAGCTCTCGCTGGAAATAGTGATGGATGGATTTCTGAAATGACATCATCAGTTAGATAACTCCTGCTGTCAGCAAGTCATTAAATCATTTTACCCCTTTATTTACTTTTTTTTATAAGTCACAGAACTCTTCGAGACATGTCGAGGGTCTCTTTAATCCTCAGTGCGATGGACGCCTTCTCTAAATATAAACACACGCGAGATCTTGTTGACGTGCCCCTTCCCCAGCTGCCTCAGTCCCCCTGCCACCCTCGGTCGCTGGCCCCCGGGAATGACCCCTGGGAGGCGTGACCTCGGCTGCAACATGTTTAGGTCGACTCCGTGGGCTGCCGTAGGTCAGCTGTGCCCCCCGTGGCAGCAGGTCTGAGAGGCGCGTTACGGCCACTGAAAACTCCGTTAGCTTCTATGTTTGAACGTTTCTGGCTGACACCCTGGGGGTCCACGTCGGCGCTCTGCATCGCGAGTGATGGTGGCTTTGCTTTGCAGAGCGGAAGTCTCGTCCACAGCTACCGAGGCACCGGCGGCATCTTCGAGGTGTGCTGGAACGCCCGAGGGGACAAAGTGGGCGCCAGCGCGTCGGACGGCTCCGTAAGCAGCACCCGTAGTTTCCTGGGGGGCGGAGGGCTCGGCGGTGGAGACGCGAAAAGTCAGACCCCTGATACCCGCGGGGGCTTCCGGCGCTGTGGTGGCCTCCGAGCGCCGCGGCCAGTGTGTTGGTGAAGGAAACTGCTGGGCCTCTGGGAGCAGCCGTCTCTCTGACTTCCTGAATGGCGTTTTCTCGGTGAAATTGGTGGTCCGCAGCCGGGGTGATTCTGCCCCTGGAGGACATCTGCAGCGTCTGGAGGCGTTTTGGGTGCCACCGCTCTGGTCGGGGGGCTACTGGCATCTGGTGGGCGGAGGCCAGGGCTGCTGCTCAGACCTCCTGCAGGGCACAGGACGCCCACAGGAGAGACGTGACCGGCCCCAAGGAGCGCAGGTGCCGAGGCTGAGAAACTTGGTCCTGCCTTGGCTCCCAGCCTGCTGGGCCCTCTGCTGATAAAGGCCCGACTTTGCATTCCACGGGTCTCCGGGGTCCCAGTGGCCCTCTGCTGATCCCCTAAGATGTCTAGCTTTTGGATTCACGCCTGCACTTGGAACTGCCATGAGCTGTAGGGCAGGTGGCAATGGGCTGGCTGGCCAGATGTCAGCCCGGCCCCCAGATGTGTGCTCAGGCGTGCTTTGCCCTCTGCCCTGCCGTGTCGGTGTCTGGTCTGCGACACCCGCCCATGGCTGTGGCCACCCCGTTAGTTCCTAGCATAGCCCTTGACCTGGCTGTTCCCCTCTGTCCTGTTTGCCTGGGGTTGGTTGGTCAGATGCTCAGACGTTAGTCTGTCGTTAGAGATGCTCTGAACCCTCTCTACTGTGTACCAATAAAACTTTGTCAAAAGTGGGTAACAGGCTGGATTTGGTCCACGGGCCGTTTGCCATCCTCTGCTCTAAAGGCGTCTTGTGTCGTGTCTCAAGATAACAGGAACTTTCTCTCTCCTTCCAGGTGTGTGTCTTAGATCTGCGAAAGTAAACACGAAGTATTTTAGAAACAAGAAGAGAATTCTAACGGACCAGCAGTGAATGTGTGGGGTTGTAGCACTATTCAAACACGATTCTGTCAGCTCCAAAACTGTATGAACTTGACCTTAGAGTGTACTTTGAAATCAACTCATCCCTGGCCACAGGAGTCTCTATTTTTTTGTAATCTTTATCAAGAAGTTTAAAACAAAAACATACACACAGTCATATCAAAGGGGGAAAAGAATGGTTTCCACCTGGAACATTCAGCCTGGGAAGCACGAAGCCACCAGCTAGACGGTGCACGGTTTGGTTTCCATCCAGAACAGGCTCTGATGGCTGAGAGGAAAAGAAAAAAAAAAAAAACTGTGCCAAAAAGAAAAAGAAAAAAAATGCTGTGATAAACCAAAAGGGGGGTGGGGAACTCCTCACGTGGTGGGTTTTTTTTTTTTTTTCTTCCTAAAAATTTGGACACTACAGTTACTCTCACCAGGATGTTCAAAGACCAGTTTGTACGGATGACACGGGCAGCTTTGTAATCCCAACACTTTCTATTTTCTAGACTCTTTGTCACGTGGTTTTTCTATGGGCTGGAATCCTGTCGTCTGGGGGCCTTGGGTCTGAGGTGGAAACTGTTTTGGGTTTGTTGCTTCTTTGCTGATGTCGCCTGCCCCCTCCACCTCATTCCTTCCTTCCTTCCTTCCTTCCTTCCTTCCTTCGTGGTCTTGATTGGCATCACGCCCTCACAGAGTCTCTGACGGGCGGGGCTTTCTCGCCCTCCCCTCCCCTCCCCTCCCCTCCTCCCCCTCGCGCACTCTCTCCGCCCCTTCCTCATAGTTGCTTCCCATCTTAGGTCTCAAGGGCACTTCTGGCGCATAATAAGTGCTTTATGTAAGAAGGCAGGGCAGGGGGACTTTTTACAGGAGGAAGAAAAAAATAAGTGACTTATAAGAGAAAGAACCCAGAGTATTTTTGGAGAAAAAAAAATATTTTTATGTTAAAACAATTTTAAAATCCTAAAATGGCCATCAGACATAGAGAGCTTTGTGTGCTTCATATTTAAAAAAAAAATAAAGTTTAGGAAGACACAGGCAGGGTCTGAGGTAGCTTTTTCCCTTCACTTTCAGCCTGTCGAGAGGCAGTGAGGAATCTGTGTGGGAAGGGGCCAGCTCTGGGGTCGGCGTTGGGACTGTTCTACGGCCAGAGAGGAAACTCCGGGCCCTTCCAGCTCGAAGACGACCTTGGCGTGTTTCAGGGTGTGTTGACCACATAGTAGGCGGCAGGAGAGACCTGGAGAAGCGTGCCTTTGGACCCAAGAAGTGTTCCCAGGACCAGTGGCGTGGAAGGGGCCGTCACAGCTGTCCACTGGGCAGGATGCCGCCTGGCATCGTTCGGGCCGCGGGGCCACCTGTGGTCCCCCCACCAAGAGCACCTCGGCCGGTCCTTGCACAGCTGACGGGATGGGCTCCAGGATCTCACTGGGTCTAATATCAACAAAAACAAACAGGGAGAGAGGTTTTCGGTCCTGAAGGTGAATTCCGTAGGTAGAGTGTCACTAATAATTTCTGTCCCCTTCATAGTTTCTTCCTCTTGCAACAGAGGAGGAGAAAGGTTTTCTTTTTGTAATAATGAATCTTTTTACTGTTTTTAAAAAATTAAACGTGGCTTTGTGTTCCTAGAGGAGTTTTCCTTTCATTGGATCAGGTGACCTTTGTACTTTTGTTGTCGTAACCCGACGCTGACCCATCTTTTAAATTAGCAGCGGGGGAAGCCGCGGAAGACAGGGCCTCTGGGTTCATCCGTCTTCCTGCAGCCACAGGCCGGGATGGGGCAGGGGGCCGGGCCCGGGGGGCTGGCGGCAGGCAGGGTGCAGCCGTGTGTGTGTGTTCCAGCAACAAAGCCCGATGTCACTTAGAGGGTGCTGTCTGTCCGTGGAGTCAAAAGCTAACGGGCAGAGCAGACCAGGCCCTCCTGCAAGCCTCGGGTTGTCCCGGGACCAGCCCCGCGAGCCAGAGTGCATTCATCTTCCTCGGATCATTCATGGGTCTCCATGGATCTGCGAGTTATTCGAGCCCCGTCTGCAGGAGACCAACACGTGCCCTGGTTATGTGGGAGCGGAGCGTTTTACCCGGGATCTGTTGCCTGAACTCTTGGCCTTTAAGAAGATCAGAGTCCTCCAGGGTCTCCACTGCTGTCTGTGGAGATGGCAGACGTCCCCGGGCGCACTGGTAACGCCCTGCCACCAAGAAGGTACTAGGTTTGGGGTGCAGCGTGGGGGGATCTAGACGAACACCATCTGGACCCCCTCACCCAATGGAAATGTGTCACGTCCGCAGGCATCCGCTGTCCAGGGCCAGGACACAGTTTGCGTTTGACGAGCCAAAGCCTGCTGGACCCCCTCACCCAATGGAAATGTGTCACGTCCGCAGGCATCCGCTGTCCAGGGCCAGGACACAGTTTGCGTTTGACGAGCCAAAGCCTGCTGGACCCCCTCACCCAATGGAAATGTGTCACGTCCGCAGGCATCCGCTGTCCAGGGCCAGGACACAGTTTGCGTTTGACGAGCCAAAGCCTGCTGGACCCCCTCACCCAATGGAAATGTGTCACGTCCGCAGGCATCCGCTGTCCAGGGCCAGGACACAGTTTGCGTTTGACGAGCCAAAGCCTGCTGGCGGGTGAAGACGGTCGGTTTGCGACACGATGCTCGCCGGACGGCCGGCACCCAGGGTCTCCAAGCGCCGACTCTAGCCTCTTAATAAATCTGAACCAGTTGGGACTTGCCGGGCTGGAGCCGAGGGCCGTGAGGCCGCTGACACGGGGGCTCGATCCCGGGCCTGGCAGTGACCTGCGGCTAAGGAAGGCAGACCGTCCGCGTTCCTGGCGTCCTCGGCCGGCCACTGGGAGGGAGCCTCCCAGGGGCCCCAGGGAGGCAAGACGAGGAGGCAGCCAGCGCCCCTGGAAACCCGTCCCCACTCTCAGCAGGACGGCAGCCGTGCCCTGAGCCGCAGACGCTGCTTACCAGCTGCACCGTGCCAGCCAGCGCTCAGCGGACGCGTCCCTGTCATCGGTGCCCCGTGGCTCGTGTTAGCGTTGGACGTCGTCTACAGCTTCTAACACTTGGAAGTAAAAGCTTCAGTCTCGGTGACCAAATGGGACCTCGATTCTGAAAGCAGGAGTAACACAACGATTCTCCCCGGGATTTTCGGTTGGGTTTGCGGTGACTGAGAACTCATTCTGCGCACACCTGGGAAAGGGATGCTGCCCCACGGGGCACGTCTGACCCCACGTGACACCCAGAACGTGACGTTCGTGTTGTCTTTCTAAAAATAGATCTTGGAGCCAAGTGAAGTGCACTTTGTCAAACGTAAGGGTCTGCTTTTGTTCCTTGTTGTTTTCCCTTTTAACCTCTGTTCCACCTTTTTCTTTTCTTAATCGTGTTTCTTGTCAAACGCAGAACCGTTCCTCCCGCCGCTCACTGAGGTGAATTCTGGCTTCTGCGGATTTTATTGTCTGTGTCAGACGTGCAGCCAGATGTGCTTCTGTCCGCGTTTTCCAGATTCTGTTCCATCCACACGGCCCCCGTCTCGTGCTCCCACCCGCCCCTCACCCTCACGCGCTCCCAGAAAGAGAATCACCTTGTGCGTCGTAGCTCATTTGTTTCAAGAGAGAATCAACAGATCGTATTCAGTGTCTTGAATAAATTGCTCTATTTTGATAGAGAACTTGGTGGGTGTCTTTCTTCGTCTTGGTCGGCACCTCTGGGGCCCACGCTGACACCCCTGAGTGTAGATGGAGCTCTGCGTTTTCTCCAGAAATAAACGGGAGGGCCGCTTTCGGGGTCGCGATGGCAGGAGGGTCAGCTGCCCCGTTACGATAGAAAGGGAGCATGCTTTTTAGTACGTTTCCTTTGTGTTACTGTGTTTCAGGCTGGCTGTTGTAGAAAGTCAAAGCGGATGAATTTTCTCCTGTCGAGTGGGGTTGGTTTGCTGGGAGTTGGAGTTCAAGGATGAGCTTTGAGTAGTCAGCAGAACCTAAGGTGGTAGGATACTGGTGAGCGGACACTGGGCACGATGCCGACAGACATCTGGAAACGTTGACCGGAGTCTGCTCTGTACCAGCCGCGGCCAGGTGTTTCCATTGACGCCACTTTCGTCAGTGAACGGATGTGACGTAGTTGAATTGAGCCGCTGTCCCCGTGGTAGGCAGACGCAACGAGACGGGCTGCGTTTGGCTGTACACATGGGTCACAAAAGAAGGTCGTGGTGTCGTTTCCTCTAATCGCAGCTCGATCCTGGGCTGGAACAGAGCCAGGGGCTGGCCCACCCCTTCCTCCCTCTGCCCCAGTGTTGTCTGGGGTTCAGCCTTGCCTGGTTTTGCTTTTCTCTTTTTTAAGTCTTGCCAAGTTGACCAAGCGTGTTCCCACGTGGTGGATTTGGGGTGAAGCTCTGAGCACCCCAAGCCCTGCTGCTAAAGCCACGGGGAGGCCCCGGGGAGACCTTTGTAGCAAGCACAGTGGGCTTGCACGGCGCGGGGCAGAGCTTCCCGGGATAGATGCGTGTGGGACGCGGGCTCTGGTGGCTTCAGCAACGATGCTGGTGGCATATTCATAGCTTCGAAGGGGTTTCTTTGTGCTGTGAAGGAAACTGGGTTGAGTCCAGATTGTCCAGCTTTCATCCTCAGATGCATGGAACCGATTGCCGCAGTGATTCTAAAAATGTTTGTCCGTCGAGGCTCCCACTTTATTTCGGGAACCCAAGTTTCCCCTCACTGCGCAGAGACCTTTTTTTTTTTTTTTTTTCCCGACTGCCCACATCTGGGTGCTGTTCCTAAGGGTCCTTGAGGTGCTCCTTATATTCACGGAAAGGTTTCTGTGCACCTGTGGGTGCTGGTGGTGGTCACTGTTGGTGGCAGCCTGCAAATCACTTGGTGAGATGCATGAAAAGGGCTGGGAGAGGGTGGGAAGCAGATAACGTACCCTTACAAAAAGACGCAGAAGTGGGTGGAATGTTGTTTTTCTTTTTCTTCCAGTCTGGCTCGTTTTTCTCCCAAGTGTCTTCATCCATTTGCAAGGTAAGCAAAGGAAGACGCAGCTCCACCTGGAGGACCACGTGGGGGTCGCGGGGAGGGGGACCCGTGATGGGGGAGGGCTTGGGGAGCCTCGGGGTGGGGGGAGGGTGGGGGGCAGTACCCATGGTGGAAGGAAGCGGGGACTGTTACAGTGTTACCTTCTCCTGAAACTTGAAGTTAAATCCTCTGGGGGATGGGGGACTCCTATTAGGAATATACTTACCCTAGAGCAAAGTTCTTGAGAGAAACGGCCACCAGAAAACACAACTGTAAGCCAGGAAGAGGGTATCTTTGGAATAGGGGCAATAAGTAGACTCATTTAAACGTTTCTTAAGGTGTGGGAAATAAACTGGCCAATAAATTGAAATCAAACAGAAGCCACCTGATAGGAGCAGGCTTATCTCTGCACCCAAGCTACACTCCCAGCTACACCTGCCACGTGCAAACTCCTGGCTCTGGGTCCCAGTTCCCTCCCCTTTTCAAGAACCTTCCCATCTCCCATCACCATCGGTTCCTCTCCCCTAGATCTTTCCGCTTATCGTCCCAGCTACCGTCTACAAAACAGTAACATAGCAGCCCCCTGCGGCAGCCAGCCTTACACGGAAGTTGCTGAAAGCCAGGTGTGGTCTGTCGTGATCTGCTGTGCTCGCTTGTTATTCCCCGGAGTGAATGATAGCATCTCTGTCCCCAGTGCCCAGGTGTAGCTTAGGGCGTGGCACGTAGCCACGGGAAGGTATCCACTCACCGGCTCACTCTGCCTCCATCCCAATCGAAACCACCCTGCCAGCTGTGACGCTGACACCCCATCTACTGAGAGAGGTCCCTTTAACCAGATAGTCACAGCAGCCTGAGTTCTCACGTGCAAGCTCTGAACCTGACTGTGGCTAATGTAAAGCCAACAGAATGGGTGAGGATGACATTGAACACCTCGGGGGGGAGTCTCTGGAGAACCAGGCTTGGGGGCCGTGTTCGGCTGCAGGATTGGGCCCATACACATAACACCGGGTGCAGACGCGGCGCTGGGAGCTGCCCACACCTTGATACTGGACACGGCTGGCCCCTGAAAGCACACCCCGGATGCCTTCCAAAGCAGACACACCAGCTGCCGACCCCTTTCCAGCAGTGCTTCTGCACGGCCCATGGCCTTGGGCACAAGCTTCCAGCTTAGACTTGGGACACGAATCTGATTTTCTGCCAGGCCCATGCTTTGCTCTAGCTGCGAGGGAGCCTGGGAAAGTGAGCAGCTGGCAGCTTTGCTCTAGAGTGGGGTTGAGGCTGTGCCTCATTCAGCATGGGGAGTCCTCAGAGGACGGGCTTCTGATGCTGCGGGCAGATGGAATGTCGATGCAGAGATTAAGAACGCAGATGACACCCGGGAGGTTCAAACTCCTTCACACCTGCTGGACGCTTTGGGTCAAGGTGGCTGGGACGTCGGTCCATCTTGAGGAGCACGCAGCCCTGGGTACCACGGTCACAGTCATAGGATGCCCTGAATCCATCTGCGGCCACGTGACTCCAAAAACACAAATCCAGAAGCATCCTGGACAGCTTTTCTAGAGCAGGATGGAGTCCTAGGCTTGATATAAACGAGGGTCACATGGCAGAGCTGACTGCAGTGTCCTGAGGAAATGGTGCCCTGCCTTTCGATAGACTTACCTAGGTGGCTTGCGTCTCCAGGGAATAGTATACACAGGATTTTTGCCCCCAGATATATATAGATATAGATATATGTGTGTGCACATGTATATGTTCAGTATCTATAGTATACAGATTTTATGAACAGCCGACCGTCTGCACTGCCCATCCCCCGGCCAGCGGCTCCCGCGGATGCGGAAGACCCCCCACGGGTGTGGACCAGGGCCTCTGGATTTCGAAATCGTGCGGGTCCTAGAACAGATCTCTCATGGATATCAAAGGACAACTCTCTATATAATTATATATGTGTACTTTATATATGTAATCTATATTTCAGCTGATGGAAAGATGGAAACGTAGGCAATGATCTGAGCATAAGTCAGGTCCCAAGGATTCCTTAGACTCAAGCATTGCTCAACACAACGTGGGGACCGAGGGCTAACTTGCCGGTCCAAGCCTGTCCTCCGCTGCCCCCTAGTGGTGGATAAGGAGCTTGCTGTGCAGCTGCTCCTCAGCGCTCCGTCGGTCCTGCTGCCTCTTCTCGTGGCCTTTTGGCATCATCACTATCTGACTCAAGAGCATTCTCTGGAGGTGCTGTTCAGACAGAATCCAAGGCAGGCTGGGAGCTCGGACACAGCTCGTTTATTAACTTTTCCAAGGACCTGGGTCTGGCATTTACATTACAGCCAGATCAGAAAAACGAATGTCAATGGAGAGTGTCTGATCTGGAAAGACTCCCCCTGCCATCCCCAAGCGCAGGCTCACGGATCATCCCTCCTACCACAAAGAGGATCTTGGGGAATACACTAACGTGGTGATGGGAGTGAGATTTGGGGGGATGCTACACCCTGCAGTGCGCTGACTGCAGGCGAGATCACAGTCCTAAGGGATGAGAAACGTGGAGTCTGAGGAAGATGGGATCTGGACCTCTATCTCGTCCTCTCACAGGTCTCCCTGGGCTTTTGGAACAGATTCAGTCTCCTTTCCGTTGCGGGACACACTTGTAATATGGATTTCAATTGTGCTGGAGTCAGAACCTGGAGAGGAAAAAAAGACTGTCACGTGACGGTGTCCGTGTCCGAGAACGTCTTTCACAAGCTTCACAACCGTCTGTATTTAAAAAAGAAAAGTACATGATACTTTCACCTACACGTGGTTAAATCATTCCGAAGGACAAAAGTCCTACAGAATCATCTGGGGCAGCTGATGTATGACCTCCCTGAAGGGAGGTCCACCCTGTCTCCCTTCCTCCAAACCTCACCACTGGGCAGCTCACCGCATCTCAGCCGAACCCTGTGGAGGCTGCAGCCCAAACGGAAACAGACTGTTGACACGGGGGAGTTTCGGAGCCCTGGAACACGCTGTCTAAGGGGACCGAGATCTCAGCTGCCCCAGGGGTCACTCGGGGGCAACAGGGCTCCGGGGTTGCCCGACCACCTGCTCTCAATTCCACGAGGTGCCCCAAGGACTCCTCTTACTAAAACTTAAGAGGAGGGACGTAGGTAACCATCAGTAGAGTGAAAGCAAACGTCACTCCAGCCAAAAGAGTAATCCTGGAGGTCTGTTTAATCACCCCAACAACACACCTTCCTTTAGAAGGTGTGGGAGATCTTTGCAACAGATGTCAGAATTGTTCTTTCTATGGATATCACTCCACAAATATCCAGGCTCGCCTGCTGGGTGCCAGGTTTTGGGGGTGTGTGTCCGGAATACAGCGAAGGAAGACGCAGAGAAGGGTGGCCTTTTCAGCGGTGCATGGGGCAGGTGACTGCCCTTCAGGAACATCTCCAAATCCCAACTCCCTCCACCGAGAGGCCCCGCTGACGGCTGCAGCCTCCTCCCCTCATGTCCCTCTGCTCACTCACAACCTCAGGCACATGCTTCTCTTACATCCAAGCTCAGTGCTGCCCCAGGGCCTTTGCACATCTCTCTTTCTGCCCGCAAAGCGCTCCAGATTTCCTCATGGCTCACTCCCACACTGCATTCAGGTCTCCACTCAAATGTTACCTCCTCAAGGAGGTGTCTGGGACGCCTATCTAAAACCACTCTCCTGCCCGCTCTTGACGTGTTGTTCTTCGCAGCACTTCTCGCCGCCTTGAATGTTGTACGGTTCTTTGAGACTTTCATTCACAAATGCTGATATAATAATTATTATATAATCATACGGAGAGTCTCAGTGGACAGCGCATTTGTCTACCTTAGTCACCACAGTATCTGTAGTGCCTAAACAAGGCCCCGGCACGATAAACTAACGCTGAATGGCTAAATACCGTGGGGTCACCGCCTTGACGTCCGTGGGACACGGCGCAGGCACCGCAGAGCACTCACGGAGACTAACGTATAAAAACCGGCAGGAAGAAGCCCGCAGTAAGAAGAGCCACATGCAGAGTTTCCGAGGACACTTCAGGGGAAAAGGAGAGGCCGTGAGCTCTCTGTGGGCTTGGAAATGCCTGGGGAAGCCGGAGCTACAGGAACAGGTGACGATATTACCCAAGAGGACGCAAGCGCGGGGTCTGCGGCGTGGCCGACACACCACCGTCCCCACCACCACCCACACCCCACAGCGGCCTGCGGCCTCCCAGGGCGCCGCCCCAAGCGTGAAGAGCCCACCAAGGGGCGGGGAAGGAATTCAGACGACGGGGGAAGGGCCGGTGGCTCCGACGGGGAGGGCGGGAGCGGGGAACCTAAGCTTCCGGAGGGGTTCACTGGCGCTTCCCCGAAGGCTCGGTTCTCTCGGCGTCGCTCGCCGTTCATGAGCGCGTCCTGGGCTCGTGGGAGCTTGTGTGCGATTTCTGTGGTCTTTTCAAAAAGCCGCCGGGTTGGAGGGTCACACGGGGGCTCGGGATCAAGATCTGGCCCGTTACCTGACGCTTTGGGACATATTCTAACCCCTTTTTCAGAGTTCCTGCTTCCTTCCTCGTCCCCCGCGGCTCCACGGAGGAGACCCCTTTGTGTCACGACAAGGCCGTGGTGGGGGTGAGGGACTAATTCTCTGTCGGTGCATGTGCACATCTGAGTGTGCGTGCAGGACATGCGGCCGCCAGCGACCTCGCAGTGCCCAAGGGCCGAGCGCCTTCCTAGCAACTCCCGTCAGGGAGCCTTGCAAGCCCAGGCAGGTTCTCGAGAACTTCCTGGCTCCACGCAGACCTAACATTTGGGAAGGCACGTTGGATGCCCCCGGTGCCCTCAGCTGCTGCTCTTGGATCCCTTAAAACCTCGAGGCCGTAGGTCAGAAATCCCAACCACGTGGTTACTTGCATGAGCCATAGAGAGCGTACAACCCGTGGGCCTGCGTCCCCTTCAAGGTGTTGAATTGGGTCCCGCCAGCCCGACAGAGTTGGAGGCCCTGGGGTGTGTTCCCTCCCACACTCCCCTGGCAAACACGACCCATGGCGCCACCTGGTGGTACGTGGAGGGGCAAGTGACGGCAGAGAGAATCACAAAGAACGAGGTGTATGAGAGAACAGAGAAATGGGGACGGTAACGGGGAAGTGTGGGAGAGAACAGGGAATTTGGGGAGTGTGAAACTGTGATGGAGGATAAAGAGATGTGCAGAGACGCAATGGTGGGAGAGAGAGTACTGTGGGAAACGGCAGAAACTGGGTGGGAGGTGGGGGAGATACGGAATTGCCAGGCAGAACTGAGAATTATGGGGAAGAGAGTACTGTGGGAGAGACTAGCCGTTGTGGAAGAGAGGCATTGTGGGAGAGAGAACTGTGGGAGATGACGGGCAATTGTCAGAGAGAAGGGATTATGCTGGAGAACAGAAATCTCTCTGAGAAAAAGAATTTGGGGAGCGGTGGAATGCAGTAGCAAAAGGAACTGTAGAAGACAAGAGATTTGTGAGAAACCATGAAGATTCCAGAATTGTGGCAGAAAATGGGAAATTGTGGGAGCATTAGGGGTCTGTGGGAGAAACAGAACCGTGAGTAAAGCAAGGGGTTGTGGGAGATGATGGAGAATTGTGGGAACAGCAAAGGATTGGGGAGAGAAAGGGCAATTGTGGGTGAGAGGGAATGGTGCAAGAACTAGGGTATTGTGAGAGAGACAGGGAATTGTGGTAAAGACACTTGGGGGGAGAGAAAAGACGTGCGAGAGAGAGACAGACAGTTACGCCCCCTCACTTCCATCCACTGTGTTCTGCATAGGCCACAAGCTTCCTACCTGTGGACACACTACATGTGCTCTCTTCTAACGACAGCCTTCTTCGTCTCCCCACATGCCCCGCGTCTCGGCCCTACCCCACTGACGCAATCCTTTATACCCTGTGGTCCATCTTGTCCACAGCCACACCCCTATCCCTGTGGCCACGCCCCTCTGCCACAGCAAGGGAAGGCCTGTTCTCAACGCCCCTCCCTGCCAGGCCTCCGCCTAAGACGTGTCCCCTTTGTGACCACGCCCCCAGCTCCACTGCCGTCCCGCCGTGCCCCCTGCCAGTGGGCAGGGCTCGGGGGAACCTGGTCCAGGGTACCGTTGAAGGCTAGGGGAGCAGATCTCCTGAGAAATACACACCCCAACCTTCGAAGGCAATGATAAGGTTAAAGTATCCATCAGATCCTGAACTCTTCCGTTGTGAGCACAAAGTGTCCCTGTTAAAGAAGGGCCAGAGATCTGACACTACGCTCCGTAAAGCTCATGGACAGAGGAGATAATACTTTAAGGGTTTCTGGTGCTCACCAGATAAAAACCAACCGGGTTTCTGCTTATTTGTGAGAAGTACCCTTTTTTCTTGACTTTTAGTCCCAAGGGAAATTCTGATTCTTCATAAAGATGCGATTTTGAACGAAGTTGTCATAGAGAATTACGCACAGATCCCCTCAATGTTAGCTGTTGCCATGGTCACGAAGCTTGATCATCCAATCAACTCTCCCACATCCATTCACTAGGCTAGTCCTACAAGCAAATCTGAGTGCCTCTCTCCACTTAAAAACCCTAACTGGCCTCTCGCTGGCCACTAGATAAGATGCAAACCCCTTAGCAGAATCTGTAAAAACCCTTCGTTATCTGTTCCCGACCTGCCTCTCCAGCTTCCCACAAATCCCACGCTGTGGCCACCCCTGAACACCGTACAGACATTCTGCCCTAAGTCTCCACACGGGGCGCCCTCCGGGCTTCCTCCCCTCCCATTCCAGTCTGCGGTGCAAGACCCAGTGTGAACATCACCTCCTCCAGAAGCCCTCACCCATGCGCCAACACCAACAGAGGCCCTGCCTTTGCTGTGTTCCTTTAACGCGTCAGACTTTTTAGAATAAAATACAGTATTGTCTTTACTTAACTGACACTTGCAAGTTTCCTACATGATCCTTCCCAGGGACACGCGCAACCCACACACACCGCCCCGCCCCTCAGCTAAAACGCCGTTGGCCATATTGCAGAGGCTCGATGAATATTTGTTCAAACTCGGTTGACTTGCAAGTGCCAGACACCACGTCAGATACTTCCTATCGGAGGCTCGGTGGAAGCCTGTTGGCCTCGAAGTGAATCCTAAAGTAGAGGCTTAAGGATATGATAAACCAGTCAAGCTTCATCTTAACCAGTGCAAACAGGGAGAAGCCTAACTGTATTTACTGCTTCGAGTTTGCATCTCTGGGCTTTTCTCCCACATGTAATAGTACTTTCTGTATTATGAGTAGCTCCCTCCCTTTACTAAAGAGACTAAAAGCAAAGCGGCTGGGAAGGAGGAGAAAGGAAACGGCCCAAGACCAAGCCAGCCGTATCTCATTTCCAAGATTACCACTGTAGGCAGAAGGCTGCCGCTTCCTGAGGGTCCTGGCAGCGGCGTATACGGCCTGTGGTATAAGAACAGGAGTCTCCTGCGTGGGGATCATTCTGCCCTGGGCTTGTTTCCTGACACGTATCCACATCGTTTGCCCAGATCGCTCTGCCTTCATACTTTAAACGCAGACTGGAAATTCTCACGGACTCTTTCATTCTCTGTCTCGCCAACATTTGCTCCATGTCTCCGCTCAGGTTATGAATATGTAATGGGATTTAGGTATGCTTACTAGAGTTAGCATTTATGGAATGCCCTCTGTGTCCCAGCACTATTTAAGCACATAGCACAAAGATCTATTTAATCTTACGAAAATCACTGTCGTTAGCACCCTGTTAGAGGTCAAGAAATACCAAGTGAGATTTGCAGGAAGGGCTGTCGTCCTCAGCTCACTTGGAGGAGGCCGAGATGGACAGTCCTGCGCCCAGAAGCCACGAGCCCTCCCTGGAGGGTGTCATCGTGGCTCCTGCGTAGCAAGTCCATTCCTTATATTTAGACCATATGTCACCTTGCTTCTAACAAGCTTGACAAATGTTGCTTTTATTCAAAGAAAGTGCTTACTCATTATGAAGTCTTACTAAAAAAATTGGTTAAGAAGATCTCAACTCTTTTTCCCCAGCTCTTCTGAGATATATTTTACATAGTACCCCAACTCTCATGTTACTAAGAATTCTTTCAATCTTATGTCTAAGAAGTCTTTACAGCTTACAATTAATTACTCTTAGGCCTTTTAGAACTAATTTCCCATCAAAAATGTGTAATTTAACATAATTATTACAAACGACTGTTGGGCCCTTACCACGTGCAGTGGTCAAGCATGAGTGCAAGACGGTACATGGGCTGCAGGGTGATGCATTCTGGTTAAAAGCATTTGCAACCAGCCCCAGTGTAATAAAGTGGGAAGAGGGAGGGGCTTCAGGGCCTCAGTGGGGACAGAAGGAGGGCATGGGGTGGCCTCCTCCCCAAGCAGCATTTGTGGGAATCAACCCCCCGACCCCCAGAAGAGGTGCTGCAAACATGTGTCCGCTTCTTGTAAAGAACTTCCAGTCTTGTTACTCAATGCTAACAGCAAAATGTCTGCTCAAGAAGAATCTTTCAAGGGAATAAAGGTCTGCATAGACCAGGGACGGTAAAATTAATCAGTTATCATAACCGTGACAGTCCCTGAGATTTCGTTAGGAACAAGGATCATAGGTCTCGCGATTTTTCTCTCATTACCCATCTTGATTAGAATGTAAGTGAGCCTTTTGTAATAGTAAATTCAGAATACAGAGCAAATGATAAATTATACGGTTACAGTATGTTTAATGAAAAGTACATATAATAGTTTATTTATATATTTTATAAATATATAAATTTATATATATATATAAATTTATATATATAAATAGTATACATGAATATATAAATATAAAATGTATGTAATAGGTTTAGTAGACGGCAATCTTTAGAGAGACATTATTGGGGCCTTGAACTTTCTTCCTCCTTGTCGGCTGGGTTAGTAGACATAACCCCAAATCCGATTAAACAGGAGTTTAAAAACAGGACCCATCTGAGGACCACAGTGCTAGAGTCTTGAAATGAAAAGGGCAGATCAGAAGAGCCAGCACCGGACGACCAGCGTGTTCCCTTAAATGTCCCCGAATGAGGTGGACAGACCAAGCTGCATCTAAAAGCTGCTGAGGTCAGGTCGTACCATTCATTGTCTGACGGCAAACGTTCGCGACAGGTCGTACCATTCATTGTCTGACGGCAAACGTTCGCGACAGGTTTGAAGTGGCAGTTTTGCTCCTATTCAAAAGGCCGTCCAGCCCAAGGTGGAGCCGCTTATAATTATTACAAGGCTACGGTGCTTAATAACTAGAGGAAAGGTACCACTGTCATAGTAAAAGCAGAGGTGGATGACGCGATGAGGCCTAACGCTGTCACTTTCCGCTCTCGCCTTGAAGCAGGTTCCAGACATCAGGACAGAGATGCTATGCACCAGCCACCTGGCCGTTGATAAAGCATTTCCAGGGGAGCCAGGGGCCCCGCCGTCCGCCTGCCTTGGCGGAGGGGCTCTTACCTTCAGACAGCAGGCTCACGGCCTCGTCGGAAGTGTGCCCGCCGGCCCGCCCCTCCTTCCTGGCAGCGGGGCTCTCCCGGGGCTCACGGGAGCCCCTCAGGGACGGGGGACTCCGCTCGGCGGCCGAGGTGCTCATCGATTCCCACTGGATCTCCTTCCTGGGAGCCTGAAAAGCCGGGCGGCAGCCTGTCCAGCCGTAGAAGGCCAGGGACAACAGGAACCCTTGGGCTGGATTCAGTATCCCCTGGCAGGGAGGACAGAGAGACAGGGGTGAGTAGGGTGGGACGGTGGGAATCAGAGCACTGGGTGCTCCCAGGGTGACTCGGGGCCCGCTGGGCTGGCCTCACTGCGACCTGCCCCACTGGCCGGTGTGGGGCGAGACAGATTGGCTGGCAGTGCTGGGCCCTCAAAGGTGCCCGAAGACACAGGAGGTGGGGTGGGGAGAGGACCTGAGTCAGACCACGGAGAAGGCGGGAGAGGGAAGGCCCTGCGCGGCCCAGCCGGGCTGTCTCACCTCTGGCCCGTGGCCGTGCTCCCTCGCAGGGACTCGGGGCCCTGCCCCTCGCGCCCCTGTTAGGATGTGACTGCACAAAGGCACCTGAGCCTGTCAGTCCAGGAAACTCTGCTTACGTGTGGTCCCTGCACGTGACCACGGCACGGGCAGGGGTGGAGGCAGGCAGTGTGGGTCTTACCCTCCTGCGTCAGCTTTCCCCCGACTCTGAAGCAACATACATTTTAATTCTGTGTAGGGCACCGTGCATCTCTCCACGAACAGCTCGTGTGTGGATTTTTGTATTTGGAAATGCAATATGATGAAAACACTGAGGGAAGCGACCCATGCTCTTTCCACCTTATCATGGTTTTGTGTATTTCTTGCCAATAATTTTTCATGCACGTGTTACTAGGTAGTTGAAATCAGTATAATTATTAGATCTTGCGTGTTTCACGGAACACTAGATTTCACAATTGTCATTTTTTTACACTGTCATCTTTGACATCGGCATAAGATTCCTCAAGATCAAAGACCATCATTAACTTAACCGTTCCCTTTTGTTTAAAACAATGTGGGTTACCTATAATGCTTTATAATTACGGACAATGTTATAAGCAATACCTACATCCCTATGGTTTTTTCAGTCTGAAACATTTCTTCAAGAGAAATTCCCTGATATGTTAAATCAGCCTGAAAGGTTTGATTCACTTGCCAAGTTGATTTACCAGAGTCATGTCCATTTAATAACGACCCCAACACTGAATGAAAACAGCTAGCTCGTGGACCCAGGCCAGATGTTAGCATCCCAGGAACCTATTCAACTCCCTGCATATTTAAATAACATATAGATCATACTTCTGAGTGGTTTTATCCCTTCTGTTTTTTTTTTTTTTCTTTAGGAAGAACATTTTAAATTAAGATAGACCTACCATCATGAACCATGTGGTCTCGGCTGCATTTCTGACCTGTTTCAAAGAGTCTCCATTGATATCTGGTTGCATTTCAAGATAGAATAAAAGGCTTTCATTGATGATATTCGACACCCAACTGTTAGAAAGAAAATGGCCCACAGGTGAAGAGAACATGTGACATAATTCTTTTTTTTTTTTTTTTTTGTGATATGCGGGCCTCTCACTGTTGTGGCCTCTCCCGTTGCAGAGCACAGGCTCCGGACGCGCAGGCTCAGCGGCCATGGCTCATGGGCCCTGCCGCTCTGCGGCATGTGGGATCTTCCCGGACCGGGGCACGAACCCGTGTCCCCTGCATCGGCAGGCGGACTCTCAACCACTGCGCCACCAGGTAAGCCCCCACAATTCATTTTTAACGCTGGGGGTCAGGGACCATGCCTCCCGACACCTAGAAGTCCTGGGGCAGGGGCAGTGCTGCTTAGCAGCAAGGAGGACGCAGCACACCAAGAATCTGACGTAAGACATGCCACCCCTCTCAGCCCAAAGCAGAGACCAACATATCCTTCCGATGGTCGCACTCAACACCACATCAGGCGGAAGGTTCTAGCACACGTCAAATAACCCAGAGTTCATCCTTCCTCTGAAGAGTAAGCTAATGTTTTGATGGAGACCAAAACAAATCTTGACATTTTATGTTTGAATTTTCTGAGGTTATTGTTGGCAGGGAGGTGACGTTTGAAACCACAAGCTCAGTGTATTTTTAGAGGGAGCTAATGTACGTCTCTCGTAGGAGACTGTGCAAACAAACCTGCTCGCATCACATCAATCATTAACACCACAAAGGCGTGCTCTGTCTTGCGAAGCATTGCTTCACCACAGCGAAGTGTTTCCTGATTCCAGTCGATTTTGCATTGGTCACAGGTCTATGCCCAGCACACCCACTTGAAACGCTGGGGCAGGACACCTGTGGTGGGAGGGGGGGGTGGGTGGGGGAATGGGGGTGGGTAGACAGTTGAGGACAGGAAGATTGCTCTCTACCCTTCTTTTTTTATTATTATTTTTATTTTTTTGGCCGTGCCACGCAGCTTGTGGGATCTTAGTTCCCCAACCAGGGATGGAACCCATGTCCCCTGCAGTGGAAGCGTGGAGTGCTAACCACTGGACCGCCGGGGAAGTCCCACTCTCTACCCTTCTTGCCTGAGCGGTGAGTCATAACACTAAAGATGGGCCCTTGCCCTTGTATCTTGTCAGATACAGGAATCCTGGTGTCAAGACTGATGCAAGGACTTCCCTGGTGGTCCAGTGGTTAGGACTCCACGCTTCCACTACAGGACGTGCGGGTTCGATCCCTGGTCGGGGAACTAAGATCCCACATGCTGCGCGGCAAAAAAAAAAAAAAAAAAGCCTGCTGCCAGTGGGTGGACTTAGAAGGCACTTGATTTAAATGCTAACCCCAGCGACGGGGCAAAACTGCGGAGGCCTATGGGAGGGACGCATCAAAACTAAACTCGCGACTTTTCGTTCTTAGGGCTCTTTATGTAGTTTGAGTAGATGTGAATAGCTTTCCAGAAGTTCACGGATGGTAGACTTGCCTTCCTGTCTCACAAGCATTTCCTCCAAAGGCACCTAGCACAAGTTTCAAAAATTTCCTCTCCGAAGACTCTTCCCTTTGGAACTTTCAGGTCACACTTGGAAAAGCAAATGACAGGCGGTTTGCATTTCCCTTCCCAGGGACAGTTTTTTAAAAAAAAGAAGAAAGGTTACCAAATAATGAAAACCAGCATTATTTTGAAAAATCGGGTCTTGATCACGTCTCCCATCCGCCTCTCGTTCTCCGTGTAAACTCCTTGACTTCCTTTTAGTAAAGAGGCCACTGTAAAGAGCAGAGGGGAACAGCACGTCATTTCATTATTTACGTTTCCCGCGTGCAGAGGAAGGGCAGTAAAGCAGGTGGGAGCTCCGAAGCAGAGCCAGGAGAGCGTGACGCCCGGCGAGACCCGGCCGTGCTTTCCTCACCACCTGCCCGTGGGACTTCTCGGAGACTCACGGGAATATAGAGTTTTTAAACGTTTACTATGGAATCACTTTAGATTTACACAAGATTTGCAAAGACAGTACCGAGAGTTCCCGTATACCTACACCCAGCTGTCCCCAGAGTTAACATCTTACACGACCATAGTCACATTGGTCACCATGAAGAAGTCAACACTGGTACAGTGCTGTTAACTACACTCTGGATTTTATCTGGGTTTTACTAGTTCGGGAACTATATTTGTTTACGGTTTATATTTTTTACTGTAAAAATAATGCATGCTCACTATTTTAAAATGTTGAAAGATTTGACATTTATCCTTGTAGACAAGTTGGAAAATATAAAAAAGTTTAGAAAAGAATTGATAACCCGTAGTTCACCCAGAGACAACCATCGTTAGCATCTTAGTGTATTTCCTTCCAGTCTTCTTTCTATAAGTCATTTTCATTTGTTTGATGTAATCAAATCACTGTTTTTTAATGCAATTTTGTTAAAAAAAAAGCTATATTTAATAGACTAGTTTTTGGGGGGAGGGGTTTCTTGTTTTTAATTTTTATTGGCGTATAGTTGATTTACAATGTTGTGTTAGTTTCAGGTGTGCAGCACACTAGTTTTAAATGCAGATATGCAAAGAGCTGCAGTGATTTTTCTCTCCCTAGTGGTAGAGCACTTCACTTAGGTTCAATTTCTGCAACCCACAGCTGATCATCAAGTGACCTTTCTGTTAAGGTGTGTTTCTTTCTTCTCATTCTGCCCGTGAGGGACCCACAGGGCGGCATGAGGGGCCTGGAGACTTGCCTCGGGGCACGTTTCCTTGAGGACAGGATGGGGGCTGGAATGCAGGTCCCCTGCCTTGGCCCGGAGGTCTGTCCAGTGCATTCTGCTGACTCACAAGATCCCTTTCACCCAGTTCTTCCTGATGCATTTGACTCACTTCCTGTGCTCTCCTTCCTGTTTACTGCCCAAGTGGGAGAAGACACAGGCCCAGACATCACGGGGAGGGCCCAGGCTCCCAGGACGGCTCAGTCCACAGCCATCCCTTCCCCTCGGCTGCCCTTTCCTTTCCTGATCCCGTCTCCCCTCCGCAGTTTTCCAAGGCCACTCGGGTCCTCTGGGGCACGCCCATGGCAGACTCAGGAGGAGCCCAGA
Organism: Leucopleurus acutus; assembly: GCF_964270905.1. Taxonomy (NCBI): domain Eukaryota; kingdom Metazoa; phylum Chordata; class Mammalia; order Artiodactyla; family Delphinidae; genus Leucopleurus; species Leucopleurus acutus. Next base: position 6,918,702 of record NC_139164.1, read on the forward strand.
CAGAAGTGAAACGTCCCCTGGTCCCGGCTTTGAGCTAGCAGACGTTGGCCAAGGACTCGTACAGCCCGTAATTGAGTAGGCTCGCTCCCTCTCGTTTATTAAACCCCCTCACTTTCCCCAGCTGTATTGTGCTCCTGTCTGGAGGATGACAAATGAGGTCCATGGTCCTAGATAATGATCAGAGCCCGTGGCCTGGGGCCGTAGCCGCGGCCTCGCCCCCAGAGCACTTCCCTGGGTTTACCTGCAGTCACTGTCTTTCGGAACAGGATGGGGTTGGCCACGAGGACGAGCAGCAGAGGCAAGTACGTGGTGACGTAGTGGGGGATGGCGTGCTCCAGACCCCTGTCACACCTGAGGGAGGAAAGCCGGGTCATTCTCCAAAACACCGGGGCTTTGCCTGAGATACGCCGACTCATCTGCAAGTCGAGACAAGAGGACCAGATCGAAGGAAACACACAGATCAGCTTCTGACTCATATCTCACGTCTGCGGACAAGCGATAAATCACAGAAGAAGGAGGGTCACTCATGGTTCTGTGTGTCTCGTGAATCAGGGAGCTTTTAAAGTTCCCTGCTGGGAAAAGCTGAAGAGGGGAAAAGGCTCTCTGGGGTGGTGGATCCCCCCCAACTCCCCCACTGGGTCTCTCAAACAAGTGGGTCTCCCCGTACTTGTCTTTCAAACAAGGCAAAGGTGTTCTACGAACCTGCTGGGTTTTCGGCACTTACTACACATGTGCTAAGCCTGGCTGACACCACACATGGGATCCAAGCTCTGTCCTCGACCATCAAAATACCCGAGCCTCACACGGCACAGGATATCTGTTGTCATGGTGACAGGTAATCATTTCAGGGGTTCTTTTCGGGGAGGGGGACCCGGATTTCTACTGATGGGTCTTGAGAATCATCTATCACCACAGGACACGGTGGGTGCCACACACAGGTATGCTACCAAGGCCGGGGCTATCAGTTAACAAATACATAGTGTAGAGGAAAACGGCAAAGAGGAAGAGAGAATCCAAAGCAGAGGGGATGTTGCCCAGGCCCGACCCCAGATGGGGTGGAAAAGCAGAGGAGGGAACAGCTCCTGTGGCCACGGAAGGTGGAGTGATAAAAACGCTACTGCTCTCGTTTTCATATGTAAGAAGTGCTCACACCAGAGGGGCAAGTGGCTGAAAGTGCATGGAAACAGGGAAGAAAAATGCAGTGCCCATCTTTGTTGCCTTAAGGATGACAGTACCACCTGAAGATGGTGCCTTCTTTTTGTTTTTTGGTTTGCGTGTTTTGTTTTTTACCCTGAAAGCCGTATTTTATTGGAGTATGGTTGACTTACAATGTTGTGTTGCTACCTTCTTTTATTTTATTATTATTTTTATTTTTGCTACCTCCTTTTTAACAGAAGCTTTCCTCTTCAGCTGTGAAAGCTAAACTGTGGTCTGGAAGGGCTTGAGGGGAGAAAGGGAAACAAGAGGGGGAAGAGATGAGATTCGGGTGCCTGTACTGAACGTAAGGAACAAACGAGAGAGGGTGGGAGCCTGCAGAGCGCCGAGGGCTCTGGGTCGTCGTGGGCTCTGAGGATGGATACGAGGAAGGATGGAGATGCTTCGGGGGGGCGGCCTCGTGGAGACCGCGGGGCACCTTGGCGTTCCTGAGTGTCCTTGCAGCAATGGCTCCCTCGCGCTCAGACGCAACGTCCCCAGGATCTCACAGGTGGAGGCCAGAGATAAAAACTCCCTTTCCAATTAAGCGCATCCCTCTGTAACAGCTGCTAACTCTGTATTTGTCCTTTTAGGGTTCCTGGGGAGAGTGGGCTGTTTGGAGGGATCTACACAGAGGCCACAAAGCAACACCAACGTGGAGACATCTGATTGAATGGCTACAAGAAATCGAAAAAGAAGGGGCAGAAACGGTCTACAGCACAGGTCAGCAAACTTTTTCTGTAAAGGAGCAGATAGTCAATATTTTAGCCTCCAGAACCCTCATAGCCTCTGTCAAACTACTCAGCTCTAATGTGTAACTGGCCATAGACCATACATACACACATGGGCACGGCTGTGTGCGAAAAAAGCTTTATTTACAAGAGCAGGGCAGAGGGCCGGATCTGTCCTGAGGGCTGCGCTGTGCTGATCCGGGGTGTACACTGCCCTGAAATCACAGACAAAGAGACAATGTCCAACCTCTGTTTTTCAGCTTTCCATTGAAAATTAGATTATATATCCTTGGAGGGACCTTGAGGCTTTACAAATGGTTGCACTGATGGGGTTTTAAACTTGAAGAAATGCCTGAGACAATTTCAGAGGCCACATCGCCCAGTGTCTGTGTTCAGAACAGCACAGGATGGAGAGAGGTGAGAAAGTGCAGACAGCAGAGGCTCAAAATAAGCTTGTCAAGAGCGAGCGACTTTGTGTCTTCCAGCCATCTCCAACTCATTCTTGGGACGCTCAACTCACCTGCTCGCCCAGAGGAAGCTGGTTTGAAGAATGAAAAATAAACAGTGGGCAGGGGAAGGCTGCGTCCGTCTGGAGGGGGACAGGCCTGGAGGCTGGCACACAGGCTGGTACGGGGGAGCCGTGCCCCCAGCTCTGCATCCACACCGCGCACAACACCGACCCACACGCAGGAGACAGGCAGAGGCAGGGACGCTAACTCAAGGTGCCAGCCACTGTGCTCTCAGCTGCACAGATCCAGGACGATGGCCTGCCCGCCCGCTCGGGGTCAGCGCCCGGGCGTCTCCTGCAAGAGGGGCGGGGGGGGGGTGTCCAGGCGTCGGGGGAGTGGGCTTGCTGGGAGCCCCGGCTTACCTGGCCACAGAAGGGTAGTACAGCATGAATGCTCCCTCCACGCAGAGCAGTGCGGCCAGGCCCCAGGCCATCATGTGGTAGAGCAGGATGGTACTGGGGGAAGAAGGGGCAGAGGGGCGGCCACGCCTGAGGTCCAGCACTGAACAAGCCCCGAGCTCCGCGAGCGGCAGGAAGATGCACGCAGAGCAAACCCTTGGCAAACAGCTGCCTGATTTCGCCTGTGAGGTTTTTATTTTTCCTCTGATTGAGGTGAAATTCATATAACATCAAACTCACCATTTAAAAATGAGCAACTCAGCGGCATTTAGGACATCTACAGTGCCGTGCAAGCACCCCCTCTATCCAGTTCCGAAACATGTTCATCCCCCCAGAAGGAAACCCGGACCCATCCAGTGGGCTTTCCCCATCCTGCTTGTGCCCCCGGCCCTGGTACCACTCATCTACCACCCGTCTCTGTGGATTTGCCTATTCCGGACATTTCCTCCAAGGGGAGTCACACACGACGTGGCCTTTTGTGTCTGGCTTCTTTCCCTCAACCTAAGCCTTTCAAGATTGAGAGGAGGGGACTTCCCTGGTGGCACAGTGGTTAAAACTGCACGCTCCCACTGCAGAGGGCCCGGGTTCTATCCCTGGTCGGCGAACTAGATGCCACATGCATGCTGCAACTAAGAGTTTGCATACCACAACTAAGGAGCCTGCATGCCTCAACTAAGGAGCCCGCCTGCTGCAACTAAGGAGCGCGCATGCCGCGACTCAGGAGCAGGTGACCGCAACTAAGGAGCCTGCCTGCCACAACTAAGACCTGGCACAACTAACTAACTAACTAAATAAATAAATAAAAGATTAGAGGAGTGAGGCACGGGTACCTCATAATTCCTCCTAAGTGCCTGGCTCCCCCAGTAGGCAAGCAACTCCTGGCCTCTGTCCTTCCTGAAGTCACCTCTGTACCTAACATGCAAGCGTCTTAATGCTCAGTCCAAACCAAGAAGAAGGTCTCTAAGAAATGGGTGGTTGTTCGACGTTCCAGGACAGCGGGGAGGTTTCCCATCTTGTCCCCCTACCCCCCATTCCCTGCATAGTTCAAATTCTCTCATCGTTACCATCTCCATCCTTCACCTCTGTACTCCCACACACCCCACCCTGTCCCCCTGAGAGATTCGAGGCAGCCAGCCTTGCAGGTGGGGTCAGGACGATGGACCACCTGAGCCCGTGCAGAGCTACCTTGCTCTTCCAAGACAGCCTTTGTTTGCCTCTTCTGTGCAATGGGACGTGGCCCAGGGCTGCTCCCTCAGAGGTGCCCACTGTTACTCAAAACTCTGCCAGATGGGACTTCCCTGATGGCGCACTGGTTAAGAATCCACCTGCCAATGCAGGGGGACACGGGTTCGAGCCCTGGTCCGGGAAGATCCCACATGCCGCGGAGCAACTCAGCCTGTGCGCCACAACTACTGAGCCCGTGCGCCACAAATACTGAGGCCGCGTGCCACAAATACTGAAGCCTGCGCGCCTAGAGCCCGAGCTCCGCCACAAGAGAAGCCACCTCAACGAGAAGCCCGAAGAGTAGCCCCTGCTCGCTGCAACTAGAGAAAGTCCGCGCGCAGCAACAAAGACCCAACGCAGCCAAAAATAAATGAATAAAATAAATTTTTTAAAAAACCCTCTGCCAGACGCCTGGCAGAGGGTGCAGCCCCTGGCCCATCAGGACTTTAACCCTGCGGACCCGCCGTGGGGACAAAGGGCGTGGTCAGGGATGCGGTGAAGGACGCCCTTCTACAAGGAGACGGGAGGGAAGAGAGATGGCCCAGAGGGCGTGCTTTAGGGCGGAAACACTGCACAGCCGGCCCACTGGGCGGCCCCGCGGACGCGGCTGCACCTTCGCCTCCCCTGGCACTGCTGGTTCTGGAGCGGCCCTTCCCTGCCCGTCCGGCTTTGGGAGCGTGCGGGGGTCTGTCCTGCCCACAAGTCACAGGCTTCGCCGGACACTCAGGAAACTAAGGAGCAGCTTTGCACAGGGGCTGGGCTGTGGCAGGGTGGCATCTGCGTTCCAGACGCCAAGCCTGGGCTGCAGGGAGCCGCTGGGGTCATCTCCTGGGTGGGAGGGCGAGGCCAGCTCGCGCTCCCCAAAGCCCGGCCCTCGGTTCCCCTCGGCCCCAAACACCCACGAGGGGGGGGGAAGTCAGAGCCGGCCGCGGGACCCAGGCCGCGGCCACGTCAATAACCGATACAGCCAGAAAGCCACACCCATGTGGCCGTGGCGGATCGATCCGGAGCAGCCCCGGCTGAAGAGCCTCATCCCTTTTTCTGACGGCAAGCCAGTTTTCACGTGCAGGCACGCGAAGGCCCCTCCGCCCCCCACGACCCTCTTTGCTCTCACACTCCCCTTTTCTTAGGGCAAGCAGAGTTTCTCCCGGGATCTCAGGTGCCGGCCGGCATGGCTAAAACGTGCGTCTCCCGCACCTGGAGCCCAATAGGCAGTTTACATGTTAACTTTCAATCTGCCTTAATGACATTGCTTAGGGAAAATTCTCCCGCGCCAAAGGAAACAGCTAAATGCTGGAAGGATCTAGAAGGGAATGTGGAGTTTAATCCCGCCATACCGGAGGAGTCTGGCCCCCTGCCTGGGAATTCCTCGGGACCCCTCTCCACCAGCTGCAGGTTCTTCATTGCCACCTACAGCATCCACTCCGCCCTCGGCTCTGCAAACAAGCTGGCGATTCAGAGAGGGGCTCCAGAGGCTCTGGACCCGCACGCTCAGCTCTGGCTCTAAACCACCCCGGGCTGGCCCCTCAGAGACCTCACCCTGGGAAGCGTGGCTTGTGCTAGGGACGAGGTCGGGGCTGGGTCTCCGTGGCTAGAGAGCACCCGTCTTATTTCTCTGCTGTGGGCCCGCTCCTTTTTGATGGGAGAGCCCACTTCACCGCCGACGGTCTTCCCAGCCCTGGAACCCTGCCCTTGGGAGGCATCTGGGTGTTTGGCATCCCTGGAGGGCCGCCTCCTGTTCGATGGGCGGGTCCTCGGAAGCCTGGCGTCCTCTAGTCCCTGCACATCCGCAGACTTCGGCCTATCCTAACGCCAAGCTCCAAGATGAATTCCAAACACCCGCCGGGGTGTGAGGAGGGCTTCCTGATCGCCTGTCCTGGCTTCTGAGGGCTCTGTCTGTTCTCCGGGTCCAGAGAGCTGTCACTCAGCCCTGTCCAACTCCAGTCCCTCACGGGTGGAGGTGCATTTCCTATGACAGCAGGAGACATACTCTTCTAGCTTCTGTTCGGTGCTCCAAGGTTCCTCTTATCTCCACAACTGAGTGGTGGTCTATGAGACCTCTAACTGTGTCCTAGCTCCGATCCCTCCCAAACTGAGTGAGGGAACCATCCCACTTGCACTCAGCTTCTGGGACAAGGTCTCCTCCTGCTTGCTGCCTACCCAAAGTCATTCTCCCTTTTTTCCTCAGCAACAGAACCTGGATGTCAGGCAGAGCAGCAGCACGCTTGGATAATCAACCGTATTTCCTACCTCCTCTTACAGCTAAGTGTGGACAGAAAACTAAGTTCTGGCCAATAACATGAAAATGTTATTGTTGTGTAAAACTCTCATGGACAGCAGGCCTGCTTAAAACAGGTCCCTGCTTAAAGGGATCTGGCTCAGGGGACAACAGGCCCCTTTTGCATTGCCCCCTACCTCCTTCCTGTTTTCTGGAATGCTGATGTATCATACTGGGCCATGATACCTTGAGGATGGAAGTCACATAATAGAATGGTGGAGCAGAAAGAGAGAAGGAGCTTGGGTCCCTGATTTCCAGCATAAGAGCCCTAGATTGCCTACCTCTGGCCTCTTTTAGCGTGAAAGAGAAATTCCCATCTTAAGTCACTATTGTTTTATGTATTTTATGTAGCCAAAACTAATTCTCACTGATATACCTGGTTGGCAACCTTTAACCTTAACTGTCTTCCCTACAGAATTTTCACAACCAAGTATACCTCGGTTTTGTACAGATGTGTAAGAGCTTGGGAACTAAGGCAAAAAGGTAGAAGAAAGAAATGCAAAAATGAAGAGAGTACTAAATTTCAGGCCAGAGAGACAAAGTGAATGATGATGTGATATACGTAAGGAATACCAAGGATTTTAGAGTGGTGATTCACTAAGATTGCCCAGTGTAGTCTATAGCTTAATATGGTCTTTATTTGGTTACTCACGTTGGTTTTAAAAGTGAATTTATTGAACCAGTGGTGCTGGGGCAACTGGATATCCACCTACAAAAGAATAAAGGCGGACCTATCCTCACCTCCACACATAAATTAATTCAAAGATCTAAATAAAATTGTTCAAACTATAAAACTCTCAGAAGGAAACAAAGGTATAAATCCTTGTGACCTCGGGTTAGGCAATGGTTTCTTAGATGACAGCAAAAGCACGAGAAATAAGAGAAAAAAACACAAAAACTGGATTTCATCAAAATTAAAGACTTTTATGCTTCAAAAGGTACCACCAAGTAGGTGAAAAGACAACCTGCTGAATGAGAGAAGATATTTGTAAATCATATATCTAATGAGGTACTTGTATCCAGAATATATAAAGAACTCCTATAACTCACTAATAAGAAAGACAAACAGCCCAGTTAAAAACTGGAAAAAGGAAGCGAAGAGATATTTCTCCAAAGAAAGTACACGAATGGCCAATAAGCACATGAGAAGATGCTAAACATCATTAGTTATCAGGGAAATCAAAACCACAATGAGATACCACTTCACACACAGCAGGATGGCTAAAATCTCAAAAAACCAAACACACAGAAAACAAGTGTTGTTATCAAGGATGCGGAGAAACTGGAACCATTACACATTGCTGGTGCAAAGGTAAAATGGTACAGAGTCTTTGGAAAGCAGTTCAGCAGTGCCTTACAAGGTTATAGAGTTACTATATGACCCAGGAATTCCACTCCAAGGTGTATACCCATAAGTATATGGCGAAAACATATGTCCACACAAACACCTGCGTACAAATATTCATTGCAGCATTATTCGTAACAGTCAAAACAATGGAAACAACCTAAAAGTCCAGTGACTGATAAACGGGTAAAGGGCAGATAGCGAAACAATGGAATATTATTCAGCAACGCACAGGAATGAAGAACTGCTGCGTGCCACAATATGGATAAATCTCGAAAATAAGAGGCCAAGTTTAACCAGCCAGATACAAAACGCCACATATTGTATGATTCCATTTACAGAAACTGTCCAGAACAGGCAAATCCAGAGACAGACAGTAGATGTGAAGTTACCAGGAGCTGCGGGAGAGGGAAGAATGGGAAATGACTAGTAACCAGTACAGAGATTTGGGGGATGAATAACACGTCATAAAGCCAAATAATGGTTATGGTTACACAATTCTGTGAATATGCTCACAAACAATGGATTTTATACATTTAAACAGATGAACTTTATAAAGCTATTTAAAAAGAAAAAAGCAAACAAGGGCTCCATGCAAAGGGGGCCTAATGGAAGTGTACCACGAACTCGGTCGGGGACCCATCCTTCCTGGGCCTGGAGCCAGGAGACCAGGACACCCGCCGTGCCCTCCTGCTTCTCTTTGGCACGTAGGTTCTCTGTGTTTCTGTCTCCTCCATAACATGCACATCCCAGCTCCAACCCCAGCTCCCAGTTACTGAGCGCCTGCTACGTGCCAGGCTCCATCCGTAACCATCCACGGGTACTATCACATTTACTGTTTCCAGGAACCTCCTGAGGTGGTGGGTACTGTTTTACAGCTGAGAAAACGGAAGTCCAGAGAGGTTCAGCCACTTGCCAACAGTCACACAGCTAGTGAGTGATGGGGCAGGAATTTGAACCCACCAGGACCCAGGCACTAACCCTTCCTGGGTTCCTCCCAGGCAGCCCCTGGCAGCTCCAGAACCCTTGGGCTCCGTATTTAGCATCCTGTATCAATACATACATCTAAGAACTTTTCTCCTAAACCTTTAGACACCATCAGAATTTTTTATTTTCATGCCAATTCTTATTTTTTTTTAAGTCTTTGTCGTGTTCCAAATATTTAATCTATTGAAATACTGTTTTCAGGGTTTTAAAATCCTGTTTTTTTCTGGTAGGGGGCACCCGGAGAAATCCTCGATATTTCGATTGTGCCTTCAGCCTTTTATAAAAATGAGCTGCACAGATGTTTCTCGGTGGAGGGGTCAGCTGAAAGGTTCTGATCAGCTGTGTCTGCCGTACAGAGATGCAGCGCTCAGCGGTGTCTCCAACCTTCCCTCAGGCAACAAACTAGGGCAGAAACCAGCCGGCTTGCTCCGAATACCTCAGTCCCGCCGATCTCCGGATCACCAGGTAGGCATCGACCGCATAGCAAAACAGCCACCAGAAGCAGGCGCTGTACAGCAGCTGGATCCACATCTGTAATCGGGAAGAGCCGGCATCAGAGCTCCTGGACATGGGTTTCTGTGAAATGAGCTGGCAGACGCCCACTTCCTCTGACGTCACGGGGCAGCACGTGAAAGCCCTCCGGAGAGGCTTGGAAACCCAGGCTGGGATGTGGCCTGGGACGGGTGTGCGCCTTGGTGCCCTGCCTGCTCAGCTGCACCGGGTCCAGCGAGCCCTGCCTTGTGCTACGCTTGTGGTCAGGGAGATGGAGGGCCCAGGTGTGCGGCTTGGCCCGGCATGAAGCTCTTTGAACCAGAAGCCCTTTTGCTGAGGACTAAGGAGGATGGGCAGGAAGGACCTTCCCAGTAGAAGGAAGGCGGTGGGGGGGGGGACGGGACTCGTACGTTAGAAGCAGCAGGAGATCTATATACTAAGATGGAGGCTCCGTCGGGATGCAGCTAGGAAGCAACAGAGGGGAGGAAGGGAGAGATGCTGACGGCTGTGGCACAGATGGCGGGTCAACAGGGTACCAGTGTCCTTTGAGGTCATTCACTGGAGTGTTAACTTGGCGGACAGAGCAATATGGATGAACAAATGGCTATTTTTAAATATATTTTGTTAAGTAAATACATCCATTAAATCAGTAACTTTTCTTTTTTCTTTTTTCTTTTTTTGCCCAGCTGGTTTTGATTGTGGCTGGATCTAAGGTAAGGATTGAATGTGTGTTTAAGGGTGGGGATGGCAAACATACTAGCACAGTGGTTCTAAAACTGGAGTGTGGGTCAGAGGCCCCTGGAGGGTTTGTTAAATCACAGACGGCCCGCACCCCAGGGTCCCTGGTCAGTGGGGTGAGGGCTCTGAGCGTGTGCATTTCTAAAAGCTACAGTGGGCTGGTGGGAGGGATGCGACCACACTTTGAGGACACAGCGTAACGGGGCGGGGCAAAGGGGAGGGAAGGGGGACACCAGGGGAGGTACACTTACTGCACTCCCCATGCAGAAGGCGGTGGGCCACACGTCTGTCCCGTTCACGGCTGAGATGTCGTCCACGAAACTCGGGAAGCCTAACCACACCGTAGACCGGACTGTGATGCCTAAGGGAGAATCAGGTGATGCTTTGTATCTGCTCCTAATGCAAATCTAAAGGTGACTTGTTGACTCTGTAAAAATGATGGATGGACGGATGGATGGATGGATGGATAGATAGGCAGACAGACAGATAGATAGGAAGGGAAAGAGAAAGATGTGAGGGAGACAGGGAGGAAAGAAACACACGCTGGTGTGTGCAGGGAGACAGAGAAAAAAATAAGACTCAGAAGATAATTATCATGGTAGTGGAGCAATCCCAGGTGCTTTGATTTCAACTTCAGCCACCATTGGCCACAGTGCCGCCCCTAACGCTGTCTGTCTGTTTATTTGGCACCCAGAAGTGATTATGTGAATAACAATTTATATTTCTTGGCTATATTTTTAATGTCCAAGTTAACTAGTCCTCACGTAAAAAAGAATGATTGAGAAAGCACATTCTGAAGTTTAAAAAGATAGTTCTTTCATTCTTTAAAAAATATACATTTAAGATTTTCACAAATTAGCTCTTGATAATCTACTTTTGCCATTTATTATTTGTGAGTTTTCCTTGCTATTTGACCCAAATATCTAATCCTCCTCAACACAGTATACACACGTAAGGCATATATTAGGGTTCTTTGCTAAGTAATTCGATAGATAGCCTTTGTTTAAGCATTCACTGTGTAACGCCCTGCTCAAGGGGACCTGTGAGCAGTACAGAGTTACACACTAGTGTTGTGTGTGTATTTCACATACAGAAATATACACTGTGTCACATGCTACCAAATATACACTGTGTCATATACCACTAAAAGGGTGAGTATGAACACTAAAAGCCTAAGATATAGCTTCTCATTCTTAAGCACAGGTAACAAAAATAATGCTTTGCGTCCACATAGTGCTTTGTCGTTTTCAGTCCAGAGCTCTGCTTTGAGCTCGATAAACACTTTTTTTTTTTTGTATCTATATGAGGTGATGGATATTTACTAAACTTGTTGTGGTAATCATTTCATGATAAATGTAAGTTATTATGCTGTACACCTTAAACTTATACAGTGCTATATGTCAATTATGTCTCAGTAAAACTGGGGTGGGAGTTCCCTGGTGGTCTAGTGGTTAGGATTCTGTGCTTTCACTGCCGTGGCCCGGGTTCAATCCCAGGTCAGGGAACTGAGATCCTGCAAGCTGCATGGTGTGGCCAAAAAAAAAAAAAAAAAAAAAAAAGATATTTTTAAAAAAACTGGGGGAAAAAAACCACCCCGTGAGATAGGCATCTGTATTTCTTTTTTTTTTTTTTTTTTCGGCGGTACGCAGGCCTCTCACTGTTGTGGCCTCTCCCGTTGCAGAGCACAGGCTCCAGACGCGCAGGCTCAGCGGCCATGGCTCACGGGCCCAGCCGCTCCGCGGCATGTGGGATCTTCCCGGACCGGGGCACGAACCCGCGTCCCCTGCATCGGCAGGCGGACTCCCAACCACTGCGCCACCAGGGAAACCCTGTATTTCTTATTTTTCAGCGAGGAGGTCTGGTCACCAAGCCTTCCCCTGACTCCTGCTTCTGCCCATTTGCCCGCAATGTCATGCACCTTCCTTCTAAAGGCCAAAGGATATACGAATATTACTTTGCTGACCCTCAAAAGATGTTTGTGTGCAGCTCTATTTTCAGATATTCAAGTTACAGAAACTAGATTATTATTAAGATGCTTTTCCAAAATGCTTTAGCAGAATCAGGAAGAAAACCAATTTTTTATTTTATTGTCCTGCACCAAATTGATTTTATCGTTATAGCTTCCTGTCTTACTCCTCGAGTCTAAGCAAGTGACTAGAGGTTCCATAGCATTTATCTGAAGCCAAGATTCTTGAGTGTCTCCAATCACACAACCAGGAACAGGAGAGCCAGGCCCTGGGACACACAGCCACCTGTGCCCAGAGAAGCACTCAAGGGGCCCCAGAAGCTGCTGCGCCCTCACGGCACAGCGGTGGAAGGCACTTCAAATACCGCCAGCAGCCTTTCCTTCAAGAGCAAACACGACTGAAAAACACAATTCCAAAATGCCAGCACCTGTCAGCCAATTACAAAACATGGACAGTATTTGGATCCTGATTTGAAAAAACCAGTTGTAAAATAGCATTTATGAGACACCTGAACATACACCAGTGATATTAAGGAACTGGTTTTCATTATTTTGGGGTGATAGTGATATCTGTGTGATATATACGTTTTTAAAAAATTCTTATCTTCTACAGCTATATATTGAGATTTGTGTGGGTGAAATGTTATAAATTCTGGAATCTGCTTCAAATTAACCCAGTGGAGAGTGGGATACGGGGATGGGGTATAGATGAAGCTAGGTGATGGGTACAGGGAGTTTGTTATACAATCTCTCTACATTTGCATATGTTAAAAATTTTCCAAAATAAAAAAGTTAAAATGCTTGGCAATATCTAGCATAGAGGTTTGTAAAATGTGCCGTGCTAGGGTTGAAAGCAGGGGTCAGCAAAGTCTCTGTAAAGGGCCAGAGAGAAGATATCTTAGGCTCTATGGGCCATAGTTTCTCTGTTCAGCACTCACTTCTGCCCTTTTAGGGCCAAGATGCCCCCAAACGAGGCACAAGTGCAGGGCATGGCTGTATCCCCATAAGACTCCACTTACGGACGCTGCCATTTACGTTTCATGGAATATTTACATGTCAGAAACAGTCTTCTTCTTTAGATTTTTCTAAAAACACTTTAAAATGTAAAAACTTTCTTAGTTCCTGGGCCATAGATAAGAGGCAGCAGGCAGGATGCGGCCTAAAGGCTGCAAGTTTGCCCATCTGTGGTATAAAACCCAAACTTAGATAGATAAACAAGTAAGTAAATAAAAGTGTAATATATATACATATATATACATATATATATATATATGGGTTTCTTCCTGATTCTGCTAAATCATTTTGGAAACGATTTTGTGTGTGTGTGCACGCGCACGAAATATTAACTGTTAGTCTCTCACTAGTGGTACATTTAGGGATGCATTGTATTTTCTGGGTTTTCCTTCACAGCACGGTCTAAAGTTTCCCTATAAGTGCAATAACAAATACATCAAACTGTTTAAAAAACAAAAAAAACAACGGTCCCCCGAAGGAACTTTTGCCGACCATCTTATATCGCAGAGTCCCCTGGTCGTCCAGTCCGGCCCCTGGGGAGCCGCCTCCGGCTCGGCCCTCCTACCCGTGGGCCGGGCGTCCTTACCCGCGCGGCGACCAGGTCCCGGGCGGGGGCCGCGCGCGCTCATCCACGCCCCCGGCCGGGAGCGACCTGCGGGCCGCGCGCCCTCAACCGCGCGCGGACGGGTCCCCACCCGCGGGCGCGCCCTCACCCAGGCAGCCGAGCAGGTCGCAGGCGGCGGCGGCGCGCAGGATGCGGGCGGAGGCCGGGGTGCGGGCCGTGGCCGGCGGGGAGGCCGAGGGGAGCCCGGGGCCCGCGGGCCAGCGCCCGGGCAGCAGCCGCAGGAGGCCGAGCGCCAGGTGGAGCGCGCCGCTGCCCAGGCACAGCGCGTGGAAGGCCCGCGGCTGGAAGCTCAGCACCAGCTGCGTGGCGGCGTCCCGCGTGGCGCAGCAGAAGGTCCCCAGGCGCGGGGAGGCCATGGTCCGTGCTGGGGATGCTGCTCGGGTGTGCCTGGACCCCGCCGGCCGGCCCGGGTCATGTGCTGGTCTGGCCCTTGGCGGGGGTGGGGAGGGGGGGAGCCGTCATGTGCCCTGGGCCTCTCCGCAGCCCCCGCCCGATCCCCCGCGCTGGCAGTCAAGGCGCCAGGCTCGCTGGGGGCGTCGCGCCTCTGCAGACGCGTCACGAGGGTGATGCTTGGTCGGGGGCGGGGGAGGGGCGGGGGAAGGAGCGCGCCGTGGGGAAATCAGCTGTCTCCCCTTTCCCCAAGGCCTTCCCAAGGGGAGGCGCGGGGCGTTGTTAATTCTCCAGAATCCAGAGCCCCCCCCGCCCCCACCACCCCGACACCGCCGGCTCATCTTGACTCATAAGAAAGCATGCCTCGTGCCAGATCTGCCCTGTGTGGGACTCTGCCGTCCCTAGTTTTGATCCCTTACAGGTTCGTAAACTGTGACTGCAGTGACTGGCATTAAAATACTTCCTTTTTAGGGTCGCTCTCCCATACGGAAACGACCCCCTAGAGCTAAGATTTTCCCTGAAAATCAACAAATCTTGAAGAAAGGGGAAACTGCTTTGCCCAGCTCCACACACACACACACACACACACAGACACACACACACAGACACACACACACGCACTGTGCACCGTCCAGGGCTCTTCCATTTTTACTCATCTCAACAATGTAGGGTTAAGTTTTTCACATTGTAAAATTACTCGCTTTTGAGAGTACCTCTGTTTAGGAAAAAAATGTTCAAGTTTATTCAGATTTTCTTAACTTCTTTCCTTTCTAGATGAATTTCAGTATACATTGAAAATCATGCTTTATTCTCTATGTATAAAAGTTTCAAAATGATATTAGTACTAATGATAATATATGGAGTGGACTGTTTTCTTAAAAACTCTTCAGGGTTGAAAATAAAAGAGCCCCCTCTAGATTCTGGCTTTACTAACCAAAGCGTTATTTTTTAAAAAGAACCCCACCCCCACCCCCAGCTCCATCATATTTATTAACAGCAAACCTAATAGGCCTGTTGCAGCCAGGAGCAGACACACTTTGACCTCTCCCTGCAGTACATGAATTTTTCCAACCAACCAGAGGTGAGGCGTCCCTGTTGTCTTCCTCTGTCTCCTCCCACCCTGTCTTCTCGTCTACATTTCCACCACCAGCTTTGCAGTTTTAAGTAAGACAAAGCTTGGGCTCAGGTCCTCAGCCTTCTTCCCGGCAAACCACAGGACTGGGCTTCTGTTGGGACCCGTGAAAGGCAGACGGGAGCTGCACTGCCAGATGGAAGCAGAGCCTTTAACCAAGAGCTCCAAGTGCCACTACTTCAAAAAGATCTGACCCGGCGCATCTGTAAGCAGGGGCAGCTGCTTTGATAGAAGTCCGGAACAGACCGACATTGTCAAAACCTTAACCGCTCTTGGATTTTACACCCTTGCTTGTAAAAACAGTAGGAAACATCATAGGACTACTCCCCAAACGCTGGTCTGCTGCTCCTTCAGAAAGCATAAATCTCAGTATCTGTTTTGAACAGTTGATCTTCTATTTCCTTAGCTCTTGGAAGGCAGAAGTGGCTTCTGGAAGTTTGTGTGTGGAATGTGCTTTAAAAGATAAAAGTGAAAAAGGAAAGTCTGTTCGTTTGCTCCAATGCCAAAGGTTCCGGGAGCCAATCTGTGCAGAAGCGTCACTGCGTTTCAATCTCTGTTGCAAGCCCAAGCTGCAGGTACCCCACCTCTCTGCTTCCCACGTGCACACCTGCAGGCTCTGGAGGACTCAGGTGCCCAGTGTCCTCCAGAATGGAGGTTGCCTACAAAGCTTTAAGAGGATAAAAAGCGTTGCCGTGGCTTGTGTCTTGGTCTTCAACTCCTTTTCTGCCTCCTGGGGAGTTCAGTAGTTCTGCAAATATTCCACACGATGGATGGGTTTTGAACCCAGGCTTAGAAACCAAAGAGCCTCCTGACTTGTGTTTTTTGTTGGCAATTGACCTCACCTGGCAAGACCTGAGAGTCTCGGCTTCTGAAGGAATCTTGTCCTTTCCTCTGAAGAAACAACAGAAATGGATGGATTGAGAGGTAGTGCCTCAGTACAGCTTCAGCTCTGCAGCGGTCACAGAAGGAATCCGTCAGCTACGCCGTGTCAGCCTGGGAAGAGATGAGACCGAGCAAGCCCTGGAAAGGAGAGGGTGGGATTTGTGTCCCGAGAGGAAAAGGGAAACTAAACGAACATGAATATCATCGCTACACCGACCGCCTTCCGTGAGCTGGCAGCGTTAAGGACTTACAGTCTTGCTTAACTCGTACCCCCATCCTTGTGGCTCATCTTTTTATCTCTAGGTTCTGTACAAAGCACCAGAAGAGGTGAGGAAACCTATCCAAGGTCACGGAGGTGGTAGAGCTGATGCTCAAATCCAAGCAGATTACGCCATAAGGTCCAGAGGGGAGCTGGAGATCCATTTCCCCGTCAACGTGAATGTCTGCGAACTGGTCAGACCAATGAAAGCCCTTTCTCCACTCACCATCTTGAAGCAACAAGAAGTCCGCTTTTGAGAAGTTGGAAGCAGGTCGCAGATGGCCGAATTTGAGGCCATCAGAACGTGACTGCACTTTCAAGGAAGTTGGGGGTGGGGGCAGTGAATAGGATGGACACACACATATATGTGTTACCTGTTTCAAACTTCGTTTAAATTGTATGTTTCTTTTTGTGGCACAGTATACTAATCTAGTAAAATGAGATGAAGTTATTTCTGGGCAGGCTCTTTGCTCTGGAGTCCTGATGCGCATGAGACTGTCAGATCTCAGGTATCTAGTAAAAGACGAAATCCGCTCATTAACCACAGACTTTGGCTAATTTTGAAATGACTGCTTCGCTGCTACTCAGGCAGCTGTGAGCAGAGGCAATAGGAAACCCACAGAAACCTCAAGGGCTTGGCTTGTGGCGAGAGCTCCCGCGTGTCTGCAGAGGACGCAGCCTTACGTGCAGCTGGTCACACACACGGCAGAAACATTTGTCTGATACACACCGCAGAACAACAGCTCAATCTCAGAGGGACTGAAAGGCAGTCACAGAGAAAGTGTGGGTCAGTCAGTCCCCTGAGGGAGCCCGTGGTTTCAATGTGATGGCTCTTCCCCCCAAGTCTTTGGGTCTCACTGTGTTGCCTTTAGTTGGACATCTAGAGTAAACCGTGTGCAATAACCCCAGTCTCTCAAACTCATGGCAGCTCTTTAATCTATCACAGGGGTCAGAAAACTTATTCTTCAGAGGCCAAATGGTAAGTATTTTAGCCTTTGCAAGCCGCATGCTCTCTGTGGCAGTTACCCAACCCTGCCGTGGGACCCCCCAGACTAGTCATCGGCAGAAGGTAGATGGATGCGTGTGGCGCTGTACCAAGAAAGCTTTATTTACAAAAGCAGACAGCCGGCCCTCGGGCTATAATTTGTCCACTGCTGGTCTTTTCTGTCAAACTAAGCAAACCAAAATAATAGTAAACTAAGAAGTATGTATGGGCTTTTGTTTTTTTTTTTTTGGCCACATGATACGGCGCGTGGGATCTTAGTTCCCTGACCAGGGATCGAACCCAGGCCCTCGGCAGCGACAGCCCAGAGCACCAACCACTGGACTGCCAGGGAATTCCCTGTATGGGCTTTTGTAAGGCGTGGTTACTAGATTTTTAAAGAGTATTTGATTCTGCTTTAGAAAATAAGAAAAACTCTGCGAAGAAACAAGTAGCTCATGAAACACGTGAGACCAAGAAGCCTCTGAACATTAGTGAGCTTTTCAATTGGCCATCACTGGTGACACCTATCCTGGCTACCCTTTCTCTCAGGGCTTTAAATTGTCTTCATGTTGTGATTGGAGCATCTTAATCTGGTCTCAGGGATAGCCTAGCCAGTTATGAACTTGGTGGCCACCATTGAATCAAAGTGATTTCCCACAGAACACTTTTGAATCATAAAGATGTTAGAAGAGTCAGGAACAGGAAAAATTTCCCTGTAACTTTGTAGTGAGAAACCTGGCAGTCACTACCTTACCCTAGAGGTCAAGGTGAGTGTCACCAGTGACAAGCAAGTGGATGTCAAGTACCCCCTGATGGGATGCGCTGAGGGCGCTGCATCACTTCTGCAAGTTCCTCCCGAAATCCATAACCCAGTCTGGTCGTGAGAAAATGTCAGACAAGGCCACATTGGGGGACATTCTATGAAATACGTGACCAGTCCCGCTTAACATTGTCCATGCCATGGAAAACAGGGAGAGGTGGAGAAACAGGCCAGAGGAGGCTAAGGAGACGCGACAACTACGTGCAGCAAGGGATCCTGGGACATCGGCGCACAAACTGGAAATCCAAATGAAGTCGCAAGTTTAGTTACTAGTAAGGT
Source organism: Leucopleurus acutus (assembly GCF_964270905.1). Taxonomy (NCBI): domain Eukaryota; kingdom Metazoa; phylum Chordata; class Mammalia; order Artiodactyla; family Delphinidae; genus Leucopleurus; species Leucopleurus acutus. Next base: position 6,936,950 of record NC_139164.1, read on the forward strand.
AATGATGTTAATTTCTTAGTCTAGACAAAAGAACCATAGTCACGAACGCTGTATTCAGGGAAATCAGGTAAAGTGTGTACAAGCTTTTTGTGTATTATCTTCGCAACTTTTCTGTAAACCTAAAATTATTATTATTATTACTATTATTTTCTGGCCGTGCCGCGCAGCATGCGGGATCTTAGTTCCCGGACCAGGGATTGAACCCTCTCCCCTTGTGGTGGAAGCGCAGAGTCTCAACCACTGGACCGCCAGGGAAGTCCCAACCTAAAATTATTCTAAAATTTTATTGTTTTAAAAGCCAATCACAGGGCTTCCCTGGTGGCGCAGTGGTTGAGAGTCCTCCTGCCGATGCAGGGGACACGGGTTCGTGCCCCGGTCCGGGAAGATCCCACATGCCGCTGAGCGGCTGGGCCCGTGAGCCGTGGCCGCTGAGCCTGCGCGTCCGGAGCCTGTGCTCCGCAACGGGAGAGGCCACAACAGTGAGAGGCCCGCGTACAGCAAAAAAAAAAAAAAAAAAAAAAAAGCCAATCACAGCGTATCTCACCTTCTGAGATGCTCCACACTCTGTCTGTGGAGTGTGTTTCTCTCCAAATAAATCCAATTTTTACCTATCAAAAAATATATATAAATAAAATAAAAACCAATCACAAGATAGTGCCTGCAGGCCTTCTACAAGTCTAATTCTGCGAAGGTAAAGAAGTATCATAAGTCAATTAAATTTTTAGAAACGTGCTCTGTGTGCCCGGAAGGAATCTCTACATTGCCGTTAAAATTCTACCACCTTTCAGAAAGCCTGCCTCCGATACTTCCTGTTATTTCTACTGCTAGTCAAGTACTTCTACATTCCTTGAAATTCAAATAGATTCAATTGAAACAAATATTTTGGCCAGCAGCCAGTGCAGGAATTTCCAGCAGCCGAATCAGTAGCCCTCCAATACCAAAGCAGTAGCGGCTTCCGTTTTCAGGGCCTCTCCTTCCCATGCAGCCCCCGAATTGTTTCAGCTCTGAGGATGCACAGATGGCCAGTCCCTTTCTCCTCGTGTGTGTGGTTGCAGTTGTGCTGGGAGTGAGAGGCGGAACGGGATGAACGTTACCGAGCTCCCACAGTGTCCGGACTCTCCTGGCTGTCGTTTTATTCCGTGCTTCTCACGGTGTGCTCTCACTAACGGGACACATCACCCTCGGAGTTTGTTAGAAATTCAAGTTCATCGTGCCTTCTCTGAGAACCTCTTATAAGTATCTCTATTGTTTTTTTTCCCCCCTCAAACTGTGGCATTTGAAGCTAGAAAGGCCTTCATTCCCTAATCACTCAAACGATACCGTCGTGAAGGAGCAGAAAGTTCATCCTGCCTTTGGGAAAATCAGTCCATTCAAGAATCTCACGGAAATCTCACGCATGTAGAATCTTTTTCTTTTCCCCCTTTTTGGCTGCGCCGCACGGCATGTGGGATGTTAGCTCCCCGACCAGGGATTGAACCGGGACCCCCAGCAGTGGAAGCGCAGAGTCTCAATCGCTGGACCTCCAGGGAAGTCCCTAGAATCCTTTTTTTGCTGCTTGGAAATTGCTTGGGCTGGTTTTCACTAGAACCCACGTGCCGCAATTTTATGCTACGATTTCGTTGGCACTGCTATCCCCAAGTTGCAAGCAGGTTGGGTCGCAGAAGGTGTTCAAGATTTGAAAAAGATGTTCCCCAAATGTAATTCTCCAGATGGAGGTAAGGCTGCCAGGCTGGCCTCACAACTCCTGTTCTCTCAGGAGCCCGGAGCCCGGCCCCCGGGGCAGAGCTTTGATCTCTGGCCCCTGACCTCAGCTGAGGGTCACTCGGGTGGGTGGTGGACATGGCCCAGGCAGGGGGCCGCTTTTTATTCTTTCCTTCGTCCCCTCACCCCTCCCTGAAGTCTCCCTAACTTTGAACGTTGAAACAGAGGCTGAGCTCTTGGTTTCTCTGAAAGCCCTGGGCTTTTCTTCGTAAAGCAGAGGACCGCACCAGAGACCCTGGGGAGAGAGAACTAATACTAGACCCAGCATGCCTAGGGCAGCCACTGAGAACTTGGGTCCCCGATTAGAACTCAAGAAAGCAGTGACAGCAGATGACTCACACCCCCTCTATTCATTCCGCAGGGAAAAGTGTTCTGTCTCTGGCAAGAAGTCACCACCATTCAGAATCTTTCCTGGGATCACAGGGAATGAGACACCATTAACCTGAGTAGTAAACCTGGATTAGGCCTGAGTTTGTGGTTTTAAGCCCCTGAATTTCAGGATGGTTTGCTGTGAAGAGACGTCATTTTCATCTTCTTCTTCTTTTTTTTTTTTTTTTTTGTTTGTTTGTTTTTTTCCGGTACGCGGGCCTCTCACCGCCGTGGCCTCTCCCGCCGCAGAGCACAGACTCTGGACGCGCAGGCTCAGCGGCCATGGCTCACGGGCCCAGCCGCTCCGCGGTATGTGGGATCTTCCCCGACCAGGGCACGAACCCGTGTCCCCTGCATCAGCAGGCGGACTCTCAACCACTGCGCCACCAGGGAAGCCCTCTTCTTCTTATTTTTTTAAATTAATTTTTATTGTAGTAAAATTGCTTTACAATGTTGTGTTAGTTTCTGCTGTACAGCAAAGTGAATCCGTTATACATATATATATATCCATTCTTTTTCAGGTTCCTTTCCCACATAGGTTATTAAAGAGTACTGAGTAGAGTTCCCTGTGCTATGCAGTATGTCCTTATTAGTTATCTATTTTATATATAGTAGTGTGTATCTGTCCATCCCAATCTCCCAGTTTATCCCTCACCCCCTTTTCTCCCCTGGTGACCATGTTTGTTTTCTACGTCAGTGACTCTACTTCTGTTTTGTAAATAAGTTCATTTGTGTCATATTTTAGATGCCACATATAAGTGACATCATATGGTATTTGTGTCTGACTAACTTCATTCAGTATGACAATCTCTAGGTCCACTGAAGTGACATTTTCAAGTGTACTTGGAGAGTCAACCCACTGCTCAGCCCCCTTGCTGTGATGCTGTCTCGGCCCTCTGCTCCCGTGGGCCCAGAGAGCCCAAAGCAGTCAGTGCTATTCTGTGAAATACAACCTGAGAAAGAGATGCCAGTGTCTCTTTTGTAGGTATCCCAAATCTTTTTTTTAAAATTGCAATATAGTTGATTTACAATATTGTGGTAATTTCACGTGTACAGCCAAGTGATTCAGATATATATATATATATTTCAGATTATTTTCCATTATAGGTTATTACAAGATATTGAATATAGTTTCCTGTGCTATACATTAGGTCCTTGTTGTTTATCTATTTTATGTATAGTTGTTTGTATCTGTTAATCCAAAACTCCTAATTTATCCCTCCTACCCTCCCTTTCCCCTCTGGTAACCATAAATTTGTTTTCTATGTCTGTGAGACTGTGTCTGTTTTGTATATAGATTCATTTGTATTATTTTTTAGATTCCACTTGTAAGTGATATCGTATGATATTTGTCTTTCTTTGGCTGACTTACTTCATTTAGTGTGATAATCTCTAGGTCCATCCATGTTGCAAACGGCATTACTTCATTCTCTTTTATGGCTGAGTAGTATTCCATTGTTATATATATATATATATATATATATATATATATATATATATATATATATATACGTGCCACATCTTCTTTCTCCATTCTTCTGTCGATGGACACTTAGGTTGCTTCCATGTCTTGGCTATTGTAAATAGTGCTGCAGTGAACAACGGGGCACATGTATCGTTTCAAATTAGTGTTTTGGGGTTTTTTGGATATATACCCAGGAGTGGGACTGCTGGATCATATGGTAGTTCTATTTTTAGTTTTCTGAGCTGTTTTCCACAGTGACTGAACCAATTTGCATTCCCACCAGCAGTGCAAGAGGGTTCCCTCTTCTCCACACCCTCTGCAGCGTTTATCGTTTGTAGACTGTTTGATGCTGGCCATTCTGACTGGTGTGAGGTGATGCCTCATTGTGGTTTTGATTTGCGTTTCTCTAATACAGCGACGTTGAGCATCTTTTCATGTGCCTGTTGGCCATCTGTATGTCTTCTTTGAACAAATGTCTATTTAGGTCTTCTGCCCGTAGGTATCCCAAATCTTTTTTTTTTTTTTTTAACATTTATTTATTTGGCTGCCCCGGGTCTTAGTTGCAGCACATGGGATCTTTAGCTGTGGCATATGGGATCCAGCTTACTGACCAGGGATCAGACTCTGGCCCCCTGCATTGGGAGCGCAGAGTCTCAGCCACTGGACTACCAGGGAAGTCCCAGGTATCCCGAATCTTTATGAGGGCTTCCCTCGGAGCAGTCCTCACTTGGCTTGAGGGTGGGACCAGGCTTCCCTAGGTACCACCTGAAGTCAGCAAATAGCTAGCCTGTTCTGCTGGCCCTCAAGAGAGCACTTAGGACCACCAGCAAGCTGCGGGCCTTTAGCCAGGCTTTTCCCACACTAACAGGAAGAGTCCCATTCATTGTCTAGAACACCTTAGAGTGGTTTCCATATCTGCAATAAACCAACTAATGTTCCCCAAAGATGACAGGTCCTAATCTCTGGAACCTGCAAATGTTACCTTATTTGGAAAAAGGGTCTTTGCAGATGTGATTAATGTAAGGATTTTGAGATGGAGAGATGATCCTTGATTCTCTAGGTGGGCCTTTAGGGCGATGACAAGGAACGCCCGCAGCCACCAGAAGCTAGAGGGGGCAAGGAACAGATTCTCCCCCAGAGCCTCCATACGGGGTATTGGCCCTCCTGACGCCTTGATTCCAGACTTCAGGCCTCCCAAAGGGAAAACATTTCTCTTGTTTTAACTAGTTTATGATACTTTGTTACGACAGCCCTAGGAAACTAACACAACATCTGCTAAAGCGTCTCAGATTCAACCTGCCCAAATGAAAGCCATCAGTGCTCCCTTCACTTGTTCTTCTGCCCCAAATTCCATGTATCAGCTGCTCAACTCAAGTAACTTCAGCCAGAAACCCAGGAGTTGTTTTTGACAGCCCCCAACTCCCAGGATACACACCCGCCCTAGGAGTGGGGCCTGGGGGCTCAGACAGATTCAGAATGAACAGGATTGGGGAATTTCTGTGCTCGTTTACAATAGAGAACATTCCTCTGCTCGTGTGGTCCCCACCTGATGAAACGTCGCCCCTACTTCCTCTCAGCTGGCAAGATAGTAGCTCAGTCACTCCCTCTTGGATGTGCTTTGAAATACTTCACAGAAAAAAAAGTGGGCAGGGATGAAACAAAAGAGGTCTATTTTTGTGTCTGCTTGAAATTTCCACGATAAAAGATGAAATTTGTTTTCAAAATTTCACCTATGGTTTTGTTCATCCTTTTTTTTTTCCTTCTCTTCTCTACTTGGATTTCTTTCCTGCTGAAACTTTTGCATCTAAAAGACGTTTTGCCTGTAATTGTGCTCTAATTGTTTCAGGGTGGTTCATGATTTTTTCCCTCACAGCCACAGTTAATGTTTCATATTTCCTTTACATCCTTTACATTCCTTCGCAAGCCCTCCCTGGTGTTGGACAAGTAAAAAGGGCTCAAGAAATAGATGCTCATTGGCTACTTTATTTTTTTAATTTATTTTTTATTGGAGTAAAATTGCTTTACAATGTTGTGTTAGTTTCTGCTGTACCATGAAGTGAATCAGCTGTATGTATACCTATATCCTCTCTCTCTTGGACCTCCCTCCCCCCTCCCCACCCCCCCATCTAGGTCATCACAGAGCACAGAGCTGAGCATTTATTGTTTGTAGATTTTTTGATGATGGCCATTCTGACCTGTGTGAGGTGATACCTCATTGTAGTTTTGATTTGCATTTCTCTAATAATTAGTGATGTTGAGCACCTTTTCATGTGCCTGTTGGCCAGCTGTATGCCTTCGCTGGTGAAATGTCTATTTAGGTCTTCCGCCCATTTTTTAATTGGGTTGTTTTTTGATATTGAGCTCCGTGAGCTGTCTGTATATCTTCGGCTACTTCATTTAAAAAAACAAAACAAAAACTGAAAAACAGGCAATGGCTTTCTAAAAATGTACTTTAAAATATAAAAACGTTTAGGATTTCCCTGGTGGTCCAGTGGTTAGTACTTGGAGCGTTCACAGCCAGGGCCCGGGTTCGATCCGTTGTTCGGGAACTAAGATCCCACAAGCCACGTGGCACAGCCAAAAAAAAAAAAAAAAAACCGAATAAAAACTTTTACAATAGTAGCTTCAGCTAAGTACTCTCTTTTTAAGTACTCCTGATTTGCATAGTTAGGTATTGTTATATATATATGTGTGTGTGCATTTTTTTAAGCACCATTTATTTAGTCCCTTCTAGTTGCCAGCAGGAAGCTTGGCCCTTCACATATATAACAGTTTAAAGAACATGTCCTAAAGGTAAAGGAATTGGGACTCACACAGACCTCAGCAAGAATCTAGTTTTATAGGCAAAGCTTCCCCATAGAAGGTTTCAGCCTGTTTGTGGTGATTGGCATTTGAAGATCGAGGGAATCTCAAAAGGTGGTCAAATGCCTAAGTATCAATATCTTACAGAAGGAAGTCAGCTCAGTCGCTCAGTGAGAACTGCCCTCTGGTACTGGAGCTGGCGCTGGTTCCCGTGAGTGGTAGCGTGTGAGTCCTTCACGGGGACCTGGGCTCAGTGACCTCAGTCACGTTATTTAACCCTGATGAGTCTCAGTTTCTTCTTCTGTAAAATGGGCTGATGCATGCCCTGAGAAAATCTGCTGAGAGGACCCGAGTCCATCTGAATAACATGCTTGGCACCCAGCAGGCTCTCCGTGAATGACAGTCACTGTTTCTCAGCTGCTGTGGCTGCTTTGTTTGCAGGTATAATTGCTGGGCCCTAGGATGCAAACTCCAAAGATGGGGCCACAAATACTATCACGGTGCCAGGCACATGGAGAGACCCAGCGGTCTCTCCTCCTGTCCCCTGCACAGAAAGACGAAGTCTCTCCCGCCTAGAGATCTGTAAATATTCCAAGTAATAACAAGCTCCAGGGTAAAATCCTTGTGAGAGGGAGGAAGTGGTTGCTGGGCTGTACAGACTCAGCTTCATCTAAGATCTGCAGCTAAATTCCAGTGTTTGTAACAACACCTTGCAGGAGTCAAGAATAAGATGACAAACATTGGTGACTAAGGGCAAAGGCATTGTGTCAAAGTTTTCCTCTAACTGCCAGCATACCTGTGCTCCCTGACCTTGACTGACCCTCTACCAGTCTTAATCATAGGGTCCCCAACTCAGGTACACTGTGAGTCAGGTAGGAAACGGCTAAACCTGCCTTTTAAAAAATATCCCACTGAAAGGTGTTTCGGAAAGCCTGATCTTACTAACTGAAGGGTACTTGGCCCTACAACGTGAAAGGTAAAAGCAAAATTCTGCAACTCCATCCTCCATTACGTCTTATAATTATTAATCTCCTGTTAGAACAAAAAACTAAAATAATTTGAGTTCTGTTTCATAGAGAGGACTAGTTATTTTTTTTTTAATAAATTTATTTATTTTTGGCTGCGTTGGGTCTTTGTTGCTGCCCGCGGGCTTTCTCTAGTTGCGGCGAGCAGGGGCTACTCTTTGTTGCAGTGCGTGGGCTTCTCATTGCAGTGGTTTCTCTTGCTGCGGAGCACGGGCTCTAGGTACGCGGGCCTCAGTAGTTGTGGCACAAGTGCTCAGTAGTTCTGGCTTGCAGGCTCTAGAGCACAGGCTCAGTAGTTGTGGTGCACGGGCCCAGTTGCTCCATGGCACGTGGGATCTTCCCGGACCAGGGCTCGAACCCATGTCCCCTGCATTGGCAGGCGTATTCTTAACCACTGCGCCACCAGGGAAGTCCAGGATTCGCTATTGATTAAATCTCTGAAAGTCGGTTCAATTTGCCCTTGGTTGACTAATTCATTGACTGTTGAGCAAGTGAAAGCAGAGCTCACTTTCATTTCACCCATTTCCTCTCTATCAAAGGAAACAAGCCTCAGACTGGAAAAGGTGGCACACACACACCCGAGGCTATTGAATGCCCAGGTGTGGACGCTTGGAGGATGCTCCTTGGGTCCGGAGGGTATATGCTCAGCCTCACGTTCTGAGCAGTGAAGATGAAAGTCCAAAAAGTGAGAAGCTACACAGAACAAATGTGCCCTGGGCTTTCCAGAAGGACAAAAGCTACATGCTGACAAACATATTCCACTCTCAGAAATTCTGGCCGAGCTGTGAGTTCCTAGAAAAGAAAGCTGTCACCACTAGAAGTCCACACTGGTTCAATGTCATACTGAATTCTTTCAAAAGGGGTGCAAGGTTGATAAATTGGGACTATGCCTTTCATTCACAAGACAGTGAAAATTTCACAAGATTGACAGTCTTGTCATAATATGTCAGACATGATACAGAAGTTTAGGTGTGACAGGACCACAGGCAGATGTGCTCAACTGTGTAATCCCAAGAATGTTGATGAAAGATTTATGAGGGGCTGAGAGGAGAGCATCTATCTCACAGCAGGCCACAAATGGCGTGGCGCTGTCCCTTTCATCATGTTTATTAATGTGAACGTAGACAGCTTTATAAATATTCAAATGATGCTAACTCGGAAGGGAGGCCTAATGTGAAGATTAAAAAAAAAAACAAACTCAGCAGAATGATGTTTAGTAAGGATGAAGGTAAATTTACACCTAAGTTCAAGGAATGACAGTGTAACACTTTCAAGTGGCAGATGGGTGATCTGACAATGATTATACAGTGAACATAAAATGTTAAAGACGACTTCAGCTGTGATTTATGAAGGCAATGATTTCATGCTTTAGTGAATCTAATGGTCTGAATATTTCAGCCCCAGGTAAGATCTGAGATTTAAACTGAGTTTTTTTTTTTGTTTTTTTTTTGTTTTTTTTTTGCGGTATGCGGGCCTCTCACTGTTGTGGCCTCTCCCGTTGCGGAGCACAGGCTCCGGACGCGCAGGCCCAGTGGCCACGGCTCACGGGCCCAGCCGCTCCGCGGCATGTGGGATCTTCCCAGACCAGGGCACGAACCTGTGTCCCCTGAATCGGGAGGCGGACTCTCAACCACTGCGCCACCAGGGAAGCCCTAAACTGAGATTTTTGTCAATACCAGCTTTAACCGGGGGCAGCATGTTTTGGGATAGGGGACGTGCATAAACTCTAGGTGCATTTATATGGTCCTTTAACTTTTCGTTGCTCATATACATCTTTTTATTTATTTTTCCCATCCACTTTTAACTTAATGTATCTAGGCCATGCCACGAGTCTTTCGGGGTCTTAGTTCCCAGACCAGGGATTGACCCGGGGCCCTTCGCAGTGAAAGCATGGAGTCCTAACCACTGGACCACGAGGGAATTCCCTCCATCCACTTTTTTTTTTTTTTTTTTTTTGCGGTACGCGGGCCTCTCACTGTTGTGGCCTCTCCCGTTGCGGAGCACAGGCTCCGGACGCGCAGGCTCAGCGGCCATGGCTCAAGGGCCCAGCCGCTCCGCGGCATGTGGGATCTTCCCGGACCAGGGCACGAACCCGTGTCCCCTGCATCGGCAGGCGGACTCAACCACTGCGCCACCAGGGAAGCCCCCACTTTTTTTTTCTTTAGTTTACTTATTTTTGGTCAATCCTCACAGCATGTGGGATCTTGGTTTCCCGACCAGGGATTGAACCCGTGCCCCCTGCACTGGAAGTGCAGAGTCTTAACCACTGGACCACCAGGGAAGTTCCCCCCAACCACTTTTTAAATTAAACTTTTTATTTAGAGATAATTATAGATTCACATGTAGTTGTAAGAAATAATACAGGGACCTCCTTTGTATCCTGTACCCCACTTCTCCCAGTGGGATCATCCCGGAAAATGACAGCATACTGTCACAACCAGGATGTCAACATTGATACAATCTGGGCTTCCCTGGTGGCGCAGTGGTTAAGAATCCGCCTGCCAGTGCAGGGGACACGGGTTTGAGCCCTCATCTGGAAAGATCCCACATGCCGCAGAGCAACTAAGCCCGTGCGCCACAACTACCGAGCCCTCGTGCCTAGAGTCTGTGCTCCACAAGAGAAGCCACTGCAATGAGAAGCCGGCACCACAAGGAAGAGTAGCCCCTGCTCGCCACAACTAGAGAAAGCCCGTGCACATCAATGAACACCGGACGCAGCCAAAAATAAATAAAGAAATAGATAAAGGAATAAATTTATTTTTAAAAAATTGATACAATCCACCAAGCTTATATATAGGCGTGTATTTAGTCCTGTGCAATTTAATGTGACCACCACAGCGAAGGTACACTTGAGATGGATTTTTACAGGCACCTTCCTTTCAAGTCTCCATTTACAAAGGAAAAGTCACTTCATTCTTCTAACTAGAGGCATTCTGGACACGGCAGCTTGGAGTTATTTATGAGGCGGTAACCCCGTGCCCAGCGCCATGACCGGTGCCCAGGGAAGCTTGCTCTCTTTCTTCAATTGTCCGGATAAGATGCAACTGATCAGCCACAGAACCAGAGAATGCAAATCTCTCTTGACCGCTAAGGACACTGGGACTGCTGCTGGGATTCCTCGTCCTGGCTCTACAGCGGCAGATCCCAGACAAGGACTCAGGGACCCCTGACTCTCTGTGCTGCGCTCTCCTGGCTTGTCCTTGCCACCTACTTCCTGCATCATCACCTGGATGAAGCGTCTTCGAGGAACCAGCTGTTTCCTAGCGTCCAGCTACAGAACAGTAATATACCTAATACGTCAAGTCCTCTGGGCACAATTGTACCAAAGGGAGAGCGGGGTTTGAACGCAATGACTTCCTCAGCTGTAACTATAGAAAGAGCCAACACCGGCCACTCGGTATCTAGGCTGCAGCGCCGGACAATGCGGGCGCGCGCAGAGGGCTCCAGGGACCCGCCATCCCGCTGCCCTGCGCTGGGGGCACAGTGGGCCGGCGCGGGGACAGGCGAGCGGCACGCGGGTGGGCGCGGGACGGCGGCGGGGACCCCCGCGGCGCTCCCGGCCTCACCTGCGCGGCCGCCCACCGCCCGCGGTCCGCGAGAACAAAGGCGGGGGCGCCAGCCGGCCGCGCGCTCCAAGATGGAGGGCGCCGGGGGCTCCGGCCGCCGCTGGGCCCGCCTCGCCCCGGCCCGCCCCGCGCGGGTGCTTCCGCCGCCTCACCTGCCGCGCCTAGGCCACCCGAAGAGCGAGCGAACGTTCCCCGAGCCTCCGAGGGCGGCCCGGCGCCCGAGACGGAGGAGGGGCCCCCGGACCTCGAGCCCCCGCCCCCGCCCCCGCCCGCCCTCTGGCCCCGCGGGTCGCGCCCCTCACCCCGAGCGCGCGCCCCCCACTCCGCCCCCCAGGCCTCCGCGCGCCCCGAGCGTGAGCTCCGGCCCCGGCCCCCAGTACACTGCGCTCGGCTGGCGGCGCGAGGTCCTGAGTGCGCTCCCAGCCTCGGGGCGACTTGGGGAGCCCCGGGCGCGCGCCCCCAACCCCCGCGCCTCTCCCCGCCCCTCCCACCGCCGGCGGCCGCGGGGGTCCCGGACGGCGCGCCTCTCCCCCCACTCCGCCTCCCACCCTCCGGGCAACTCGCGGGAACCCGAGCGCTCGCCCCGCCCCCTGCCCCCCGAGCGGCGCGAGCCCCCGAGCGCGCGCCGGACCCCGCCGCTCCCCGCCCCCTCCCCGCGGGCCCGCCCCCTCCGGGGCCCGCCCTCCCCCGCGCGCAGCGCCGCGCCGCGCCACGCCGCGCCGCGCGTTCTCCCGGCTCCCTCCCTGTCCGGGGCCGGTACTTTCCTCCCAAGTTGCAGCGCAAGTTTGCCAGTGGCCGGCGGCGGCGGGGCGCCGGGAGCCTCCCTCGCCCTCGGCCGGCCGGGGCTCCCCCGAGTGCATGGGCGCAGGTCGGGCAGCCCTGGGGGCCTGAGCGGCCGCGCCACCTCCGAGCCCCGCGCCATGGAGGGCGCAGAGCCCCGTGTGCGGCCAGAGCGCCTGGCAGAGGCCGAGGCGCGGGCGGCCGATGGCGGGCGCCTGGTGGAGGTGCAGCTGAGCGGCGGCGCCCCTTGGGGCTTCACCCTGAAGGGCGGCCGCGAGCACGGCGAACCGCTGGTTATCACGAAGGTACGGAGGGCGCGGGACACGCACGGTGAGAGCCGGGAGGTGGCCTGGGGCCGAGGGACTCGTCGGGGGGTAGGAGCGCTGGAGGGGGTGTCCAGTTCGCGCCCCCGGGCCCGGGACGCGCGTCCGCCCGGGTCACCTGCGAGGACGTGGGTAGTAGGACTCGCATAGGTGTGTGGTCCGGGCGCCACCTTGGTCCCTCTGCGTTGTTTCCCGGTCCTGCTGGCTCCCAGCGCCGCGCAGTTTCAATGGCTCCTGTTCCGGGTCCCCTCCCCTCCCCCTCCTGGGAAGGGCCTGGCAGGGTCCCCTGTCACTCCCGGCTTCGCCTGCGCCGGCCTGCACCTGTGGGCCTACCCAGAGGTCGGGGAGGGACATTCCCACGTGCCGGGGGTGGACAGAGACGTCCCCACCTGTGTTTGCCTGTCTAGGTATTTGTTTCTGCACCCCTTGGACCTGCACCCGTTATCGCTAGGAAGCCCAGACTAGCAGCTGCCGCCAGCCGAGCTTCTCGATTCCCAAAAGCCCATCAATATTTATTGACTTTCGCTTCCAGCCCTAGCTAGACCCACGGCGCTCTGGATACCTGCAAAAACAAATTGAAACTTTTCGTCGTCCTTTATGAAAGTGGGGTTTGAGCCCCCAAAATAAGTTCCTAATGTGTGTGTGTGTGTGTGTGTGTGTGTAGGGGTAACTTGGAATTCTCTTGTCTCGAAACAGAAAACCATCTTGAAACTTACCAGCCGAACCCGTATAAACCTGTAAAAAGCACACAGACAGCAAACCAGTCGTCCTGTTTTCTTCTGGTTAAAAGTGTCTGTTGGCCAGTTTCTCTGGGAAGGTCTGGGCCGCGCCATTCCTGGGGACAAAGTTCCCTTTAAAATGCAAAAATTCTTGGCTTCTAGTAGCGTTTGAAGGTGACTTACTGGTTTTCTCTGCTTTCCTGCTTCACCACAGCAGGAAGAACTAAAGTCCCTTGATGGAGTTTCATTAGCCCATTTTGTAGATGAAACAGCTAAGGCCAAGGAGGGTTCAGTGGTGTGCCCTGAGGTCACAAACCTGGCAAATCTTGAGAAGTGTCCTCAGGACCAGATCTTGACCCTGCATGTCTCTGCTTTCTCTCCACGTGCTGCCATCTGCTCTTGTCTGGAATCCCTTGCAATGCCATCTTCAGTAACTTTGTCACATCCTATGAGGGTTTTTCAGCCTTGGCACTACCGATGTTCTGGCCTGGATGTGTCTTTGCTGGGGGCGGGGGCGCTGTCCTATGCATCGTAGGGTGTCCAGCAGCAGCCCTGGCCTTTGCCCACTGACACCACCCCCCAGGTGTGACAACCAGAAAAGTCTGCACACGTTGCCAGATGTCTCCCGGGCACAGGTCACCCTCGCTAGAGTGACTGTACATCCCTTTTGCTTTGAAAGGATTTTAGCTTTGAACGCGTGTGCTGAATTCTTCTTTCTGAAGACACTCAGAGGCCCCTGGCATAGTCAGCTTTGGCGGGGAAGGCTGTTTTCTTCCTAAGTGCTCGCTGGCCCTGGTGATAGGCTTTATTTACATAGTAAAACTCAAACAAACACTTGCTTCATCTGCATTTTTGTATCTGGAAAAAGGAAATGGAAGCAGGAACTCCGGAGTGCTGTGTTTCATGGGCATTCAGCGGGGCTGCTCGGGGAGGACTGCCTTTTCTCTGGGTCGGGTTTGAAGTTACAGGGATACTGACTTCCCGGGAGTGGCATTCCTGGAATTCAAAGTGCACACTTGAAGTCCCCCAGCAAGGTGGCAACCAGATTTGTGACCATTCGTTACGTTGACACTGACTTGTAGGTTGATGTATTACCAGGGCTGGAAGAGACACAGAACCCCAGTGTTTCATACTGCTGTCGGAGGGGAGCAGAAATAATGTCCGTGCCTTAAGAAACTCCAAAGACTCTGACTTGTTAGTGTTTCCGAGACTGTGCTTCGATGCGGGGCCTCTCAGGACCTGTGTAAGCAGGTGCGATGTTGTACGTGGTCCTGCTGTCTGCGTGGCGCCTTCTTTCCCCATCAGCTCAGCAAGTGTTAAAGTTCCGTGGGCGTGGCTAGGGCCTGCTTTCTAGTGTGGCCCTGGAGGGGCTAGAACTCCAGGAGGGGAGGGCCTGCTTTCTAGCGTGGCCCTGGAGGGGCTAGAACTCCAGGAGGGCCCTTGGGGATTCGATAGGAGACCTTAAGTGGGCCGGCTGGGTGTCAGCAGGCCCCCTTCGGCCTCAGGAATGTTTGTGAACCGGGGAAGGAATGAAGCCCCTGGCCCTCCTTTTCACCGTTTCTTAGCCCTCCCCGCCCCTTCCCGCCAAGAATGCGAGAGAGCCTTAGCCGGGAGCTCCAAAGAGGACAGTAATTTGGGCCTGGCCTGGTCCCACGGGCGGCTCCTTTGGGAACCCGTTGATTTTCAGGTTGCCTTTGGGGACCAGAGCCGTCCTGGGGGGTGGTGCGGGGGAGCTGGGGCTTGGGGTGCCCAGCCTGACGCACCCTCTCGGGAGCCTTCGGACCGTGCGGCGTTCGCTGGATGCCAGGCCGTGTCCTTAAACGTCCTTCTTGGTCTGCACGCTGAAGGCGGGGTGGAGGGGAAGCGGGGCGCATTTCTGGGGGGTTGGCCCACACACCCAGGTGGCACATGTCCTGTGTCAGCCGTTAGAGCTCCTGATGGCGGAGGCTTGGGGCAGAGACTAGCTGTCGGTTGGGGGTGGGAGGTCCCTTCCGCGGTGGTCTGAAAGGGGCTCCGTTTCACGGGCTGTGCTGAGTCACGGTCGTTGGTGACCTGGCAACCCTGGTCAGGACAAGTTGTTGTCTGGACGTCCTTGTATTTGCCCCCAAGAGCCAAGTTCTTTATCAGTTACCACTGAAGGCTGTGAAAAAGGGTGGGGGGGGGGTGTTGAATTCAGCTGTGTATCGGGAACCGATGGATCTCAGCCTCTCTGGGTTTTGCTGGATGTCGGTGTTGAAGCACAGTCCCACGTCAGCACCCGTCTAAGGACCGCTGCCGCTTTCCCAGGGCTCCATAGAAATAGATGGTGGGTGGGCGAGGGCTGGGCGCCCCTCCTCGGCAGACCCAGGTGCTGTGGGTACCGTTATGGCCGAGGCAACTCCTGGGCACTGTGAGATCCCAGCCTCTTGGAGGCCAGCTGCAGTTTGCTGATTGTTCAGAGGAGTGTAATGCCAGAGACTCATTTGTATTTAAAAATTAATAGTACGATTAAAAAAAAAAAGAAGGGTGAGTTTTCTTTCCTGTGCTGAAACCCCTTTCCAGTTGGTGGAAAGGCAAGACCTGTCTTGCCAGCTGGCATGCAGATATATCTTTATTCCCCTGTCCCAGCCTGTGCCTAGCTGGGTCCTGTTAGTTCTTACCCCTGGTCCTCCTGAGGTGTTCTGGGTGCAGGGGTGGGAAGTCTGGCAGAGAGACCCAAGTCCCATCCCGAGCTCTGGTGCTGGAGCTTTGAGGTGCAGTGGGTGGGGGGTTCTTCCTCTCGTAGAAATTAATTCAGCAGGACTCACATCTATAAATCCAGAAGCTTCCACAGTGTGAAAAGCTATAAACGTAAGCTGTCCATCACACTTCTGCATCGTGATGGATTTTGCCCTTCCTGGTTCAGTTATGAGTGCTTCGTAACATGTCCTAACACTCATCTTTTGAAAAGAAGAAAACAGGTTTGCCCGAGAGCTAAATGTAGAAGAGAATGAGAATGGAAGGCTCATAAAAATAGCCGTTTTCACCTTGTCCTAACTATCTGGGATTTCTTAATTCACCTTTCCATTTCTCGGCCAAAGAAACTGGGCTCCCAGCTTGCAAAGGGCTGGCTTTTCTACTTGGAAGGCATTTTGGAGCTGTCCTCTTGCCGAAGTTGCTTTGTGTCAGCATGCAAATGAACCTGGATTTGAGGATTTCTTCGGGGCTCTGGGGAGCTTTTCTTCTTGTACACTGGGCGCAGTGTAAACAGTCAACGAGATAATTTAAGGACTTAAAGGCTGAACAGACTTTTTATTCAGTCTTACCTCTTTTACTTTTCATGCACTGCAGTCAGGCATGGGGCCATCCTTTGATGAGAAATTATGCAAGCCGCACTCTTCCAAGCTGCAATTTCCACCCACACGAAGGGTTTTGAAAGCCCTCAGGGTTGCATATTGCTCTTTTGGTCTTTTTAAAACCTTGCCAGTGCTCAACAGAGGGAGGGTGTATTCTGGAAGAATTGTTTTCCTGTTACCTTGCTGGATTCGATATTTGCATGGCCCTGTGGTAGGTGGAGCCTGTTTCCCTGACCAGTGCGAATGTTAAGGCCTCTCTTTGGGGGAACATATCTTAGTGGAAGGACGACGGTAGGATATGGTTAAAAAATAATTGGACTAACTTTATTTTAGGTTCGAACAACTAAGGTTGTTCCGAAAAGCCAGGATATTCTGAATTGCAATGCAGAGGTGACTTTTTTTTTTTAACCTGGGCTGTTTTTCTGAAATCTCCTGGGTATGAAGTTGGAGGTAATGTCTGCCGCCTCTGTGGGATGGGTCTGGAAGAACAGTGCTCTACGTGGCCTGGGAAGGGTTGGGATTGTCTTTCTTTTGGCCAAAGGTGACTAAGACTTTCAGATCAAAGGCAAATTGTGAAGGTCAACAAGAACCCAGGCAGGGTAGATTGTGTGGGCTCTAAAGGCAACGTTTTACTTATTCAAGGGAGGAAAGACACAAAATGTTAGTGTATCTTTTTTTTTTTTTTTAGTGTATCTTTTTGAGATTTGTTTTTATTTTTATCAGAGTGGCTCTTGCAGGGTTGAAATAATCAAATAGTTCTGCAGGGCTTGTTATCATACCAGCAGCTCCCCACTGTCATTTCCTCTTCCCTAGAGAAGCTATTGAAACTTTTTAGCTGATTTCTTTGGGCATTTGCCTATATTCTGTACGGCTGCTACTTTCATTGTTCCGTTTCGGGATAACTGTTGACTTCCCACTATGGGAGCTTGGGACGTAGTCTTTTTTTCCACACCAGCTACCCAGACACATACCTTGGGCCCCCATACTCCCAACGTAACTACATCATAATTTTGGTTAGAAGAGGGTTTTTTCAACCATAGCATCACTGACGTTTGGGGCCACATAGTTCTTTGTCGTGGGGGGCCGTCCTGTGCCCTGTGGGAGCAGCATTCCTGGCCTCCCCCCCCCCAGAAGCCAGTACAGATTCCTCCGTCTCCGGTAGCCGAGATGGTCAGAAACGTCTCCAGATGTTGCCAGATGTCCACTGGGGGACAAAAATCACCCCCTTTGAACTGGGAGTTTGGGATGAGCAGATGGAAACTATTGTATGTAGGATGGATAAACAATAGGGTCCTACTGTAGAGCACAGGGAACTGTATTGAGTATCCTGTGGCAAGCAATAATGGAAAAGAATATTAAAAAAAAAGAATGTCTCTGTGTAGAACTGGGTCACTTTGCTGTACAGCAGAGATTGGCGCACATTGTAAATCAACTCTACTTCAATAAAAAAAATAAAATTAAAAAAAAAAACCCCTATGCGCTGAGAAGACCGTGGTTCAGGGGAGAGTCATGTGCCACGGTGTCCATTGCGGCGCTCTTTGCAGGGGCCAGGACCTGGGGGCATCCTGGCTGTCCGTCGACAAATTAATGGGTGGGGAAGATGGCTGGTGGGGGGCGGCCGCGTGGCACGGGGAGATCAGCTCGGTGCTTTGTGACCACCTGGAGGGGTGAGATAGGGAGGGTGGGAGGGAGGGAGACAAAAGAGGGAGGAGACGTGGGGATGTATGTATGCGGGTGGCTGACCCGCTTTGTTGTACAGCAGGGGCCGACACACCATGTGGAGCAATTGTACTCCAATGAGGATGTTAGAAAAGAAAAACTAATATGAATACAAAAAAAAAAAATGCTAAAGCATCTTGCTAATATGTAGAAAAAGTTATTTAAAGACAAAATTTATTTTTAAAATTTGTTTTTCGTCTCATAATTGACAGAATAAAATGTTACAGCATTTGCAAAAAAATAAAAAAATAAAATAAATTGCCCCCTTTGAGAACCACTTGGTTAGCAGTATTCCGTGTGTGTGTTATTTTGAATGCCAGTGCCAACACTTGCTGAGCCTGCTGGTGCAAACTATGATTATTTCTCCTGCACAAATTTTCATAACCACCAAGTGTAAGGATACGCTTTGTTTCTTTGCCTGATTTTCTATGTGCATATCGTTGATTCATCCGCCGCATCTTCCCCAGTTGCAAAAAATCTTTTACTATATTCAGACACACAGTGGGTCGTCTTTTGAGACCTTTTCTATCTGAGGATGTCGTTATTTTACCTTGACAGTAAATGGACTGTTGGGTGTGCAAGTCTGAGTTGGAGACGGTTTTCCCTAGGCACTTTCTTTGCAGGTGGTGTTCTAACCTCTGCAGGTGTACAGTATTGTTGGGGAGACAACAGAGCTTTCTGTTTCTTTTCTTTTTTTAATTTAATTAGTTTATTTTTATTTCTGGCTGCTTTGGGTCTTCGTTGCTGCAGGTGGGCTTTCTCTGGTTGCGGCAAGTGGGGGCTACTCTTCGTTTTGGTGCGCGGGTTTCTCATTGAGGTGGCTTATCTTGCTGCAGAGCACGGGCTCTAGGCGCGCGGCCTTCAGTAGCTGTGGCACGCGGGCTCAGTAGTTGTGGCTCGCGGGCTGTAGAGCGCAGGCTCAGTAGTTGTGGCACACGGGCTTAGTTGCTCTGCAGCATGCGGGATCTTCCCAGACCAGGGCTCGAACCTGTGTCCCCTGCATTGGCAGGCGGATTCTTAACCACTGTGCCACCAGGGAAGCCCTAGTTCTAGTAGATTTAAATTCCATCTCTCCTCCGCCTTCCCCCGTTTCCCCTACTTCATCCTGCTTCACTAAGAATTTGGAAGACTATAAAAAGTAATGTGAAAAAAAAAAAAAAAAAAGTAATGTGAAAACATTTCTTAAAAAAGTAATGTTAATGTATGAAATTGCCAATTTATTATGGAAAGACTTTAAGCTGGATTTTGTGTGGCAACATTTTAATGTGTCTCCTAGAGATTTTGGTACTTACTCTGACTGTTTAGCATTGGATTTGTAGAAAAGCATTTAAGTCAAATACACATATTATGCCAAGCACCAGTACATTAGTTGTGCTATTTACAGCCTACTGGAAGTGATTATTTCCTCCTTTCCACCAAAAACTGGTTTTTAAAAAATATATTTATTGGGGCTTCCCTGGTGGCGCAGTGGTTGAGAGTCCGCCTGCCAATGCAGGGGATACGGGTTCATGCCCCGTTCTGGGAGGATCCCACATGTCGCAGAGCGGCTGGGCCCATGAGCCATGGCCGCTGGGCCTGTGCGTCCGGAGCCTGTGCTCCGCAGCGGGAGAGGCCACAACAGTGAGAGGCCCGTGTACCGCAAGAAAAAAAAAAAAAAAAAAATATTTATTTAGGCTGTACCGGGTCTTAGTTGTGGCATGTGGGATCTTTAGTTGCAGCATGCAGGCTCTTTAATTGCGGCATGCGTACTCCCAGTTGCGGCATGTGGACTTTTAGTTGCAGCAGGCATGTGGGATCCCCAACCAGGGATTGAACCTGGGCCCCCGCGTTGGGAGCGTGGAGTCTTAACCACTGGAACACCAGGGAAGTCCCTAAAGTATTTTTGAATAATACTGGTCTTTCTTTTTTATAATATTAATGAAAGGTAGCTCTTTCAGATCAATGTGATATTCAGAAGAATTGGATTTTAAAAAGTGGTTTGGGAAGTGAAAATAGTAGGAAAGATGAAGGTTAAATATCCCATGGCAACAAACTCCATTTCTTCACCGCTTTGCTTTCTGGCAGTAGAAAATCTTTCAGGGCATGGAGTCAGACCCACAGGCTTGGTAGAGATGCTATGTGTTTACTGGAGCCTGTGTCTCCTTTTCCTTCTGCGCACACATGCTGCTGGACTACACTTCCCAGATTCCCTTGCAGCTATGAGGCCATATTTCTACCCAATCAGAAGCAAGTAGAAGTGATGCAGGCCATTTACCGCCTGTCGTGCTTTCCTCTTCTGGTTGTCTGGAATGAAGATGGTCCTGGGGCAGAGCCTCATCAGCACGGGTCCCTGAATGCCTGAGGAGGAAGCTAGCTGACCATAGCCTGGTTGCCCTCCCAGTAGTACCAGTATATGAGCAAGAAATAAGCCTCTGTTGTATTTGGGCCATTACACGTTTCTTTGATTAGTCACTACAAGAGTTAGACCATTCTAACAAACGAAAGCTGGAGAGAAATCAGGAATTTTCTTTTTTGTTGTTGTTGTTTTTTTGTTCTGTTTGTTTGTTTTAAATTTTTATTGGAGTATAGTCGATTTACAGTGTTGTAAATAGTTTATAGTATAGTTTCAGGGGTATAGCAAAGTGAGTCAGTTATAGTACACATATATCCACTCTTTTTTAGATTCTTTTCCCATATAGGTCATTACAGAGTACTGAGAAGAGTTCCCTGTGCTGTACAGTAGATCCTTATTAGTTATCTATTTTATGTGTAGTGGTGTGCATACGTCAATCCCAGTCTCCCAATTTATCCCTTCCCCCCCGTTACCCCCCTTGGTAACCATAAGTTTGTTTTCAAAAGTTTTCCTTTTAATGAATACCACTAGCTTTAAGAGACTGAGTATATAATGTTTAATTTACACCCATACAGAGGGAATGTTATTTACTCTGTAGAAGGAATCACTGTGGGTGTCCAATTAGCACGTAGCTTATTCCCTGCACACTTATTACGTAAAATGAGACCTGCGTGCTCAGAAGTTCCGCTTCTTTCCACCGTAGCTTTTCCTTCAGCTGGTAATTTAATTTTCACCCCGTGTTGCTTTGCCCTCCCCTCTCTGCAGATGATTGCCTGGGAGCTATGGAGAGGTGGGGCAGAGGCGGGGAGGCTCCCCAGTCCAGCTCCTTAGCCCCCTGGGAGGGCTGACCACAGAAGAGGAGGGTGGCTGCCCGGCCGCCGGTATGATGTCAGGGCGTGCACCTTTCTCCTGGTTGAATTGTGCTTTACTTACCACTTTGGTTCAAGTGCAGAGGGTATTGCCTGGGTGGGTTACATTAAATCCTCATTAACCGGGCTGCCTCTATCAGATTAATCAGTTATGATCTTGTAAGGCAGGCTCTTCTTTTCCCTAGGGAATAGAACACAGAGACATGAGGTAGACCATCAAGGAAAGGGAGATAAAGGCGAGCGCAAAGTAAAGCTGGTCCCCGGAGGAAGGTGGCATTCATGTGGGGCTCTGAGGGTTAGGGGGCAGGGGATGCCGAGAGGGGTGGGGAAGGAGAGCCTCTTCTGTTCCAGGTGTTGAAATGCTTACCGAAAGCCTGGGAAAGGTGGGTGGGGGGAACCCCGGTGGCCCTCCATGACTTTCAAAGGAGGTGAAGGGATTCTTTGCTTGTGGCTTGGAAATGCTGAAGCTGATGAAATACTGCTGCTGATGAAATTCTGACCTGTCTGTGTGAATTGTGCCATGTTTGTAAATCTGTAAACCCAGTGATACTTATCTGTGCTAACTGTGCATGTGCTTGTCAATTTGTAAGCATAGCAGTACTGTTTTTTTCTTGTTGTAGAAAGATTCAAACCATCTTCAAAAAATTGAAACTAACGGAAAAAATAATCAACAACCCAAAACATTTAATAAATCTTATTTTTGGTAGTAGAGCTATATTGAATTTTTTTCCCCCGTCTGTGGAATTCTCTGCTTGGTACCGTGCAGATCTAATTACGAATTGCTTGAACGTAATTCTCTTAAGAATTACATTGTCGACAATCTTTGGAATCACATGCTAGCTTAAAGGAAGCTGAGTTTTGTGTATGCCACTTGGAATTTTAAAAATGCTATGTTTCGTTTCTATGGTATATATTGAGTTTTATCATTTAGCTTTTTGTAGACAAGCATATAAAAAAGAAAACCCTAACTTTTGGAAAACTGAGTACTTCGTATTGATCAAATATGTTGGTCTTTAAAACAGCTGTGTGCTTTCTTTGGTAGGTGCAGCTTTTCTTTTAATTTTCATTAGTGTTTAGATGCGCTGAATTTTTTTTTTTTTTTTTTTTTTTTTTTTGCGGTACACGGGCCTCTCACTGTTGTGGCCTCTCCCGTTGCGGAGCACAGGCTCCGGACGCGCAGGCTCAGCGGCCATGGCTCACGGACGCAGCTGCTCCGCGGCACGTGGGATCCTCCCGGACCGGGGCACGAACCCGCGTCCCCTGCATCGGCAGGCGGACTCTCAACCGCTGCGCCACCAGGGAAGCCCAAGATGCCCTGAATCTTGAATGAAAGTTTGGAAAGGAACATCTGGACTTGAAAAGACAGGCCTGCTGCTGCTCGAGTCATATTTATTTTGTGTTGATCTCACCACAGAGTGGATGAAATCGTCCAGAGTGGATGCCTCTACGGGTTACGAGCTGGGGTGGGGCTACTGTTTCCCCTCTTCCTCCCCACTTTCAGGGGCTGGCATTTTGGAGAGGAATTAGAACCTCACACCACTGCATGTACTTGTGCAGTTTTACCCCCAAAGGTGAATTTACATTGTCTGCTGCTGATCGAGGACACTCCTCCTCGTGCTCCCTGGCAGGGACTAGGTTTGCTTTTACAGAGTGTAATTCTCGAATTACCTGTGGTGTTATTGCTGATCTGAAAGAGATGTCTCATTCACGCAGAAACGCTCTCTTTCTTTTGACCCTTGTGAAAGTGGCCTCTGCTGGCTCTTCCTGTTGGCGTGCGCGGCAGTGTTGGTTTCTGCTGGAGGCCCCTCCTTCCTCTCTCCTCTTGTCTAGGTGGTCTCGTGCGCTTCCTTGAGGCAGGCAGACAGCGCTCAGGTCTCCACTGCAGGCCCAGAATCTGGGAGAGCCCCCGGGTACCGCCCAGGCTGCTCCAACTCAGCGTGTTGCAGATGCAGAGCTTGCACCTTCCTTTACCTTAATTCTCCTGCACTTCCGGGCCTGCCCACAGGTGTATCCCCAAATGCAGGAGTCATCCTTGATGCTTGTCTCTCCTTGACCTTCCGTGGCCAACCGATCACCCAGTCCCTGGAGCCTCAGTGTCTCGTATTTGTACCTTCTCTTTCACCCCCGGTGTCCCGGCCTCCGTTATCGCCTCTTGGGGCAGTCACGGGACTGGTCTTGTACTGTCATCACCTCGGGACTCTCCGTGCGCCAGCCTCCTCTAGACCCCCAGCCGTGCACGTGCCAGAGCCCAGCGGGGCTTCTCAGGCTCTTGCTGGAAAGGTAAACTCGTGTTGCACCTTAGCTGGTGCAGAAGGTTCTTAACCTTTCAGCTCCTGCCCATTTCCAGCCTCGTCTTCTGCAGTCCTCCCTCCTGCCTTGACTGAGGAAGGAACCTTAGGTGTTTCTAAAGAACGAGGCCATGCGTGTTGTGACACCATTACAGAATGACGCTTCCCAGGCCTCCCAGCGGCAGGGGATGACTTGCGGTGTGTGACGGGCAGTGGAAGGAAAAGCAGGGTGCGGGACTGGAGGAGTCTGCCCTGTAGAGACGGTGCCCCGGCCTCACCACAGCGGCTTGTCTTGCACATTGCTGTCGCCTGGTCCTGCTTTATCCTGGAAAGGCAGGCACGCGCACACGTGTGAAGGAAGCCCTGCCAGAATCCCCCGCGGCGGGGAGGAGGGGAGAGGGTCCGTGGGCTGTCCTGAGTCTCCCTCGTCTGCTCTCCCGGGCTGCATTTCTGCTGTCTTTACTGCCTCCGAGGTCCCTTGTTAACCAGACTTAAGTGTCATGGGCAGGTGCAGGAGGGGGTGGCCCAGGGAGTGTGGAGGACGCAGAGAACCCGACCTGTGACCAGCCTGGGGGCCAGGCCCGCCCCGAGCACCTGTGGCCCCGCGCTGTCGGCCAGAACCAGCCCGGGCCTGGCGCCACGGGGCGCTCGTCCCGTGGATCCACATAGAGACCACGGCCTGGCTTCCTTGCCATCCTTGCAGCCCCGAGAGCATTCTGACCTTGGATCTTTGCGCACGTCTCCCAGCTCTGCACCCACTTGGACTAAGGGTGCATACACAGTGTTGAGGAAGCCCGTTCCATTCCCTGGGGGCGCTGGAGAGCGTGCAGGGCAGGCCTGCCGGAATGTTTTTTCCCTTGAGTTAAAAAAAATTTTTTTTTTTTGGGGGGGTACGCTGGCCTCTCACTGCTGTGGCCTCTCCCGTTGCGGAGCACAGGCTCCGGACGCGCAGGCCGAGCGGCCATGGCTCACGGGCCCAGCCGCTCCGCGGCACGTGGGATCCTCCCGGACCGGGGCACGAACCCGTGTCCCCTGCATCAGCAGGCGGACTCTCAACCACTGCGCCACCAGGGAAGCCCTAAAAATTTTTTTTTAATTGAGATATAACTCACGTAGCATAAGATTCATCCTTTTAAAAAAATGTACAGTTTGGTGGGGTTTAGTATTCTTGGTTGTGCAGCCATCGCTCTAACTCCAGAAATTTTCATCACCCACTAAAGAAACCCTGTGCCGATGAGCAGCGCCTCCCCGTCCCTGCTGCCCCCAGCCCCTGGCAACAACCGGTCTGCTGTCTGTCTCCATGGGTTTGCCTCTTCTGGACATTTCATCTAAATAGAACCACACAGCGCGTGGCCTTTTGTGTTGGCTTCCTTCACTCACCGTCACGCTTTCGAGGCTTATCCATGTTAGCGTGTGTCAGGACTTCCTTCCTTTTTATGGCTGAATAATATGGCACTTTATGGATAGAGCACATTTTGCTTATCATTTGTCAGCGGACCGACATCTGGTTGTTCCCACCGTTTTTGCTTTTACGAATAATGCTCCCGTGGAGAGTCGCACGTTCACATAGTTGTCTGTGTGTGGATGTATGTTTCACTTCTCTTGGGTGTTTTCCTTGCGTTTTGAGCTTGCCATCCACACGCCCAGGCGTGGTACCTGCGATTCCCTGGGCACGGTCGGCGGGGGCGGGGGTGGGCCATACCTCTCATAAATCAAAAGAATAGAATTGGTCATTCTGGCTTCGAGGCTGTTTAAGCGTAATTGAAACTGACCATTTGGAAACCCTTACAATCTTTTAAAATCTTAAAAAGAACACTTTTCAAAACTCATGGGACTGCTGTCTTAACGACAACAGAGGGGATGTGGGCCCTGCCCTGACACACGCGGTCAGCGTCTCACCTCGGCCCCTGGAACACTCCAGAGTGTGTGCTGGTTCCCGGCATCGTCTTCGTCTGTAGGATGACAACAGACTTTGTGGGGCCTTGCTTTTGTCTGCTGCTTCTTGCTTTTGTGCAGGAGTGTAGAGCACCTCCAGACAGCCCTAGAACGTGGACACCCGTATTTCTCCTGTATCGCAGATGAGGGTAGAGATTTGCCAAAAGGGGGGACTGCGCCCACTGCCCTGGTCACCCAGCAGGGCCGTCCTCGGGAGGAGGGAAGCTGCAGCCTGTCTCTTGAGTGCGTGGAAGATGCCCATGGACCCGTCTTGGAAGGAGGACACCGTCCTTTCCTCCTGGCACCCTGCTGACCTCCATTCTTCTGTTGAGGGATGCCTTTTCCTGTCTGCAGGGGTGGATTCTGGGGTGCAGACACCGAGTAGGGTCACTCTGTGGCCAAGGGCAGTAACAGCTCAGCAAGGCATTGCCCCTCCTTGGGGAATGAGCTCTCTTTTCCTTTCTGCTCTTTCCTCTTTCCAGTAACACAGCTTCCAATGAAAATGAGGCTCCGCATCTCGAACCTTTCTGGTTGTTTAACGAACCCAGACCACAGGGGAATCCCTGAATGGACTTAACCTTTCCAGGGTTGGGGGTGCCTTGATATTATCTTGATATCACGTTGTACAGTTTATCAGGTTTTCTGTTGAGTCTTTCTTCTCACCCTTGTTCTGTAATGAGCCTCCTGGGAGGCTTCACCAGGGTTGTTTATGTTTACAGGTGGGAAACCAAGCCCCAGGCGGCCTGCTTGCAGATCACATTAGGTGGTCAGGACTCCACGACTCTAGCCGGGGGCCTTTGAGTGCAGGAGTGCACTAAAGCTCTTTTTGCTATGTGACTTAAAAAAATCTTTCTTCTTTTGGGGGGGGGGGGGCTGCATGGCTTGCGGGATCTTAGTACCCCGACCGGGGATTGAACCCGGTCCCCCTGCATTGGGGGCATGGAGTCTTAACCACTGGACCACCAGGGAAGTTCCCCAAAAATCTTTTTTTTTTTTTTTAATATTTATTTATTTGGCTGTGCTGGGTCTTAGTTGCGGCACGCGGGATCTTTTTTTTTTTTTTAGTTGTGGCATGCGTGTGGGATCTTAGTTCCCCAACCAGGGATTGAACCCAGGCCCCCTGCATTGGGAGCATGGAGTCTTAACCACTGGACCACCAGGGAAGTCCCCGAAAGTCTTTCTTAAGGGCATTGTTTAAAGTGTAAAGATTCTGAGGATTTTATAAAATTACATGCCATCCCCCCCCCCCCCCCCCCCCCGCTTCTCTGAAATGCATATGAAGTACCGGAAGTCTCACCTTGGCCGTAGACACACTCATGATATTTCTAATACTAGGATCATCCTCTGTAAAATAGAGGTCAGCAGACTTTTTTCTGCAAACGGCCAGGGTCAGTGTTTTTGGCTTTGTGGACCGAACTACTCCTTTCTGCTGTTGTGGCATGAGAACAGCCATAGACAACGTGGAAAGGCCAGGGGGGGTTGCGCCCCAGCAGGCGGTGGTTTTCACAGTGCGGCCCCCAGGCCGGCGGCATCAGTCTCACCTGGGGCCTTGTTAGAAACGCAGCGTCTTGGCCTCATTGCAGACCTACTGAACCCCACACTGGGGCTCGGTTGGGAATCCTCCTGGGGATTCTGACGCTGGCTCCAGTTTGAGAACTGCTGCTCTAGAAAGGTGTGACTCACCTGCCATTTATATAGGGATTAACAAGTGCTAGCCTACTGAATCAGGGTTAGTGGTGCCCAGGAATCTGCATTTTAACAGTGGCCCCAAGATGGTCTTATGCCCATGAAATAACCAATTTCTAAAGCGGGACTAGTTTGGACCAGTAGAGGAGATGGGGGAGGTGTCAGGGAACTTCTGAAACCTCAGCTGGGACTTGTTTGGGGTAGGGGGTAGTGAGAAGAGGGTGATGTGGAAGATTGGGGTGAGGGTGGCCTTGTCCCAGAAGGTGGATTTCTTTCTCCCAACCCCTCATGTGTGTCCCAAAGCTGGGAGTTTCTGGAACTGAAATTCAGCCCTTCTGTTAATAGCTATCGGACACCACATTTCCTAATGCGTGTGTTTGGTATTTGAAATGAAAACAGGTCAGGAGCTCACACTGTATGTTTCCTTCGATATAAATGTCCAGTGCAGGCCAGACGCGCAGAGACAGAGCTGACGGGCAGTCGTCAGGGGGAGGAATGGGGGGTGATGAAAATATGCTAGAATTAGAGAGTGGTCATGGCTGCACCGCTCCGAGCATGCTAATAAACCCCACTGGATTTCCTCTTTTTTTAAATTAATTTTTATTGGAGTAGAGTTGACTTACAATGTTGCGTTAGTTTCAGGTGTACAGCACAGTGAATCAGTACACGTACACCTATATCCGCTCTCTTTTAGATTCTTTTCCCATAGAGGCCATGACAGAGTATTGAGTAGAGTTCCCTGTGCTGTACCGTAGGTCCTTGTTAGTTATCTGTTTTGTATATGGATGTACTCTTTGAAGGGGTGAATTTTATGGTGTGTGACTTACAGCCCAATAAAGTTGTTACTTCCCATCAGGAAATGGGTCAAGGTGTTCAGCCTTATCCTTGAGTTGCCCAGACCTGGCGGAGAGGAGGCTGATGGGAAGGCCCCTCCTAGGGCTTGTCCTGTGGGCAGACCCTCCACACCCCTCACCATGCATGTCACAGGGATTCCTCTGCGGGTGCTGGGTGGACCCACAGGCGGACAGCCTGGGGAGAGAGTCAGGCCCTGGGCTGGGGGAGGGGCCCACGCTGTTCCTGCAGGTTAGTGGCAGGGGAGGGGGCTGCCGTGGGTGAGGTGGGCGCTGAGAGCCAGGGAAGGTTGTTTTTTAAAAAATGTATTTATTTATTTTTGGCTGTGTTGGGTCTTCGTTTCTGTGCGAGGGCTTTCTCTAGTTGCGGCGAGCGGGGGCCACCCTTCATCGCGGTGCCTGGGCCTCTCACTGTCGCGGCCTCTCTTGTTGCGGAGCACAGGCTCCAGACGTGCAGGCTCAGTAGTTGTGGCTCACGGGCCCAGTTGCTCCGCAGCCTGTGGGATCCTCCCACACCAGGGCTCGAACCCGTGTCCCCTGCATTGGCAGGCAGATTCTCAACCGCTGCGCCACCAGGGAAGCCCAGGGAAGGTTTTTAAGCAGGAGGTGATGGCGGGGATCTCTCCGCAGCAGAGGGCAGGTGGGTGCGGGGGTGTGGGCAGGAGTCGGAACGCTGCGGGCTCTGGTGCCGATAGAGAGAAGGCAAGGGATCTGAGGGGTACCCCGGGGCACAGCAGGGTCCACCTAGCGCTTGGCTGGAGGATGCTGGAGATGTCCTGAAGGAGCTGGGCAGCTGCAGGTGCTGGTCCCCTCTCCCATCCCATTTGGTGGAGGCCCGGGGCTGCACGGCCATGGGAGTCCCAGCTCCTAAGTGCAGGGGGCACCTGTAGAAAGCCCCGGGGAGGGAGCAGTGTGTTCCAGGGCAGCCCGGGTCCCTCCTCTTTGCCCAGGTGTAGTTGGGGTGATGGGGCAGGTGTGCTAGGGGCGCCTCCCCTGGGCCTCTGTGCCTTCCGGAGGGTTCCTGACAGACACTCGGCTTGCCTTGCTGCTGTGTTTTCCATGCTTGGTCCTAGCTGCTTCAAAAGGAAAGGAATCATTTGGAAAACAAAACTCCCTTGAGTGTAATAATTTTTGAAAAGTAGGTGTCTAGTTCAACCATTGGAGTCACTTTGACTCAATTTTTGTCCATCCCTCCCCCCCCTTCTATGAAACATCCGTCAAAATAAGGATGTCACAGACAAAACAAAGGCTAGGTATTGACTGGGCTTCTCTGGAAGGGAAGATTACAGTCGTTTTGCTTTTCTTGTTTTAAATAACATGCAGCCAGCGATATCCTGGTGAGGATTAAATGTCATAATGATGATTTCAGGGACTCTGAAGTGAGGAGATAGCGGAAAGTTCAGATGTCCCTTTCATTACAAAGAGTTAGGAAGAGTGTCTCTACGTGGACGTGTGTTCACCGTTGAAGGGATTACAGACCACGTGTAGAAATGACCTCTGTGCATAACAGAAAAAGCAGTAATTTAAAAGTGCAGTAAATATCAAACAGCCCTGGGCTGACAGCCTGCACTTTGGGGACCCAGTTCCAGTAGTAGCATTAAAAGCTAGACTTCCCTTGTAATTTAGCCCCAAGCTGTAGCCCGATATAAATAATATGAATCCCCACAAAACTGTAACTCATCAAATGAACCACCTAATTTTGCACAGATCAGTACCCCTTCTGGTTATGTGACTTCTGGCAAATTGATTGCACTGTAGAATAAAAATCGATGGCTGTAATTGAATAAATCTTTTCCATGCTTTGTTCTCTTACCTTTCTTGTTATTCTTAATTGTAGATTGTATATATTTTTTTAAATTAATTAATTAATTAATTTATTTATTGGGTTGCTCTGGGTCTTAGTTGCGTCAGGCGGGCTCCTTAGTTGTGGCTCGCTGGCTCCTCAGTTGCGGCATGCATGTGGGATCTAGTTCCCTAACCACGGATTGAACCCGGGCCCCCTGCATTGGGAGCGTAGAGTCTTAACCACTGTACCACCAGGGGAGTCTGTTGTAGATTGTATTTAAATTGTCAGTAGATTGTATTTTTATAGTTGTGCCTTCAATTCATTAAAATTACATGCTGCGAAAACATAATCAGGTATTACTTTTCTCAGAAAGAGGGAGGATCTGAGAAAGTCATTTTTGGTTTTTGGCTACGTTTTGTTCTTGGTGGGAATCAGGAAATCATGTTTCAGATTTAAATAAAGAAACAACATTTAGGTTTTAGGCGAACGAGGTTAGTACATTCTGGGTTTTCCCTCAAATCGTTCTAGTTTAACTGTTGAAGCATTTAAAAAAATCATTGATTTCTAGTGAGAGAAGGGAAACACGTCAAGTTCAGATACATAAAACCTACAAGTCTTCCGTTGATTCTCCCCGCCTCCCAGGAATGAGGCGTTTGGACAAAAGTAATTGCACGGAACCTTTGTTAGTTCCAGAATTTCGAGCCTCCAAGTCCAGGGAACAGTGATGGACAGCGGGAGAAGCATTCTGGGGATTGGAATGCCTGCGAGCGGATCAGCAGCCCCGCTGTGCTTCTGTGATCCCAGCACACAAGAATTCTGCCCTTTTGCACCGGGCAGGGTCTTGATTGGGCCAGGCCAGTTAATGTAGCTGTTTTCCCCCATTCAGACGCTGCATTAGGGTTCAGAACCTGGGCAGGGTATGGAGAGCCCCTCAAAGCCAAACACTCCCAGAAATCCCAGGTGGGATGCAAGGGAGCGCCACCCACTGGGACCCCCAGCATCTCCGCTGCTCGTGACGCTCTGCTGAAAGGAATGAAGCAGTTTCACTTCTTGCCCAGGAGTAGCTCATTTTCAGATGTGGTGGAGTAAAAGCAGGAAAGATTTTGGACTTCCCTGGTGGCGCAGTGGTTAAGAACCTGCCTGCCAATGCAGGGGGACACGGGTTTGAGCCCTGGTCCGGGAGGATCCCACATGCTGCGGAGCAGCCGGGCCCGTGCCCCACAGCTGCTGACCCTGCGTGCGCTCTGGAGCCCGTGAGCCACAAGTGCTGAGCCCACGTGCCGCAACTGCTGAAGCCCGCGCGCCTGGAGCCCGTGCTCCGCAACGGGAGAGGCCACCCAATGAGAAGTCTGCGCACCGCGACAAAGGGTAGCCCCCGTTCGCCACAACTGGAGGGAGCCTGTGCACAGCGACGAGGACCCAGTGCAGCCCAAAATGAAAACAAATAAATAAATTTATTTTTTAAAAAAAAAAAAAGCAGGAAAGATTTCTCCTGAATGAAAGATCACTGTTCTTACATCAGGAGCTTTGGAAAAATAACCCCTCAATATCAAAATACAAAGGATATGGAATGATATGTGCTTGGAATAGCTGTAAAGGGCTCCATCTAGAAACTTCAAGTTTCAAAAATTTCTCTGTGCAGCTCAATATTAAAGAAAAAAACCAGACTGCTCCTGGACAAAATGAAAGGAATTGCAGGGAATGTATTTTAAGCCTGCTTCGTTGACTGGGGTAATTACCCATGATTCTGTCTTCTGAGTAGAGACCACATTCATTGTGTAATTAGTTTTTGCTTCAAGAAAACAGTATTTGCACAGATACCCTCCTGATAGCATGAAATTTTAGCTTTTAAAGCTTTTTGGGTTCTCACTAAATGGTGAGAATCTGGGGTTCTATTCCCATCATCCACTTGGCAGTGAGAAAATTAATGGGCTGGCATTTTAGGGAAACTTACATGTGTGGTTACTTCTCTTCCTGTGTTTATATCCACACTGTCAAAAATGCACCCTGGCTAGCTCATTGTTTAGGAACTTGGGTGTTAAGGACAGTCACTGGGTGCTCAGGCTGTGTTCATGGTACCGTCTGTATTGCATGAGAGCAAAAGGAGGAGCTGCTTCCCTTCGGGAAGAAGAACCTGTGGGTGTGTTTGAAGCTCTCCGGGTGACTCCACCTTGACCCGTGGCCTCCTGCAGCTGTATGGCCCCCTTAGCATGAGCTTCCCCAGGTAGCAACTCCAGGGCCTGGCAGCGTGGGCCCAGCATTCCCCTGGGATCTGCATCCCCACTTCACTGCCCAGCGCCTGACACGTTTTAGCTACTCAGTGAATGTGTTATGCAACGGCCTTTGTCAAAGTCAAGGGCACCTTTCTTCCTTTTACTTTCCTTTTGCATATTGGGTTTTGAAAGCAGGTTTGTAGTCATCCAAACTGAGCTCTTTGTGGATCACCTAGCGGTATGTGTCACCGCTGGGCTCGGGTGACCCGGGCAGAACAGCTTGATATAAGGTAACCGTAACATCTAAAGTTTACACCAAATGACTCTTCTTTGATAGCTCTCATTTTACCTGTTTCAGATCTCGATTCCTAAGAGTAACTTTACTTTCATTTAAACACAGTAAGAACAACAATAACAAAATCACTGCATACATTCTCACTTTTCACAAGATGAGCACGAGTTGGGAGATCTCGTCCAAAGGCGCAACTGCATTTGTAAGACGGACCGTGGCAAAGGGTGCCGAGCCTTAAAGCCTCTGGTCAGTTTTAAAACCCGAGTGACCCTGACTCCCGGAAGTGTCACTGTAGGTTTTGGGTACGTACGGGAAAGGGCACGACTTGACAGTTCTTCTGGGTGGAGGGGGGCAGCGGATTGAAACCCCGGCTGCACATTGGAATCACCTGGGGGAGGGAGGGGCTTTGAGAGCTGTCGCTGCCTGGCCACACCCTGGGCCAGTTAAGTCGGGGTCTCGGGGGTGGCCCGGCGTCAGTGACTCTGAAGCTGGCCGGGAGATTTGAATGTGCAACCAGGTGGCGAATCACGGCCTGACATTTTAGTTTTTACTCGTGTTGGTAGGTTTACAGACAGGCACCAAGAGCTCCCTGCAAAACGCAGAAAGAAAATTCCGTCCGTCTGGCCAGAGGTCCCCCGGGTACCCTTACAGGTGTGCTTTCTTAAGCCGAGGAGGCATGTTTGCAGCCAGGGCAGGGAAGCAGGGTCAGGCTCTGGCTGGGTTCTCGTGGCCGGGGCGGTCACGGGAAGCAGGGGCGGAGGGGGGTGCGGCCTGCAAGCTGAGGCTGGGGCCGAGGGATTTTTAACACAGCAGGAGAGCTGGGGTGCTGAGCTGTGCTTATGGGGTCCTGGCTGCCAGTTGCAGGCCTGCCAGGTGCCGGGGTAGACGCTTGAAGCGGGCATTCTCTAGGCGGGGTTTCTGAGTCAGCAGCGTTCTCCTCAGGGAGCTTGTCAGAAATGCAGAGTATCAGGCCCTGCCCCGACCCGCTGCTTCAAAAACTGCACCAGAAACCCCGGGGGTGGGGGGAGCTTAGCAGGGTGCGTTTAAGGCCCCTCCGGGAGCTCCTGTGCGTAGCCCAGGTTTGGGAATCTCGACTGTATATCCTTTCTCTCGCTTACTCCTCACATCTGCTCTGTGGAAGCGCTTGTTATTTTGTAACACGTTACAGCTGAGGAGATCATGCTTTTACGATTTCCACCTGCTGGAAATTGAGGCTCGGGGATATATCAGTCCAGGGTAGCGACGCTGGCGGACGGCGGAGCTGCGAGCCGCGGTCAACCGGGTGCCCCGGGGCTCTGGGCGTGGGCGCAGGACTTGGGGCCACTTGCAAAGCCCCTGCACCCCAAGCCCGTCACCTTTATGACATCTCCTTCCAGGGCTGCCAGGATTAAATGAAGTGTGAGGTATGTAAGCGTGGGACCAGCAGTGGGTGTTAATAGATGGTTAGCTTTTGTCGTTTTTTAATCTTTTTAAAGGTTACATACTGTGTGGTTCCATTTATTTGATATTCTTTTTTTTTAATAAATTTATTTATTTGTTTTTGGCTGCGTTGGGTCTTTGTTGCCGCGCGCCGGCTTTCTCTAGTTGCGGAGAGCGGGGGCTACTCTTCGTTGCGGTGCGCAGGTTTCTCATTGCGGTGGCATCTCTTGTGGAGCACGGGCTCCAGGCGCGAGGGCTTCAGTAGTTGTGGCTCGTGGGCTCTAGAGTGCAGGCTCACTAGTGGCACACGGGCTTAGTTGCTCCGCGGCATGTGGGATCTCCTCGGACCTGTGTCCCCTGCATTGGCAGGCGGATTCTCAACCACTGCACCACCAGGGAAGCCCAGGCGGTTAGCTTTTAACAAACACTTATGTGGCCCTTGTGGGGGGTTACTTTCTACTTTATGCCCTGCTGTAGCGCTTGAGGTTTATTTGTTTTTTGTTTTGTTTTTTGCGGTATGCCGGCCTCTCACTGTTGTGGCCTCTCCCGTTGCG
Source organism: Leucopleurus acutus (assembly GCF_964270905.1). NCBI lineage: Eukaryota > Metazoa > Chordata > Mammalia > Artiodactyla > Delphinidae > Leucopleurus > Leucopleurus acutus. The sequence goes on from NC_139164.1 coordinate 6,971,018, forward strand.
GAGCACAGGCTCCAGACGCGCAGGCTCAGAGGCCATGGCTCACGGGCCCAGCCGCTCCGCGGCATGCGGGATCTTCCCGGACCGGGGCACAAACCCGTGTCCCCTGCATCGGCAGGTGGACTCTCAACCACTGTGCTACCAGGGAAGCCCCACGCTTGAGGTTTTTTAACAGCATCGTGGCCTGTGTATACATACACAGAAGTCTGTGTACAGATAGTAAAGCAATGGTTATTTCCATTTGAACAGGCAAATAGGAGACTCAGCACGGGTAGCATAAAGACCTTAGAATTATGCATGTTAGGAAACAGGACGCTTGTGAATTGAGCTTAGACAGGCACTTAAAATCTCTGGACACATGGGCTTCCCTGGTGGCGCAGTGGTTAAGAATCCACCTGCCAATGCAGGGGACACGGGTTCGAGCCCTGGTCCGGGAAGGTCCCACATGCCGCGGAGCAACTAAGCCCGCGCGGCACAACTACTGAAGCCTGCGCGCCTAGAGCCTGTGCTCCGCAACAAGAGAAGCCACCTCAATGAGAAGCCTGCGCACCGCAACAAAAAGTAGCCCCCTCTCATTGCAACTAGAGAAAGCCCGCGCGCAGCAATGAAGACCCAATGCAGCCAAAAATAAAATAAATTTTAAAAAATAGTAATTAAAAAGAAATCTCTGGACACAGTTCTCTTCTACCTCTAAACTTGGCGTGCACAGGGTGGTTTGAGCAGTGGGCTGGAGCGTGTTCGAAATGCTACAGCAACACCCGTCAGATTCCCCGCTTTTCAGTGTCCTTGCAGTAGCTGTGATTGGTGTGTTTGGCCAAGCGGACGCCTGGTCAGAGGTGGCAATGAACAGAGCTGTCCTGTGGCCATGGAATCCCGGGGATGCCCAGTCACCATGCTGGGAGAGGTGGTAACAGGGCCACCGTCTGTCCAAACAGCAGGTGGTTACACACTTGCTTCCCTTTCAGTCCTTAGGGTGACAAGGGCCCACCCAGGGTTCTAGGGCCCACAGGCTGGGAGTCCATCCCAGGACAAGAGATTTTTTTTTTTTTCATATGAAAACTGGAACAGAGAACTTCAGGGCTGAGAAATTGCTTTTGGCTGAAGATGAATCACACGTGAGTGTATTTTCTGAAGTTCGCGTCCAAGTCAGGTAGAAAGTATGATTCCGACTGGGAAAAGAGCATATACCTGTTTGTCGGGGCGCAGTTACTTACCTGAATGCTTCTTGTGACATCCTAGTTGGGGTAGGTACCAAGGTTAGTTATGCTGAGTGTTTCAGGGTGAGAAAACCCAGGACTGGGATCTCACACCGTATGATTCAGGCGTCAGGTTCAGCTGGGAGAGCATTTCCAGCCAGTGCTTTTGAAGATCGAGAGCTACTAGCTTCAGAAAATGATCAGATTATTTCAGATTTCCGGTGGCACGTTCGGGTGCTTCTGAGGGGTTGGACTTGGAAGAGGTAGGGGACTCGCTTTTTGCACGTTGTCAGTGAGCGTGATCAGGTTGGCAGGAGACGGAAAGGAAAACTCAAAGCCGGGGCCAGGCGCACGCGGGCCGGGGCCGCTCTCTCTGATATCAGCGTCTTGTGGGGCTCTGTGCTGGTTTCCTGTGACGGGAGTGTCTCTGCAGGTCGCCGGGACAGCTGGTGATGTCGGCAGGCTTGGTAGTGAGGAGGCCGTTGGCTCAGAAGCAGGCCGACGGGAAGGGAGCGGGCAAAGCCTGTTCGGGAAGTCGCCACCAGCTGGAAAAGCAGCCCAGCCCGAGTGTGGAGCAGATGTGCGGCTGTGAACGGTGAAGTGTGCGGCGTGCGGCGGGGCCGTGAATCACCGGGCGCCCCTGCTGGTCCAGCATCGAAGTGTGCACCGTGCTCCGGGACCCTGTCACTGGCTCCCAGCCGGCTTCGTCCTGATTCCCCACCCCCCCCCCCCCGCCCCCGGCTGGCGGATGGACCAGGTGCTCCCCTGGCCAAGGTTAAGGTGTCAAGTATTTGACGTCACTTGCTTGTGTCTAGGTCACAGGAGAAACCCACCTAATAAATGGGTCAAAGGGAGAGTGAGGACGTATTCCTCCTAGTTTGCGCAGCAGGCGTGGCCAGACGCGAGGGTTTTGCCGTGCCCAGCCGTGCGCTTGAAGAGGAGAGGCTAGAGTTGCCAGGACCACTGTGAGTGTTTTCCTTCACCTTCTACCAAGTGTTTTCTGCTATCGCTCTGGTAGAGGAAAACCGCAGGCAATCCTTAGACTCTGCTAGGAATGGACACACCTGAAAACTGCAGCCTGGTGCAGAGCTCACCAAGCACCCTTAACTGCCGGCGTGGGCCGGCAGGCTGCTTCTCATTGGGAACACGTGGACCCCAGTGGGGAGTGGGCGTTCTCTTACCAGCTGTTTCTCATTGCCTGTTTGGGGGAAATGAAAGCTTGCCGAGGTTTCTCTCTGGCTTTCCTGTTAAGACTACTCTCACTAGTCCTGTGACTAGTCTCTCCAAGAGTGAGAATTCCACTCTGAGTTTTTCCAGTATTTCTGACATTCCCCTCTCCTAGGTCATGATTGTGAAAATAGTTCAGAATCCTGGCTGTGACGTTTGAGCTGCCGGCTATTTTTGCTTGTAACCTTATCGTGAATCTTTCTACGTTTTTAGCCTCCCCTTACCCGCAGGGACCCCCTAACTCTAAGCACTTAGTTACTAAGACATTGACCACGGAATGGTGACCCGCAGGCACATTCGTACGTATGGCTGATGATGGGAACAGAGCCCTTGAGAGAGCTGGACCCTTTCGGTTGCAGGGAGCCAAAGCGTTTTTAATACCTAGAGTAGAAAAGGGAATACGCGCACTCCCCCAGCTGGGACACCTCCAAGATGCATCAGGCGTGGTGGGAGAGGGCCTTGTGCCAACGCTGGAGGCCCGCGTCTCCCTCCACCACCCCCTTAGGTCTGATTGTGTCCCTCCTGCTGGCTGGCTTCTCGGGTAGACTGCCCCACGGGCAGGGGATGGTGGCCGCATGTGCTCTACAGGCGTGCCTTCTCAAAGGGGGTCCTTTCCTCCCTGTCAGGCCTAACAGGTGCTCACCTAGACTGCAGCCGGGGGTGGCTTTGTCCCACACACGTCTGGTGATGTCTGGAGGTACTTCTGGCAGCTGAGGGGGAGGGTGGCTCCTGGCACCTGGTGGAGAGAGGCCAGGGATGCTGCTTCCCGTGCTGCAGTGCACAGGGCGCCCCACCATAGAGAGCGGTCCATCCCGGCGTGTCAGTAGTGCTGGGTTGAGAACCACAACGCCAGAGCCAGCGAGTGGTCCCTCGCGTGGGTTCAGCAGTGAGCCTTCGCTGTTGGGAAAGGGGCAGGGCAAACGGGATGGTGGTGGGGACACCTGTGGGGGACAGACGGTTTTCTCAAGAGGAGGGAATGTTGACAGACAAAAAGGAATTTCTGGAGTTAGCTGCTAGGTGTGGGCCCCCGGGGGGCCCTTCCTCTGTGTTCTCCGGAGTAGTGAGGACACAGCGGACGCTCCGTAGACGCTTGCTAAAATGCATGGAAGTTGCGGATGCATCTGGAGCTCTTTAGGCGGGATTGCATAGCTCAGCATTTACTGCTGTGCTCAGGTGTCGGGAGTTTTGGGAACATACTGCAGATGAAGCAAGGGTAATTGATGAGCTCTGAAAAGTCATCTGATACTGGTCCGCAGTGCCCTCCCCAGCCCCCTTTCTCTGCCTTGGTTTTGTTTGTACAAACCTTGCCGCTTTGTCAGCTAACTTTACACCCACTCTTTTTCCCTGGCCGGTAGGTACCATTTCTTAGTTGAACCCCTCTCCGTTTCTTCACGTGTCATCTGCAGACCCTGATGATGTCTTAGGGCAAGAAGGGACTGGGAGTTACACACCCTCATGTGATGGAGAAAACACCGAAGTCCAGGGAAGTAAAGGACACTCCCCAAGTTCACACAGCTGGTTTTTGGCAGGATAATGCTAAAAGGAGGTTTGTTTGGGGCTGTTTCTTAAAAAAAAAAAAAAAAATAACACGAATGACACAATCATATAGTTACTTTTAAAAAATAAATTTATTGGGCTTCTCTGGTGGCGCAGTGGTTGAGAGTCCGCCTGCCGATGCAGGGGACATGGGTTCGTGCCCCAGTCCGGGAAGATCCCACGTGACGCGGAGCAGCTGGGCCCGTAAGCCATGGCCGCTGAGCCTGCGCGTCCGGAGCCTGTGCTCCGCAACGGGAGAGGCCACAACAGTGAGAGGCCCGCATACTGCCAAAAAAAGAAAAAAATTTATTTATTTTTGGCTGCGTTGGGTCTTTGTTGCTGCACGCGGGCTTTCTCTAGTTACGGCGAGCGGGGGCTACTCTTCATTGCGGTGCGCGGGTTTCTCTTTGTAGTGGCTTCTCTTGTTGCAGAACACAGGTTCTAGGCGCGCGGGCTTCAGTAGTTGTGGTGCGCAGGCTCAGTAGTCATGGTGCACGGGCTTAGTTGCTCTGCGGCATGTGGGATCTTCCCGGACCAGGGCTCGAACCCCTGTCTCCTGCATTGGCGGGTGGATTCCTAACCACTGCGCCACCAGGGAAGACCGTATATAGTTACTTCTAAAGAGTCATAAAAACAATGGTAGTGGATATGGGTTAAAAAAAAGCAATAATTATTCCAGCCTGGGGTTTCAGAGACTTGTGCAAAATAGATGCAGGCTTACCTCCTCCTTTTTTAAAAAATAAATAAGTAAATAAATTGGTTGCGCCGGGATTTAGTTGCGGCTCGTGGGCTCCTTAGTCACGGCACGCATGTGGGATCTCTTTCCCTGACCAGGGGTCGAACAGGGCCCCCCGTCATTGGGAGCTCAGAGTCTTAACCACTGGGCCACCAGGGAAGTCCCTAGACTTACGTCCTTTGAGTATCTTTATTACGTGGCATTTTTTCCAGTTATAAATTGGTGAACTGGCAGTGTGACATTATGGGGTGACATCTGGGTTTTTTTTTTAAGACTTTATTTTTTAGAGCAGTTTAAAATTGACTGTGTAATACAAAGATTTCCAGTGTACCCACCCCCCGTACACACGCAGCCTCCGCCGTTATCAGTCTCCTCCACATTTGTCACCAGGCCTGAACCTGTGTTGACACACCGTCGTCAGCACGTCCGTAGTTGACATTGGGGTTCACTCTTGGGGTGGGACATTCTCAGGTTTGGACAGATATATAATGATATCTATCCATCGTTATAATATACAGAATAGTGTCACTGCCCTGAAAGTCCTCTCTGTTCCACCGATTCATCTCCGGATGAATTTTTAGACTGTCTGCATAGTTGAGCCTTTTCCAGAATGTCGTATAGTTGCAATCCTACAGAAAGTAGCATTTTCAGATTGGCTTCTTTTATGTAGTAGTATGCGTCAAGGTTCCTCCATGTGTTTTCATGGCTTGATAGCTCATGTCTTTTAAGTGCTGTGGAGCAGAAAATGATGTTACTTCTTATGGAATGAAATACCGATTAAAAAAAAAAATTCCCCGCCCCTCATTTGTCCTTCTCCTCCTTGGGTTGCTGAGCAGCTTCTCTTCTGTGTCCAGTTGGTCCTGTACAATGTGCTTTGGAAATCATATCACTCAGTGAGCGTCTGTTATGTAGCAGATTCTTTGCTACGTGTAGGACATAAATTATCCATTTGATTCCTCGACAGCGACAGCGCTGAGCTATGTACTGTTATTCCTACTGATAAATGAGGAAACTGGAGTGTGCACACCTTAGTTAGTCCAAGACTATGAGCCAGTACTTAGTGGATGCGAATCAGGGCTCTCGCTTTCTGGATCCTGTGTGCTTTGCACCTGCACTGTCTCTGATCGGAGTATGTGCTTTAATATGGTAACGTGGGTGTTCTCCAGTAGGGCAGGGCTGAGGGTTCCCTGAGGACACCACGTGGTGGTCTAGACCATCTTCAGAACACTGTTGATCATTGCTGTTGGGATTGAACAGGAGTCACTGCAGAAAATACTCTTCTATTTGGTTAAAACCTGCTGTAAGGAGTGAAGTAAGTCAGAAAGAGAAAAACAAATACCGTATGCTAACACATATGTATGGAATCTAAAAAAAAAAAGTCATGAAGAACCTAGGGGCAAGACAGGAATAAAGACGCAGACCTACTAGAGAATGGACTTGAGGACACGGGGAGGGGGAAGGGGAAGCTGGGACGAAGTGAGAGAATAGCATGGACATATATACACTACCGCATGTAAAGTAGACAGCTAGTGGGAAGCAGCCGCATAGCACAGGGATATCAGCTCGGGGCTTTGTGACCACCTAGATGGGTGGGATAGGGAGGGTGGGAGGGAGACGCAAGAGGGAAGAGATATGGGAACATACGTATACATACAGCTGATTCACTTTGTTATAAAGCAGAAACTAACACACCATTGTAAAGCAACTAGACTCCAATGAAGATGTCAAGAAAACAAAAACCTGCTGTAAGGAATTTGTATTTCTAGCTGAGATGCACAGTTTGTTCCTGTCCTTTAAGTCCTATGTCGTGTTTTGTTTGAGTGTTGCTTGGTGAAATTAGCTCTTGTCTTAAAAGAGGACAACTGTCCCCTTTCTTGGGCACTTGTTCCTCCAAGTCCTCTGTGGCTTTGTCCTCTCCTGTCCCCACTAGCTGGTGTTTGTCTCTTATCTGTCTGAACGATCAGCCCCTCGGGAACCTTCGCTTGCTGTGTGGTCGGCCCGCTTGGGTTCTGGGTTCTGGGTGCCTGCCGGGTCCTCCCGCCCCCGCCCCACTCCCGCAGTTTGTCGTTTGTCGTGCTCTCCACGGTCGTGGACTTAGAGATCATTCGATGCTTTGCCTCACATGCAGTGGACTGTGCAGCCAGCCGTAAGATCGGGTTCTCTTCCCCTTTGACAAGCAAGGGAGAGCTGGAAATGCCCTCTCTCGGAGCTGGCCGGGCGGAGGTCAGGGGCTAGAGGTCCCATTTGGTGGGCAAGTTGCTGCTCGAAGGTGCCGAATTAGAGACGATCCCCCGGCACAGGGACAGCGGAGAGGGGAAGGGAGCAGGTGAGGAAGAAGGGGACAGCTGGATGGAGGGGAACGGGTGTGAACACCAACGGAGTGAAGAAGCTAGAAATGATGGGATAACAGCGGTCCAGTGCTGGCGTGAGAAGGCGTCCCTGAGGAACCTCGTCTCTGCGCTGGCGGGACACTTCCTACCCGCCTGCCTTCTCATTCACCCTGCAAATTCCCAAGCTGTGTGGGCGGCTTCCCCCAAAAGAGGGCTTGGAGCCTCTTGGGAAGGAGTCAGGACGAGCATCTTCCGGGAGGGAGAAAGGGAGCCCCAGGACAGAGGGGCTGTGTGGTGGGGGTGACCGTCACATCAGAGCTGAGCAGAAACGGCTCCACACGCACCCCGCCAGGGCCCACACGGGAACACGCCCGCCGGTGGCCGCAGAGCCGCTGTTCAGCCTCCGCTGCGGAGCCGTCCCCAGGGCCTGGCCGGTGCGGGAGGGAGGAGGTGTTGGCGAGCACACTCTCCCTGCCTGACCGCTGGCCTCCAGCTCACGGGGAATGGCAGCCTCGCCCTGCATTGGCCCTGGAAGTTCAGCAGCCTCTGCAGCGCCGAGCCCGGAAGGTTCCCTTAGAAGGCGCGGGCTGCTGTGTCCTCCTTGGCCACTCGAGGTTGTCCCTGTTCGTCCCGACAGATGCCAGCTCCCAGTCTCGCAGAGAGCTTTTCGTCGTTAGGGAAAGCAGGTTTTATCCTGCTAACCCTGGAAACAGCTCGCTGATGGAAACAATGCAATGCCAATATTTACTGTAAATATGGTGACCTAATACTTTCATTTCAAAACTGGGAGTCGGGAAACTGAAAGCACGGCTCCTTTCTCCCTGACAGGTGATCTCAGGTAAAACATCTGACTTACACCGTGTGGTTGCTTGGAGGACCAGAGCTCTGCAGGAAGGAGGGATGGGCTGTCTCCGTGTACTGCACGTGTGGATGTATAGGTGGCAAATAACTTCTGGGAATCAGTCTGTCTGCCTCCCCAGTCCCACCCCTCTCCTCCCCATGGGTCCCAGTTCCTTCATCCCACTCTTTGTTTTCTTCCTTGACTGGTGAGCTCAGGTAACATATCTCATCACTGGCCTCAGTTTCCTCATCTGTAAAATGGGTGGAAAACCCTCCCTGTGGCCTTGTTTCCAGGACCTGCAGGGCCTGATGTGTTGCCTGACATTCGGGCAGTGCTCAGCAGATCGGAGCCTCAAATTACGAGGGACGTCTGTGACCCTCGTTTGTGTGTGTGGAGTGTCCGTCTTCCCTCTGCACTGGCCTGTGCCAGCTCGTCTTCTCCCTTATTTGCCTGCCTGTTTTGTCTCCCTTCCCGTCTTCCTCCCCCTTCCGTCCTCCTTCCCCTCCCCTTTCTTCTTCTGCAGCTTTATGTAGGTATGTCATTTCCATACTATACAATTCGACCGTTTTAAGTGTCCAGTCCAGTGACTTTTAGTAAAGTCAGAGTTGGGCATCCATTCCCGGAATCCAGGGTTTCAGAGCATTTCCATCACCCGAAAAAGATCCTTTGTACTGCCTGGTCCCACCCCGGCCCCAGGCAACCACGAATCTCCTCTCGGTCTTTCCGGGTTTGCCTGTTCTGGACATTGATATGAATGGAATCGTGTTCTCTGTGGCCTTTTGTGCGTGGCTTAGTTCCCTCAGCATCACGTGGTTCAGGTTCATCCGTGTTGTAGCCTGTGTCACTAACTCATTCCTGTTTCTTGCTGAATACTAGTCCGTCGTGTGGACAGACTGCCTTTGTTCATTTGTTCATCAGCTGGTGGGTATCTTCGCGGTTTCCCATGCGTGCCCTGTCTTAACTGTCCGAGTGGGCGCATCCCCACCTCCGGTGGGCACCCGGGGGAGGTGATGAAGTGCCGTGGCCAGGGGGGAGACAGGTCGCTTAAGTCCTTGGACTATCAGTCAGTTCCATCGCTTGTAAATAGGGCTCCTAAAATATGTCATAAGCTCGTTAGGAAAATCTAATAAACCAACTATTTGAAAAATGTGTTTCATGTCGTCTCTGTCTGACCTCAGGAAGTAACTCTGAATTCCTGTAACGTGGCGAAGAATCCCCGGCTTCATCAGACTGACAGCTAAATGGAAGAAGCTTCGGGAGGCACCTCTTCCACGTTGCTTTTCTGAAGATAAAGCGTGTAGCGTGCTCGTGTCCGGTCTTGCCTCCTGCTAGTGTGGAATGGGTTCGTCTGTAGAGTGTCAGGATGTCTGGGGGCGGCGGGCTGCACCCCGAGGCTGGATGCCTTGTCTTGCATTGTTCTGCCCTCTCCATGGAGTGGAGCGAGCGTCAGGCGGTCACAGACACCTCGTCCTGCGTCCAGGCCCTCCTTCACGGGGTCGGCGAGTCCCTCGCGGGCCTGGCTCTGCGGTCAGTGCCCAGCCCGGGACAGTGGGGGACACTCGTTCCCGTGTTGTGCATCAGGCCACTGGGCGATGGGGGGCGCAGCTTATTGGCAGAAGCGCGGGAACTGGGTGGTCCCGGACACTTGGCTCGCGGAGCAGGGCTGCTGAGGTGGGTCGGGGTTGAAGTATGGGGGTGGGCTGGAGGTGGCCCCGTGCTCCCCTCCACGACGGCTGGAAACCGCTATTAGTGTGTTTTATTATGGTCTGCGTGGCTCAAGGGAGCCTGGGGCTGTCTGAGTCCCGCAGCACGCATCTGGTCTTGGCCACTGAGGAAGGCGTTAGAGTAACTTGCCTGTTTCCGAGTTTCTAGAAGAGCACGCAACTCGTCATAGAACATCCTTTGTTTCTTTTCAGAACTTTCACAGTAAATCCAGTGCAAACTTAGGCCCTGTAGAGTTAAGCCAAAAGGAAACAAAACCTCAGAGAACGTTAAGACGGCCTCCCTGCCCTGCCTCAGTTTGGGTTGGAAAACATCTGCGTATGATGGTCAGGGAGGGGAGAGGGCCGGCACTTGCTCCAGACGCGGCCTCAGCTCTGTGACCAGCATGGGAGAGCAGTTATCTGCTGAGATGCAACACGAGTCTTCCGTGGAAGGAAACGGGAAACCTAACAGAGGGCTGGATGCATGGAATCGGCGACATCATTATCTTGACTGAAATTTCACCAGGTGGCTCTCGGGGTTGAGATAGACGACATCGAGTAATACCAGGTTACACCGAATATTCATGGTTTTTGTCACTTCCCTTGGCGTGCTTGAGGCCAGCAGCCCTTGCCTGCCCGGTGAGCGGCGTTGGTTCTCCACAGCCGTGAGGGGCTCTGGGGAAGGGGCGGGTTTCGGCTGGTCACCCCCTGTGGTTTGGGTGCCGTGTATCCACGTGATGGGTCTCCTGCCCTCCTCACCCGCGTTTCCTTGCTGCGGCCTGGAATCTGGCCGGGAAGGAAACCTTGTGTGTTCTTCTAAGGCTCAAGAGCTTCCCCACCCCTCCCCCTCCAGAAAACAAGGGGCTGAGGGTGAGTCTTTGAAAACCACAGCTGGAGCTCCTAGTGCCTTCTGTGTGTGCCTCCTAACTGCTCATTACAGCCCCACCTCCAGGCCTTGCGAACGCCCTTCCAGAGGAGTTCTTTTAAAAAGGCTTTAAGGGGAGTTCCCCGATGGCCTAGTGTTAGGATTCCGGGCTGTCACTGCCATGGCCCGGGTGCAGTCCCTGGTTGGGGAACTGAGGGTCCCGCAGACCACACAGTGCAGCCAAAAATAAAAGTAAAATAAAAGGCTTTTAGGAATAGAACTCCGTTGAATGACTCAATGAAGTTTTGACTTTTTTTTTTTGGTTTTGACATTTTATATATGTGTACTTGTATACACACACACATGTACGTATATGGACACACTGTACATGGGAAACCGTCAGCAGCATCGAAGGGTGAACGACAGGCATCACCCTGAAAGCGTCCTCGTGCTGCACCCTTGCGATCTCTCCTTCCAGCCTCGCCCCCAGCCCTGACGCCAATCTGCTTTCTGACCCACTGTGGGTCAGTGTACGTTTTCTGGAATTTCATACAAACGGACTCTGGTCAGTACTCATTCCTCTCCGGCTGCTCTCCTCAGTAATTGTTCTGAGGTCACCTGTGTGGATGAATATACCAATAGTTCGTTCCATTTTTTCACTACTGCACTGGCAGGCTGTGTGTTACGTGCTGGTGGGAATCTGTATTTTTGAATATTAGAGGCTACTTTCTGGAAATAGTTGAAAGGAGAGCTAACGAGGCGGACAGAGCCAACTTCCTTTGTCTGTGAAGGCTGCCGCTCTGGACGGATGGAGAGAAGCACGTGTCTGCCACTTCCGATTCCTGCGTTTAGCCCCAATGCCGCGAGCTCTGACTTCACCCTTGACTTAGGTCTTCTCTAAACTGGGAAGGTTATCTCCTGCCACGTTGGAGGCCATTGGACACCTTCATTTTATCACCAGCAGGAGAACAGTGGAAGGTTTTTTAGGGGATTATTAAGGGGTGTGACGTCCATCTGGGAGGAGAATGTGACTTCTCAAGGCCTTGCACACCTGCTTCAGCGTGCCATTCCCAGCCCGCCTGCTCTACTAGTATCTTTTTAAAAAAAATTCAAAGGATGTCTGTAGATGTACTTAAAGGCAACCTTTCATACAGAAAAAAATGTAAATTGAACTCACCTGTATAGTTGAGTCCTGTCTTAAATTCTTGTGACTGCGTGTTAGAAAACAAAAATTTGAACCTCAGGGTTAAAATCTGCTCTTGTCACGGTTGCTAAGTGAAAACAGATTCAGAATTCTAGGCAGGTGTTCAGCCCATGGAATATTCTGCAGCAATTCAAGCTGCTGTTTATGCGGAGTTTATAGGAGGGCAGATGCTCGTAACTTAATGTAAAATTGAATGTGCAACGTAGAAAGAGGAAACAAAACTGAGAGTACAGAAAGATGTTACATGTTTGTGTTCTGGTTGTTGAACGTGGATGAGGTCCCCCACCCCCATTTCTTTAATACTTTCAAGTAATTTAAAACTTTTCTGGAGTACTTGTTTTTAAGAAGGAAAATGAGTGTTGCATGCAACCTGCTTTGCAAAACTGGGCTTTCCTGACTAGGGTTACTGGCAGACTGAAAGACGTTCTCTCTTTAAAAGTGAATATGGTAACATATGTACGCAAGGGCTTTTGTAATGGAGAAGATATTACAGTATAGATTACCGTACATGCGTTTGATGTGTTTGCGGCCTTCTCCCTTTGGCTTACATAATAAATGATGAAAACCCTGTAGAGTTTCCAGCTGGGGCCACCGAGAATTCCTAGGAAGGGAAAGCGGAGTCGACAGGAGAGAAGAAGCTGGGAGAGATGCCGGTGTAACAGTAGCTTTTTCTTTCTGTGGTCCGCTGTGTGTCAGACGCAGGATGCTCACTGCACTGTCCCTTGCCCCGCGGTTAGTATTCCCCCTCCTTTCCCGAGGTCACACAGCTCAGCAAGGGCACTGACAGACCGCGATGTCCCAGTCTGCCTTTGAGGCATTGCTGGACACTCCTCAGCAGTTACTCACCATGAGTTACATGCAAAAACGACCAGAGACTTTTCAGTAATGGGCCACAGAATTGAATCTGATATCGTGATGCTGTGCGGTGTGTATGTTTCTGCGTGGTATCGTAACTTGGCCACTTCTTCTTTTTTTTTTTTTTTGCTGTACTGCGTGGAATCTTAGTTCCCCAACCAGGGATCGAACCCGTGTCCCCTGCATTAGAAGTGCAGGGTCCGCTGGCCCGCCAGGGAAGTCCCAGTAACGTCTTTAATAAGCATTCTGTGTTACAAGTTTCTCTTATTTATGATTTCCTGAGATTCTTTCAGTTCTTGTTAAAGCAACATAAATTTAAGGAGTTTGGACCTTTTCCCCTCAACCTAGTTAGCGTTCTACTTAATGATTGATATATCTTTTATTTAAAGGAACTCCTGAATGTCCATGTGGGGTTCTGAGTGATTTCTGAAATGCATTCACACTTTTCCGTGGCACCGTGGCAGCCACGCCTGTCCTGGGGTCCTCGGGAGAGAATTCAGCTGCCGGGCGTGCGGCGGCTGGATGACTTCTAGTCCTAGCCTGTAAGCACGGTGGGCTCTTAAGGGGGAGTGGAGGTCCCCTCCTGTCCCTGAGTCTGAAGGCAGCATGTAATCTGATGGCACACAGGCCTTTGGTCCATTCAGAGCCTTCAAGGGGATCTCCCCCTACGTGCTCTCGCAGCTGTGGAAGGCCGGGGAGCCAGGCAGGATTCGGTCTGGTCCTTCAGTTTCCTCGGAGATGCTGTCTTGCGTTCCACACCAGTGCCACGTCGGGGAGGGCCGGAGGCCCGGTCTGTCCCTCTCTCACGTTTCCCCTCCCTCCCGCCTTTCCTGGAGGTGGGGTGGGGTCTGTCTTGGGAGGGAAGTAAAGAAAGCTGGAATTTGTCTCCATTGCTTCCAATGTGCCCTTTTCTGACACTGTCCCGCCCATCAGGTGGCTGGGGTGCCGTCCGCCTGGCAGGGGTTCGTCATCCAGTGGGTTGGCCCAGGAGGTCTGCAAGCCCTGTCGCAGTCAGGCTTGTTGTTGAATCCTTGCAGCTCTTCTGTGGCGTATAGGACTTTTCTAAGACATTTAATTTAGTGACTTGTATCTTAAAAAAGAAGATGATATGGGTATCCATTTCTTAAAGGCTAAGTTTTCAAGTTACTCTTGGGGAAATAATGCGAGTTGCCTTCTGCCTTGCCCCCGTGATCCCTCGAGCTGGATGTTGCCGTGTTTCAATGGAGAGCCCTGCGTGCTGAGCTCTGTTTCTCCAGGCTTCTGAAGGTGGTGGAGTAGGGCTGCTTGTCTGCTTACTTGCTGTCCTGTTGCCGTGTCCCTACAGCCTGGCTGCTCCGGAAGTTCTCACTTGTGGGCTTCACCCCGCAGCTTCCCTGGGCATCATGCCCTGGGCCCCACAACTGCTACAACACTTTGGGGTGGCATCTTGGCTTCCTGGTGCTTTTGCTGAGGTGCGCTTTATCCATCAGCGTGACCTTGACCCCAGGGGCCCTAGACCTCTTACCGGGCAGTGAGCTGGCCTGTCATTGGATATGGTTGTTGAAGTGCAGATGCCAGTCGCCGGTGTCATGGTGGTATTGATGTAAGAGTGGCATAACCCTGCTGTGGGCAGTACTGAGGGACACCCCAGCAAGGGGCTGGTTCTGTTGTAGAACAGATGCTTTTGGGGCTGTGCTGCTATGTGTTTTCTGAGTTTTGTTGCTTTTTTATTTCCTTGAAATAGTAGACACTCTCTTTTTTTTTTGGCTGCACCTCGCGGCATGCGGAACTTCCCCGACCAGGGATCGAACCCGTGCCCCCTGCAGTGGAGGCACAGAGTCTTAACCACTGGACTGCCGGGGAAGCCCCTTTTTTTTTGCGGTACACGGGCCTCTCACCGCTGCGGCCTCTCCCGTTGCGGAGCACAGGCTCCGGACGCGCAGGCTCAGCGGCCATGGCTCACGGGCCCAGCCGCTCCGCGGCACGTGGGATCCTCCCGGACCGGGGCACGAACCCGTGTCCCCTGCATCAGCAGGCGGACTCTCAACCACTGTGCCACCAGGGAAGCCCCCCCTTTTTTTTTAATGTGTATATTTTTGGTAACGTAACTTGTATTCAGAAAAGTGATCCCACAGTGATAAACAGCTGGATGAATTTTCATGGGATGAACACAGCTGTGTAACCCACTACCCAGATCAAGAAATAGAACATTCCTATTTATGTTCTGGGAATGTTCTAGTCTCCCAGAGGTGCCCTTGAGTCTCCCCACCAAAATACTGCTATCTTGAACTTTCACACCACAGGTTAGCCCCTATTTGACTTTTATGTAAATGGAATAATGTATTTATGTCTAGCGTTTTTATACTCAGTCTTACATATGTGACATTCACTCCTATTATTGCTGGTGGCAGTCGTAGCCCGTTTTCTTTGCCGAACCTCAGTGTTTCTTTTTTTCTTTTTTTTTTTTGCGGTACGCGGGCCTCTCACTGCTGTGGCCTCTCCCGTTGCGGAGCACCGGCTCCGGACGCGCAGGCTCAGCGACCATGGCTCACGGGCCCAGCCGCTCCGCGGCACGTGGGATCCTCCCGGACCGGGGCACGAACCCGTGTCCCCTGCATCGGCAGACGGACTCTCAACCGCTGCGCCACCAGGGAAGCCCTCAGTGTTTCTTTTTCTAAGGGCACTTCTGAAAGTGGTTTTGAGCTTAGTTTAGTCCCTTTTCATCCTTCCCCAGAGGCGAGCCATCTTGAACACAGATTTGGCGTCTGTGTTGCCTCGGAGCCTGTGTCTGGCTGCTCTGCGGTGGGTGTCTGCCTTCCAGAAAATTCATTGTTTTCCCACAGCCAGTGGGTAACTATTCAGTAGAGCCCTGGGGATCGTGTGAGCTGCTTCTGGATTTCACTTCCTGTCCGGCACACCTGAGGGTTGTAGAGGTTTGCAGGTGGTGGGCTCTTAGAGGTGGAATCTGCACTCCAGGACAGGTCGGCTTCCCATGGTTAATAAGGGCCAGAAGATGGCTTTGGACCTGTTGGTTTTCCTCATTCGGGTTTCTCAACACTGTTAACCGTGTTGATCGTTCTGTGCTTGTCTCGGCTTGAGCTGAGTGTCCATGGAGCCGGACAGATCTCGTAGAAGAAGGCTGGCATGCCAGAGGGATAGCATTCAAACCCAAGGGCAAGGGATGGGACCTTGAAATTTACATCCGTCTCTGGGTCCATCGTGGTCGGGGCTTTGACGTGACTGCGAGATGGTGCTCGAGGAGTAATGGTCATGTTGGGAGCTTTTGGGGTGCATCGTGGGCTGCTGGACGAGAATCTGTTTCATAAGCTGTCTTCTGCAGCGAGTGACCGTGGCGTGCTGAAATGCAGCGTGTACCAGAGGATGGTAGGATTTTGCGGAACATCCCAGCATACTGCTGAGGTTTTCAGTACAGAGGAGCATAGGAGACTCAGTGTCCTGGGGGCGTCTGCATAAGTAAGTAGAGGTCCGGGGAAAGGGAGAGGAGGGGGTGCTGGAGGAATCATAAGGTAAAAGTTTTACCGGGAGGAAAACTGATCAAATGTCCAGTTGTATAAAATGTGTTGTTCCTAAGAAGTCCGCGGGGCAAGGCGTGGCCAGTCCTGAAACGAGTGCTGTCTGGGCTTTATTTTAATCGGTGTTCTCATCCTCACCAGTGATTGGGGAACCTGCTTGTGCTAACTTTCATGTGTCGACTGCTGTAACACGGTCCGACTTTTCCGCCTTTCCAGTGTTGCCTCGTTCTTTCTAAAGATTTCTTCCATTCAGCTTACTCCTGTCCCAGTCGCTTTGTCATTTTAAAAATAGTTTTTTTCTCTTTTTAAACTATTTATTTGGCTGCACCAGGTCTTACTTGTGGCATGTGGACTTCTTAGTTGTGGCATGCCTGCAGGATCTAGCTTCCCGACCAGGGATCGAACCCAGGCCTCCTGCGTTGGGAGCGCGGAGTCTTACGCACTGGACCACCAGGGAAGTCCCAGAATAGTTTTTCTCCTTAATCTCTGGCACCTGTAGCTGCATTTCTCCTCACCCACAATGCAGGTAAGGGGTGGAAGGAGGAATATGTTATGGATTTGAAAGGCTTACGTTCTAAGGGGGTTAATACCACCCAGGCCTTGGAGTGCGTGTCGTGAGGGTTATAGATGTACGAATCCACATTTTGTGAGCTCAGTTCAAGGTAGCTTTGGGGGATCCTGCCTTTGTTTTCCACCCTGACTGTTGAAATACGTTTGTTATGGTTCTTGAATTTAAAAGGATTTTCAAGATGCTTGTCAAAATGCTTCGCACACGACGGGCTCATTGGTTCTAAGTATACTGGGAGTCAGATGACGGTGCATACAGTCATACAAGCTTGGTGTATTTGTTCAGAACGTAGTGGAGCCCTTCCCATAAGCCAGGTTCTGTGCTGGGCGGTTTGGGGAGACTTCCAGGAAGAGGACTTGGGTATGAGGTGGATAGCTTGTCACAGGGCTCATCACCTCACTTCGTAATCTGTGTCCTGAACTCAGCAGAGTTGACAATCAGTGAGTTAATGTTAGGAGTCTACCCAAAGTAAGGCAGGACAGACTTTAGTTTTATTGACCCCAAGGGACTGTTCATTTAAAAATTGTCCATTAAATTCTGTACTCAAATGAGAATATGGTTAAAAATCTCATACCATACAGACATCCTGTAATTCCGTTAAGTGCAGAGGGACATCACGTCTAATTCCCAGGGTTTTCTTTAAGTGAGCTAGATAAATTCACATCAGTGAAGCATTATTGATGTTACTGTCTAGCTGTCCGTCGAGATGGAAGAAGATACACTTCCTTTTTATAAAAGCTGAGTGCTTTAATGGTGCGGATTTAAAGCCAAGTTCTGTGTCTGCCTAGAATGGTGGTAGAGAGAAGGGCCCTGCGTTCCACATGCCTAAGTCCCCCCTCCCTGCTCCCTTTGATGACTGTAACTGTCGAGTTTTTTCCATGGGCCGAGTTGTTGATAGTCTGCTGAGTGTTAGTGGCAGCAAACAGGCTGCATCAGTAGAACTTGGGTAGTCATTTTTCTAAGACTTTGCAGAGTGGCTTCCGATTATGAAGTGAGTGAGTGGCTTGCTGACCGGCTGCTGGGTGAGAGTTCACATCCTCTGAAACGAGTAGTGGACGTTGGTCGGTGTTTGGCTTCCTTGCTCCCATGGCCCTTCCTTGGAGCACCCCGATTCCTTTACGAAAATCGCTTCCCCGTTGTTAAGTCTTGGCTTGTCCCCACGGCCTCCCAAGGGTCAGCCAGCCACATTCCTTCGCTTCTGCCCCCGGAACAACCTGGGTGGCCGTGTGATCCGCTCTTGGCCAGTCTTTTTAATTAAGCTTGTATTTTGAGAGAACTGTAGATTGACTTGCAATTGTAAGACTATAGAGAGATGCCACATACCCTTTACCTGGTGTCTCCCAATGGTAACACCTTGCAAAGCTCTAGTAACAGTGTCACAACCAGCATGTTGACATGGATACGGTCAAGATACAAACCGTTCGATCCCGCGTGTGGCCCCTGGATAGCCATACCCGCTCCCTCCTGCCCTCAGTCCCACCTTAAGCCCTGGCTGCTGTTTTTGTAATTGTTTCATTTCAAGAATAAGACATAAATAGAACCAGACAGTGTGTCACCTTTGGGGATTGGCTGTTTTCACATAGCATAACTCTCTGGAGATGTGCCCACGTGTATGTATATCAGTAGTTGATTTTACTGCTGAGTCATGTTCCATGCTGTTCACTCACTGAACGACCTTGGGCCAGTCTCTTGTCTCAGACTCCTAGGACTTTTGTCCTTACACGAGGAAGTAAGGAAAGAAGGAGGGGTTGGAGCACATTCATGCAGCCGCCTCCAGGACCTTGGCATGCCAACCAGCCGGTTTCTGCCCTGGGGCCGTTGCGGACTTTCCTTGTCCTCTTTGCTCTCTGGAACCTGCTTGGGCAGTTCCCGGTCCTGTGGTTTGCATGTTTCCCCATCTCTCTGTAATAAATTCCACTTTGCTTGTCTCTCGGTCGGAGCCTTAAATGATCCAGAACCCGGTGATTACTTGGTCATATATGCCCCACCTCGAGCTAACTGGCCATCCAGGAGGCTGGAGTTCAGAGAAAACAGTGCAGCGCTGCCACTCAGATGTTTGAGTTTCTCGCCGGTTCGTCCAGTATTTTCCTCTGAAGTTTGTGTGTGCAGACAGTGCTGTTATCCCAGGCGCATGAATGGAAATGTGGAAAGGTACAGAATTGTTTTTCTTCTACTCTGTCAAAACACTGCTGCTTCCCCTTTCTGGTGACACTACTCTTTTAGCTTCTGCTTTGGGTTGCCTCCTCTGTCCTGCTTTTATAAGGATAGAAAGTTCAGAACCTTATTCTGTGGTAAAACTCTGTTAATCAGTCATTGACCACTTAGCCTGGAATTTAACTTAGAGCCAGGGATGTTCCCTAGGTGACGAGCGTCTATTTTGTCCCATCAGTTTCAAGTCTTGTATTAATAGGAGTTCACTGTGTCAGACAAGAGGCCTGTCTCTGCCTCATTCCGTTCCTTTCAAGTTAGGGTCCAGCAGGAAGGGCCTGCTCGTTAAAGGCAGTGTCTCCTGAAGCTGATGGAGATGTACAGCAGGGCAGGGCGTGACTACCAGCTGGCTGAGCCGTCCACATCCTTTGGGGGAGGTTAGTGCCCATGAAAAGGCCGAGTGGTAGTCTGTAAAAAACAACAGCAACAACAACCAAACCTGGCAGCAGCCCCCAGCAGCATATTCAGCTGAAGCTTTGCTTGCTTGGAATATTCAATTGACTAGATTGATTTTCCAGGCTCTGCTCCTAAGGACCTTCCAGGCTTCTCTGTGCTGGGGTGGAGAGCAGCAAACATACGACCTCCTGGTGCCCAAACCGTCTGTACAAGTTTTCCTGCTGAGACTTGTCTAGCTCCTTGCTGGCGTTTTTTTGTTTGTTTGTTTGGGTTTTTTTTTTTTTTTTTTTGGTAGCATCTGAGGCTTAATTCTTATTTTATTTATTTTATTTTTGTCTGTGTTGGATTTTCATTGCTGTGCACGGGCTTTCTCTAGTAGCGGGGGCTACTCTTTGTTGAGGTGCGCGGGCTTCTCATTGCCGTGGCTTCTTGTTGTGGAGCACGGGCTCTAGGGCGCACGGGCTTCAGTAGTTGTGGCTCGCGGGCTCTGGAGCGCAAGCTCAGTAGTTGTGGCTCGCGGGCTTTGTTGCTCCGCGGCATGTGGGATCTTCCCGGATCAGGGCTTGAACCTGTGTCCCTGCATTGGCAGGCAGATTCTTAACCACTGTGCCACCAGGGAAGTCCCTGAGGCTTAATTCTTAATGGCATCATCTTGAATTTCTATTTGAACTGGGTCTGCCGGAGGCTTTCTTTCTGTTATGCGCAGTCTCCCTTGGGACACACATCATACCTTATTAGGGCACAGGTCTGCATGAATTGCAGTTTTCAGGTGTGTTGAATTAGACCCACAATAAAAATGACTGTAGAATTGCTGTTGCAGAAAAATTTAATTATGCTAATAATCGAGGCTAAAATTACTTGTAGATATATAACATTTCCTAGTAACTTTAGTCAGGAAATGGAAAATTCTCTAAAACACATTACAACTTAGAGAATTTTATAAGGATACTCCTCATCGATAAAGTTATATTTTTAAAATGAGATACTAATTTTCTAGGTTACAGAAAAATCATGCAATAATCATTAGTGCCTTGGGGGAAAATGGTATTTTAGAACATTATAGAACATAAGAACGTAAGAAATGTAATCTGTTTTAAAAATTTTTATTGGAATATAGGTGACTTACAATTTTGTGTTAGTTCAGGTGTACAGCAGAGTGGTACAGTTATACATATGTTCGTTCTTTTTCACATTCTTTTTGCATACACTTATTACAGAATATTGAGTAGAGTTCCTTGTGCTCTACAGTAGGTCCTTGTTGTTTATCCATTTTATATATAGTGGTTTGCATCTGTTAACCCCAAACTCCCAATCCACCCCTCCCCCTGCCACCCCCTTGGCAACCACAGTTCTGCTCTCTGTGTCTGTGATCTTGTTTCTGTTTCGTGGATAAGTTCATTTGTGTCATATTTTAGATTCCAGGTACAAGTGATATCGTTTGGCATTTTGGACAAAGTATTTTTTAATACCCTGTCATGGGAGATAGCTGCCTCCCCCCCCTTTTTTGAACACAGTGATAAAAGTCCCAAATAGTCCCATATCAGTCCTAGCAGACGAATATATATTTTGTATTAATTTGTCCCCCGTAGGGCGGAATAAAGCACAGGAGATGGAATGAAGGCAGGCTGTGGCCAGCTTCAAAAATGCCCTTGCACAGCAGTGTAAAGCAGCTATACTCCAGTAAGGAAAAAAACCCCAAAATGGCCTTGGTGCTGCTGCGTGTTACAGCACCCCAACCCAGGAAGACATAATGGCTCCTTCCCTCCTCCGGGCACAGTCTCGGGGTGTGTCGGGCTCTCGTGGCCCGTGCCTGCCTCTGCACACTTCTGCCCATCGTAAACCGGCACATGGTTACCTGTTTTCCCTTGACGAGTGAGTAATACAATCTTCAGCCTGGGGAAGAAGGAGAAGTGGGCTCCTAAGCAGACTCTGACGTCCTGATACAAGGTTGCACACCTCCCTCCCCGCGAAGCACAGTGCAGAGGCTCTCGACGCGCCCTGCCTTGGCAGACGATGAGGCGCTGCTGTGTCAGAAGAGTTAAAGTCATTTTAATACGAGTCTTTTTCTTTTTTTAAACTTAAGCATGAGTCCAGTTTTTCCCCAAAGCTGTGAATGCACTTGGGAGACATTAATGTAACATTCAGGAATGAGGATTTCGCCTATGAAAGCTGGCTGCTGAAAAGTCGGCAAAAGGTTTCTGTTTTTTTTCGGTGCAGACGCATCAGGATTGGAGTAGCTTAAATCTTTTCTTTCTTTTTATTGAAGTATAGTTGAGTTACAGTGTTGTATTAATTTCTGCTGTACACCACACTGATTCCGTTATACATATTTACGTTCCTTTTCATTTTTTTTTCCCATTATGGTTTATTGTAGGATATTGACTGTAGTGCCCTGTGCTCTACAGTAGGACCTTGTTGTTGTGTATCCATTCTACGTGTACTAGTTTGCATCTGCTCATCCCAAACTCCCAGTCCATCCCTCCCCCACCCCTCCTCCCCCTTGGCAACCACAAGTCTGTTCTCTATGCCTGTGAGTCTGTTTCTGTTTCGTAGATAAGTTCATCTGTGTCATATTTTAGATTCCACACATAAGTGATATCCTATGATGTTTGTCTGATTTACTTCACTCAATGTGATCATCTCTAGGTCCATCCATGTTGCTGCAGATGGAGCTATTTTGTTCTTTTCTATGGCTGAGCAGTATTCCATTGTATACATGTACCACATCTTTATCCATTCATCCATGATGCACGTTTAGGTTTCCCTGTCTTGGCTATTGTGAACAGAGCTGCTCTGAATATAGGGGGCGCATGGAGTAGCTTAAATCTTAAGTGCTTTCTTTTTTTTTTCTATTTTTAGATGACAGAGGGAGGTTACAAGTTAGAAACATAATATTTTGGCAGTTTTGGTTTGATTCTAAACTTCAGTTCACTGGGGAGAAATAATATTACTGCGGAGATGAGGAATGTGTTTAGTGAAAAACCTGTGTGCATGTAGTAGTCCCATTGATTTAAACTCTCTAGATTTTATAAGTCTCCCACCCTCACTCCCCTCGTCCATGATATATTTTTTAAATGCATTATACTCCTCTGTCAGCCAGGAGTACAGGTGTTAGATGAGGAGAAATGTAGTGACTTGGAGCTGGTAGATTTCTAGAGCGTACGCAATATGTCTTAAATAAAAACATAAGTACAGCAAGACGTTATAGGTTTTCGTAGCCTGTGTCTCAGACGTGATAATAAATGATGCCCCTCAGCGGTTTTTTGGTTTTTTTTCTTTTTTGGCCACCATGCGCGGCCTGCGGAATCTTAGTTCCTCGACCAGGGATTGAACCTGCGCCCTTGGCCGTGAAAGTGCAGAGTCCTAACCCCTGGACCGTCAGGGAAGTCCTTCAGTAGGTTTTTTTTTTTTTTTTTTCTTTGCGGTATGCGGGCCTCTCACTGTTGCGGCCTCTCCCGTTGCGGAGCACAGGCTCCGGACGCGCAGGCTCAGCGGCCATGGCTCACGGGCCCAGCCGCTCCGCGGCACGTGGGATCTTCCCGGACCGGGGCACGAACCCGTGTCCCCTGCATCGGCAGGCGGACTCTCAACCTCTGCGCCACCAGGGAAGCCCCGTCAGTAGTTTTTTAATTAGAAAAGCTAACAAAGTTTTAGCGTTTCAAACTGTTTTATTTGGTGTTGATTTTTTTTTAACATTATAAACATTAAAAGGAAAAAACGATTTGCATTTATAAAGAATTAGGACTCATTCTAAAGTATGGATGTCTTCTGGATGAACCCGTCTGGTTCTCTAAGGACCTCACCCTAGGCCCTTCCAGGGAGCCCCGGGAGAGGGTGGGGTGGGGTGTGTGTGTGCTGCTGCCTCACGGCCCAGCCCCATGCTGGGCACACCTAGGGCCCTAGGACCTTTCGGGTCTCTGCCCTGCATCCACAGTCGGTGTCTTTGTTCACGGCCAGAAGCAGAGGGAAAGGGTGGTTCCAGATGTTTCTGCCCCTTTGATGGCAGAGACAAAGGCTTTCCTCACAGGCCTCCAGCCAACATCCGCTCCCGTCTCCTGTCAGGACCGTCACGGCTACCCTCCCTGTGAGGGGGGACGCACGCGGCCCCCCCCCCCCCCGTGTCTGCGGGGACTCTGGCTCCACAGTGCTGCCGGCCACCGCGGATGGTCGCATCCTAGTAACAACGGTGGAGGGCGGCACCTGCGCAGGATGGGGTCAGGGATCCTGGAGGATCCGGACGGGGGCGAAGCCCTGATAGACCGGCCGGCCGTGGGGAGGCAGGAAGAGGAGCTGGCGGTGGGCGTAGCGGAGACCACCTTGGTGTGTGCAGGATCCTGCGTGGGGGTGGATGCTAACTGCAGAGAGGAGGCGTGTACAGAGTAGGACGGGAACGCCCCGATCACAGGCTGCCCCTTGGGGGTTATGCGCATGTGACTTACCCATGCAACTTTTCTTTTGGTGTGGGGGGCGTTCTCGCCAAGTTTTAAAAGCAGAAGAGTGCCAGCGATTTGAGGACAGAGGAATAGTACCCGTAAAAATCCAGATCTCCAGCTTCTTTAAAACAAACAAAAACCCAGAAACCTGGAAGATCCGCCCACACTGGCTGTTAATTTCCCTGGGGCTCCCAGCCGCCAGGACCGGATCGTAGCTGCTGCACCTTCAGAGGGGAGCGCCCTGCCGCCGCCCCAGGGCCCCCTTCGAGGGCTGTCTTTTGCACCCCGGTCCCCTTCCCTACTCTCTGGGTGCGAGTGTGTGCAGCCCCGAGGTTCCTGTGCTTAGTTAGGTTCCCCAGGCTTGGCCTTTGACATCTATCTTTGTCCATTTGAGCTGCTGTAATTTAAAAAAAAAAAAATTCCTATAAACAAGAAACACTGAGTTTTCATAGTCTGGAGGCTGGAAGTCCAGGATCCATCCAGGTGCCGGCAGATTCAGTGTCTGGCGAGGACCTGCTTCCTGGTTCATAGGTGGCATTTTCTTGTATCTTTAGCCGGTAGAAGGGGTGAGGCGGCTGTCGGTGGGGGGGGGGGGGCTCTTGTATAACAGCACTGATCTCATTCCTGAAGGTTCCACCTTCATAACCCAGTCACCTCCGCGAGACCCCACCTCCTTATACCGTCACATTGGGGGTTGGGTTTCAACATGTGAATTTGGCGGGGGGCGGGGGCACAAGCATTCTGTCTCTGACAGCATCCCTGAGGAGAGTTTTTCAAAGAGACAGCGCTCGTGATGGTTGAGATCTTCTCTCTTTCACCCGATAGAGAGACGAAGCCTTCCGGGGAGCTCTGACTCATCCAAAGGGAAGGCGAGGTGGCCTTGGGCGGGTCCCCTTGGAGCAGCCCCTCTCCTGAGTTGCCCAGCGGCAGCCTTATCTAAAAGAACAGGCGCCGTTTCTTTGAAACAGCAGAAGGCTGGGAACGTCCATTACAAATAAACAGCCATGTGTCTGACAAGCAGGGACACTTTGTTCTCGTGTGCAGCAGCTCCGCTTCCTGTTTCTTGATTGTCTCTCAGCGCCTGCAGATCGCTTTTCTTCTTTGAAAACTGCAGAATTAAGTCACCCCAGTCATCCCTGTTGAACCTGTGCTTAAATGTTCCCACTACTCATGTGCAGAGGATGTATGAGAAAAGGTTAGAGCCGGGGCAGGTCTCTGTTCCCCGACTGCTGCGGAGCCGCCCGCTTCTGCCCGGTCCGTGCTTGATACTCGTACAACGCACTGCAAAGGGCAGGCGTGCCTCATATTCCTCCTGTGGTGTAAGGTGAAGGCTGGCTCTAGACGGGAACTTCACTCTCCAGGCTGACTCTTTTCCCTCTCTGTTCACCCTTCCCACAGACGTTGTGTGACAGACGCTGGTATCGGAGGGGAAGAAATAAAGATACTCTCGGGGTTTTATCCTTCAGGAGGTGCTAGTCTTGCTGTGGGGCTGGCAGCAGAAGCAGGGAACTGAAAACAGGGGGTTTGGGGGACTTCCCGGTGGTCCAGTGGTTAGAACTTTGAGCTTCCATTGTAGGGGGCATGGGTTCCATCCCTGGTCAGGGAACTAAGATCCCGTGCGCCACGTGGCGCGGCCAGAAAGAAAGGAAGAAAAAGGAAGGAAGGAGGGAAGGAAAGGAAGAAAGGAAAGGAAGAAAGGAATATATAGGGCTTCCCTGGTGGCGCAGTGGTTGAGAGTCCGCCTGCCGATGCAGGGGACACGGGTTCGTGCCCCGGTCCGGGAAGATCCCACATGCCGCGGAGCAGCTGGGCTGAGAGCCATGGCCGCTGAGCCTGCACGTCCGGAGCCTGTGCTCCGCAACGGGAGAGGCCGCAACAGTGAGAGGCCCACGTACCACAAAAAAAATAAGGAATATATAAAAACCCAAAACCAGGGGGTTTGGAGCCCTGAGTGGTGATGCGCCCAGGGTATTCAGGAGGCCAGGAGGTGGCCACTGGGTCCCATGGTGGAAGCAGTGTTGGGGGGTCCTGGTGTGGGACCCAAAAGGATGAGTGGGGTGAGCCAGGCGGAGTGAGTGTGTGCGTGTCAGGGGTAGCGGGGTGTGAATAGAGGGGACCCAGCCAACAAAGCCTGCAGGCAAGGAGGACCATTTCTTCGGGGAGAAAGGACAGAGGCTTCTTAGTTGCAGCCCCGTGCTGTTTGGGCCGGGCTTAGGGCGGCGTCCAGAACAAGGCCTGTTCCGCCTGGTAATGGTGGGATCTGGCTGAACACCGTGGCTCCACCTGGCCTGACTCGCTGGCCTCTCGCGTTGCTGGTGGAAGAGGCTTTGCGGCAGGTTCAGAGGGGGTGTTAGAGCCGTCCGGTTTCCTGTGTTCCCCAAGAGTTATGATGACTGTTGCAGGTACTTTGTCCTTTCTCTAGTTCTCAACTGGGGGAGGTGGCTTTTGTCCCCAGCCCCCTCCCCCCCACCCCCACCCCGGGACACCCTGAGTAGTATCCGGAGACGCTTGGGTTGTTCTGACTTGGGGTTGGGGACGCTGCTGACACCTAGTGGGTGGGGACCGAGAATGCCGCTCCTCAGTGTCTGACGGCCGCCACCCAGAGCACAGGACCATCCAGCCCTGGTATTGGAGGGGAAGCCCTGGTATTGGATGTCTGTAGCGCCGTGGCGGGGAAAGGCGGTGTGGTACCCCATCGTACCCCATCGTTGGGCTGTGCCGTGTTTTGTCTGCTGGACATTTGGCTGGTTTCTGTGTTTTAGCTGGTGTGGTTGAGGCCAGTATGATCATTCTGGTACGGGCCTCTTGGTGAACATACCTACACAGGGTTGACTTGAAGGTTATTCTCTGTGTTTCTGCAAGTGGTCGTGTTGATCTGTGCATCCGCCCCGTACACAAGAGTTGCAGGGGTTAGAAGCAGGCTAAGTGTCCACCGACAGGCGAAAGGATAAGGAAAATGTGGCATACACATACGAGGGACTATTAGCGTTAGAGAAGTGTGATCACGTGGACGAACCTCAAGCGCCGTAACCAGACACAGAAGGACAATCCTGTATGATTCCACTTACACAGGGTATCTTCAGGAGTCAAGTTCATGGAAACAGAAAGCAGAACGGTTGTTGCCAGGGGCCGGGGAGATGCTGGATGGATATGGAGTTGTGCAAGATGAAGTTCTAGGGATTGGTTACACACAGTGTAATTATAGGGAACACTGCTGAGCTGTACATTTAAAAACGGTTGATGGTAAATTTTCTGTGGGGTTTTCAAGCCACGCTTTTAAAAAACAAGAATTACAGGTGCTCCTTGCCAAGCTGCTTTCCTTCGGGTTCCTGGTGTCTCCGTGGTTGCACTGCACTCCTTTGCAGCTCGTGGGACGCACCCTGCCTCTTCTCCGAGGTACGCTCGCTCGCTCGGGGCAGCAGAGGCACCGTGGGTGTTACAGGGTGACAGGAGTTTGAGCTTATGTAAATGTGGGAGAGGGTCCGTAAGGGAGACCTGGGGGATCGTGGACGGAAGGAGTGTCTCTGAGAAGCCACGCCCAGCCGGCCTGGGGAGCTGGCCCTGAGGGTGCCTGCATGCAGCCACCTGTACGTGGGCCTGGGCCAGGCATCTCCTCGTAGGAAGACAGGGGATGCAGAGCAATGGGATGTAAGAGAAGCTGGAGGCCGCCGGGCTCTTCTGCATCGCTTCCACCTTCTATCCTTGGACAGATTCTCCTTTGGACCCCATCTAACCAACCGTACAGGGATAGAGATTCTAGAAAACGCAGTTCCTGTGTGAACCACGAGGACCCAGAGCTGTGCCTGTTGTAAACACCTGACCTGTGCGTGCAGCGTACATTTCAAAGGGCCGCCTGGGAAGATGGGGCATGTGTCCTTTTTTCCCCTTTGCTTCCTTGCAAAGCCGCAGTGTATGAACCATGACGTCTTTTAAAGAGGTATTTGTGTCTTAGCCTGAGAACTTAAGTACCACTTCAATCATGTGTTTTGTTTTTTGTTTTTTTTAATGTGAGAAATGCGGTCTGGGTTTCCGTGAACATAATCCACTTAGGGGAAACTTTTGTAAAACGCTCCGTGTGTAAATGGCAACTTGCTGTATTTTAGTAGTTTTCTGTAAGGCTATAGTCGCTAATCAAGGGAAAAAGAAACTTTAAATTAGCTTGAGAATAACCAGTAAGAACATCTAGGATAACTGAGCTTCGGGATTTACTTTTCCCCAAACAATGTTCCTTGAAAGGACTTAGAAACCGCTCTACCTGAATAGCTTGGAGTATTGTAAGTGAAGCAGTCTCCCTTTACCACTTCAACGTCTGGTTTCCCCGTGTTCGTGATCAGGAATGGGGATCATTTGTCCCTGAACTTGAGAGTCCAGGAACCTAGCCTGTGCTGTAGTCCTGATTGGAACACCAGCAAATGACAAGTAAAATGATTTGTAAACATACTTGTACAATACTTCTGAATTTACAAAATATTTTCATAATTGTCTCACTTTTATTCCCCTGTTGGTCCCGGGTTGTAAGACAGCCAACTCTTCCCACCCTTGTTTTGGGCGACAGAATTGAGGCGAAGAAAAATCCAGTGACTTCCTTCAAGTTGTGTAGTGAAGGGGTCGGGGTGAGTCTCCAGTCCTCGATCCAACACCCCTCATCTCTATGAAACCTTGCCTGATACCCCTCCCCGTACCCTGTGGCTTGACTCTTCCCTCCTCTGTGCCACCGGGGCCCACGAGTGCCTCCCTTGCTGTGCTTGTCACATGGAATTTATATCCGTCAGGGTCCAGTTGGGAGGCAGAAAGCGCACAGTAATTGGAACAGGGCCTGCATAATAGGAAACAGGATTCCGCAAACTGGCCACATAGCAAAACATCCCTTATGTCTTGTCTGTCTGTCCGGCAAGGTTGAGCAGTTACCATAGGGACCGGAAGGCCCCGCAAAGCCTAGAATATTTACCATATGGCTCTTGAAGGAGAAGTTTGCCAGCCCCTGGTGTAGAGGATTACTAACTATTAGCGGATTATTACTTATTGTCAACTTACTGAGTCACGATGAGCTAGGAACTCCTCCGGGGTAGAGAGAGCTTTAAAAGAGTGCAGGAGTAGCAGGCGTAAGGGCCAGCCACTGCCTCTAGGGCTGAGGCACGTTACCTGTAAGGGAGGAGGAAGGAGGTGTGCGACTGCCCCCCTCTTACTGCCCTCCCTTCCCCCAGTCTGAGATTCAGATCTGCATGGCATGGGTGTGACAGCAAAGTCACGAGCCCCTCGGGCTAGCTGACAGACAGGAAGCTGCCTGTGCAGAACCTGGCAGGTGGCCAGGGAGCTGGCTGGCATGCCAGTGGAACCCCTGGGAAGCCGTCCGAGGGCATGCGAGTGGCCGGGAAGCTGCCCACTGGTGTGCTCGTGGAACTTGGCTGTGGAGCCGCGGTGGATTCAGCCACTGCCTTGTCCACAGGAGGAGGCGGAGAGGACAGCAGCCCCTCCAGCTCCCTCTCCTGAGGACCCTCGCAGAGCTGCCAGCCCACGAAGGAGAGCTATCCTCAGGTCCTGCCCCAGTATCACCGCTCGCTCGGGCAGCGACGAGTGGTTTGCACTTAAGAGGCTAGCTGGCGTGGTGTTGAAATGGGTCGTTCGCACACCTTGCTCCTTCTGGATCGTAACGTACCAGGCAGGGGTGTTCGGAAAATGCTCCCTGAATGTTGCGTTCCAGAAACTGTCCCTTGCACGGGTTGGCCCGTGTTCTCTAGAGTGCTGTGCTGTGCTGAGGCTCTGGACTCCGCAGGGTCCCGAGGCCCCTAGACCTTTGCCCTACCTGGAGAAGAGGCACATACCTTGGGCTTTATCCTCCCCGGGGGAGGCTGTGGCCCCTTGGCTCCGAACGAACGCTCCTCCCGGGGTTCTCTTCTGCAGCCAGCCTGGGGTCTGAGCTGCCGCTGCTGATCCCCTGTTGCAAATTCCCTCCCCTCTCTGTTTCTTAAGACCTCTCCCTGAGCAGCCAGCTTCTTGTCTGTGTTTGGACTTGTGGTTGCGCAGTGCAGCCTCCACTGCCTCTGGGTCTTCACACATCTCATTGACCTGCTCAGCCCCTCAGCCTGGCTCTGTCCCCTTGTCGGGGCCACACCTGCCTTTGTCTTGGGGTGGCATGTGATCCAGCGTTCGCTTTAGCCATGGGTGGCAGGCGTGTGTTAGAATCTTCACAGCAGACCCTCGTGTTCTTGCGCGTGGGACTGAATACTGACGTGCTCACCTGAATCCAAATGTATGAGGTGGGTGTTGGTGTCTTAGGATTTTTTGCATGTGGGGGTAGTTATCATTTTTCTTGCTTTTTGGTACGTTTTTTTGTCAACCATGAGGAAAGCAGTTTTCTTCCCTAATTGATATTTTATTGGTTGTTTTGAGGATTGGTACACACACGGTTCAATTTGTACGTCCTTCCTAATGTATGTAGGAACTGAGGAACTAAGAAACCACGTAGTTCTGATTCTTTTCTAAACAGGTGTTCCGCTGACTTTCTGGCTTAAAATGTGGAAACAACTTTTCCTTAAGAGGATATCAAGTATGAATCCCTTCAAATGTTGATAGACTGTGACATCACAGGTCCCACTTCACCGTTTCATATCATAAGCACCACGTGCTCAAATTTCCATGTTTTTCTTGGCACATTCATGGCGCGTTATTAGGGAAACTGGAGTGTCATGGCCGGGGACAGGAAGGGCCAAGATCAAGAAGTGGTTTTCTTTAGGAAGTAATTATACTAAAAAAACATAGGAGTACAGGTAATTTTATTTTTATTTTTTTAACTTATTTTTTTGTTTTGTTTTGTTTGTTTGTTTTTGCGGTACGCGGGCCTCTCACCGCTGTGGCCTCTCCCGTCGCGGAGCACAGGCTCCGGACGCGCAGGCTCGGTGGCCATGGCTCACAGGCCCAGCCGCTCCGCGGCATGTGGGATCTTCCCGGACCGGGGCACGAACCCGTGTCCCCTGCATCGGCAGGCGGACTCTCAACCACTGCGCCACTAGGGAAGCCCTAACTTCTTATTTTATATCAGAGTATAGTTGATTAACAATGTTGCATTCGTTTCAGATGTACAACAGCGTGATTCAGTTATACGGTATACAGGTATCTATTCTTTTCTAAATTCTTTTCTCAGGTTGTTACAGGATATTGAGCTGAGTTCCCTGTGCTACACAGTAGGTGCTTGTTGGTTATCCATTTTAAATATAGCAGCGTGTATCTGTCAGTCCCAAACTCCCTAACTATCCCTCCCCCCACCCCCCCTTGGTAACCATAAGTTCGTTCTCTAAGTCTATGAGTCTGTTTCTGCCTTTTGTAGCATTTTTTAAATTTTCCACATATAAGCGATATCATACGGTATTTCTCTTTGTCTGTCTGACTTGTGTCACTCAGTATGACAATCTGTAGGTCCATCCGTGTTGCTGCAAATGGCATTATTTCATTCTTTTTAATGGCTGAGTAATATTCCATTGTGTGTGTGTGTGTGTGTGTACACACACACACACACACACACACACACACACACACCACATCTTCTTTATCCTTTCCTCTGTTGATGGACGTTTAGGTTGCTTCCGTGTCTTGGCTATTGTAAACAGTGCTGCAGTGAATACCGCAGTGCACATATCCTTTTGGACCATGTTTTTCTCCGGGTATCCTGTTCAAGACCTATTACGTGCGTGACTGCGTCTCCAAATTGCCATTGAGTATGTTTTGTGTTGTCAGGTTAAGAAAAACTACCCCCCATGGAATGTTAAGCTGAATTCATTATCCCATCCTTCCCTGGTTGGACCAAAAAATAACCAACGAACAATTTCACCTCTTCAGAAAGCGTTTATACTCCAGAAATGGGGTGAGGTGGGATTTCCTTCTTAAGCATGTTTCCAGAGCTACGGCGAAGCTTGAATTCCCCAAATAGTCGACAAAAACACTCCTCGGGATGTACAAGAAGGGAGACAGGGACCAGTGACTGATGGTATGTTCACGTCTTAACACTTGAGAGGTTTTTGGTTTTCGATGGGCTTCTCGGTTACCAGAGATGCACTCTCCGATTAGTTCACAATTTGATACTTTTCCTGGATGAGTCAGCTCTCTTTTCTGAAACAAGGGAGCTCAAGGAGAATGAGTTAAAATAGTTAAATGAAGCAGACTAAGGAGGTGACGTCAGTGGTTGTCCTGGCTCACAAAAGGCACTGCTTTCTCATGGCTTGTTCTCCAGACAGCAAAGCTTTCTTTGAGATAGTCATAACTGATTAATCACGGGTGTGATTCGTAGCCTTTGAAATATGATACTGGACTTAACACATTCTTCCTCCTTTGGTTTTGATCTCTGGGTGTCGCGATTTTCCACATCAGTCCCGCTCAACGTCTGAGCTCCCCCGGCCGACCCCTTTCCTGTGGCCCTTGACGTCCAGCATCGCTTCTGTCCTTAGACCTTCCTTCCCAGTGTCTGGGGCGCTTGCTTACATTAGTGTTCTCTGCCCTGTGTTGGTTTGAGCCCTTGTTTCTGTCCAGTACAAAGACAGAACCCGCCGCCTTCTGTTCTCGGGCAGAAGAAATTCTTTTCGCGTCAGCCTCCAGGATGAAGCTACCAGACGCATTTGCTGGAATAAGAAGGTCGCTCCCCTGCTTCCGTGCTGGCCTTCGGGGGCCCCCACTGCCTCCAGGATATCATGCCAGATTCCGACCCAAGGTCAAGTTCCTCATCTTCCTCTTTCTGCCCTTATCTTCAAACGCTCCCCAGCCAGAGCTCTGCGCTGGGCCAGGCTGACATTCCTCAGACCGGCCCGGCTTCCTGCCTCTGCCCCATCTTCACATGCAGACCCCCCTGTGGAATGTCCGCCCCCATCCATGCCACCCCTTTCAAGTTGCCCTTCGTGGGCCTCTCTCTTCGTGAAGTCTTTCATCTCCAGCCCCGAGGCCAAGCGAGCCCGGCCCCTCGCGCCCCTGCTGCCCTGATGTGGTTCCTTCCCACGGGAGTCCCGGCTCCCAGGAGAATCAAGGTTCTCCGGCCTCCGTGGATGTCATCCTTGATCAGCTGTAACTAACATCCGTTGGATGAAATACAAAAACTTTGTTCCAGCGAGACTTCCATTGACTGTTTTTTTCCCCCGCTGCTGTTTCCAGAAAAAGTGTTTCCATAAGAACAGCAAGGAAATCTGCACATTTGGGGACACTTGAGTCTTAATTGAGGCCCTACACAGGAGTTTTCCAATGCCAGTGAACACTCAGACCAGAATATTTGACCTGGCATGTGAACGTGGGACGTTGATTCTGCCCGTGGCACACGGACAGGCATCATGGGTGTGGAGTCATTTGTTCTCGTGTGCCTGTCTTTTTGTAAAGGGACTTTTCTTCTGAGCTACAGCGAGCGGCACTGAGAACTTCGCCTGGTGGCTCTGGGACAGGACTGCCCTGTTTGTGGCTCCCGAGTGCTGTAGATGTCAGGCAGTTCCCTCTGCTAGTGGCAATGCCAAGCGCTCTCTTGACTATAAGGCAGGGGACGGTGACAGAACGATCCTGAGTGTCTGTAATGTGTGATACACTGTACAGTGCTGGCAGGCAGAGTCAGTAAGTATCCTGTGAGACTAGAGCCAACTTCAGGTTTTCTCTCTACCAAGTTCAAGCCTAATTAATTCTTCCTAATGGGAGAAGTTTGATGGGGTCAAGAGTACAGACTGGAGGTTTTCAAAACGTCTTCTTTTACAACTGTTTTCTCCATGAGCACAATAAACGTCAAACAGACAGTTTGTCTTGGCGAGGAAGCCAGGCGGGGAGAATTCCCCAGCTTCTGTGTCGCCCAAGCCCAGCGCCGTCTTTGCTGGGAATGCAGGTAGAGTGTGGTCGGGACGGCGCAGGTGGACACTTCGGAGTGCGGTCTTCACTGGTGCAGGAGGAGCTTGGGAAGTCTTTGCGGATGAGGGGAAGCAACACGATGTCATCACACTTCGATGCCAGCGCTTGGAGACAGTCTCGCAGAACTTG
Source organism: Leucopleurus acutus (assembly GCF_964270905.1). Lineage (NCBI taxonomy): Eukaryota > Metazoa > Chordata > Mammalia > Artiodactyla > Delphinidae > Leucopleurus > Leucopleurus acutus. Next base: position 7,004,615 of record NC_139164.1, read on the forward strand.
TGCATCCAGGGGTTTGTGGGAACGAGACTGAAAAACCCACCAGGTCATGGCTGAGTCACACGGGTTGCCTCCAGGACATCCTGCCTTGGAAAGCTGTCCTAAGGCCCTTGCAAGTTCCTTGGTCATAGTTGTCTTGCCTGAAGAGTTTTCTTTTGAAGCTGAAATTCAGAGAGGCATCATCGCAAGGAGAGGGACGCACGTACACGTGCTACCCTCGCTTCTCGCCAGCTCTGCGCGTGTTTGCTTGTTTGGGCTTTTGTGACTCTCACCCCCTCTTTGTTCACTTCCTGCACCTTCACCCACCCATCTTCTTCCAGGTTTCTCCGTGTTGGGGCCCCAGGGTTCTGTCCTCAGCTCTTGGTGGGTCTGTTTTCTGTGTAGGAGGCCTCCATCCCCGTCCCTCCAGTTTTTAAATTCCTTCCGCTGCTGGTCACCCCGTGAGCAGGCCACCTCTCCCCGGGTACCCTGCCCTCCCCTCAGGCAGCCGCCCACCGACCCTCCGCCTGGACGGCCCTTTGGCCTCCCACCCAGGGCGTGCCAAAACGGAAACTCCCCACCACGTAACCTTCACCTTGGCCACGAGTGGCTGAGTGTGTAATCTTGGTGGGGTGGAAACTTACTTACGATCTGTTATCATGTCGGGATAAAAGTTGTCTAGACGTTGAAACCGGTTGTTAACCGAATGGTTCGCTTCATAGTTTAGTTAGGAGTGCTCATTTTGTTTATGCCGTGGACTTGCGATGAATAATTGCTTTATTAACCTAGGAAAAGTTCAGCTGTCCTTGGGATCCGGCGGAGACTTTAGGAAAGTACCACGTGGTTTCAGAGCTGAGCCTGTAAGTTGCCTCGTTTCCAGCTCTGTAACTACCGGAGGAGAAACGTTTACGGCTTTAGTGCTTTGTGAGGTTCGGAACGGACTTTTAGGTTAGTCCTGGCAAACAGAGCAGCGAACTTCCTAACCCGTACACCTCTGTGCCTAGAAGCATTCATCTTTTTCACTAGTTTTCCTAGCAGTTCGTAAACATAATGGCTTTTCGGTGTGAAACGGGGGGTTGGCAACTTTTTTTTAACAACAAGCCAAGTAGTAAATATTTTTGGCTTTGTGGGTCAGACTCTGCTGTTCTCTCCTGTAGCGGTGTATAAACAGATAGCTCTGGTTGTATTCCAGTAAAATTTTATTTACCAAAAAAAAAAAAAAAAAAAGCAGTTGGCTGGATTTGACGCATGGGCCCCAGTTTGCCAAGCCCTAGTACAGAAGCAGGTTGGTTAATCGATGGATTGTTTGATGCTGAGTTGGATTATTACTGTATAGGGAAGACGAGGGTGAGGATTTAAAGATGAAGATTCCTCAGGATAAAAATCATAAAACGCTTTTAAGGAGTCAGTCAATACACATTCATACACGCGTGTTTAACACTGCGTAGGGAGTATTTTACGTACCCAGCGTGGTGTAGTAATCTAGGACTGTAATGAAAGGAATCAGGTACTAAGCGTCAGCAAGGATGTGGAGAAACTGGGGCCCTCGGATGCAGAACGTAAAGTGGTGCAGCTGCTTCAGAAGGCAGTCTGGCGGGTCCTCACAAGGTTCGCCGTAGCTACCGTGCGACCCTGCCGTTCCACTCCTAGGCGTACACCCAAGGGAAGTGAAGACGCACGCGCAAGCACGAACTTGTACACCAGTGCTCACGGCAGCATTAGTAGCCAAAGAGGAAAAGCAGCTTCAATACCCATCACCGATGAACAGATAAATAAGATGTGGTCGGTCCATACAGTGGAGCGTCCTGCAGCCATAAGAACGAATGAAGCTGTGACGCAGGCTACGACATGGTGCACCTTGAAAACCTGAGTGAAGGAAGCCAGACACAGAAGGCCACCTATTGTAGGATTTTGTTTATATGAAATATCCAGGATAGGCAAACCCTAGACGCAGAGAGCAGACGCATGGTTGCCAGGGGCTGGAAGCGTCGGGAAGTGACCGCTGACAGGCACGGACGAGGTTTCTTCTGGGGTTAGGAAACCGTTCTAAAATGGGTGGTGGTGGTGGCTGGACAGCTCTGTGAATATACTAAGAAGCCACTCATTTATCTTTATATGGGTGAGTTGTGTGCTGTCTGAATTATATCTAAATACAGCTGTGACGGAAATAACTAGGTGCGGGATTAATCTATGAGAAATAACTAGTAAATAATAATTTTTTAAAAAATCCATCATGATTTTTTGGAGGAAGGAGATCCAGAAAGTGAATCGGTATTTCTGGCTCTGCTGTTTCTGGTGTGTTTCTGAGAGCTCGTGCGCTTTCCCGCCCCTCCGTGAATGGTACACCTTGCAGAGGCAGACCGGGTGAGGGATGCGTCCCTGGTCTCCCGCTGGGAATCAGGGCCCAGGTGGATCCCTTCACCCCTGGGTTGTCCTGAAGCCAGTCTGAGAAAACCTGTGGGTGGCGTGTGTCACGGGCATGTTGTCTTCCTGGCCGAGTCCTGGGGACTTGTTTGCTTGTTCAAGAGGCTCACAGGGTACACTTCTGTGTTGCAGATCGAAGAAGGAAGCAAAGCCGCGGCAGTGGACAAGTTGTTGGCCGGAGATGAGATCGTTGGCATCAACGACATCAGTCTGTCGGGGTTTAGACAGGAAGCGATTTGCCTGGTGAAGGGGTCGCATAAGACCCTGAAGCTGGTGGTGAAAAGGTAAGACCTGGGCCTTGTGCCTTGTTTACAAACAGAGATGAGCAGGACAGTGAAACCTGGAGTCTATTGGCCGTGCCGTGTCACTGTGGCAATCGTGATTTGGACTTAAGTTACGCACATGTGTGTGTGTACATGCATGTATACTTAAGAATCTATCTCTTGGCCAAGGATGAATCCAACATCAAAAATTTTAAACATTCTTTTTTTAAAATTAATTTTTATTGGAGTATAGTTGATTTACAGTGTTGTGTTAGTTTCTGCTATACAGCAAAATGAATCAGCTGTACATATACAGATGTCCACTCTTTTTTAGATTCTATTCCCATGTAGGTCATTACAAAGTTGTTGTTGTTGTTGTTTTTCCAATAGTTATTGATCTTGGCTGCGCTGGGTCTTAGTTGTGGCACTCAGCATCTTCATTGCAGCACGTGGCATCTTTAGTTGCGGCATGTGGACTTGTAGTTGTGGCGTGCATTCAGGATCTAGTTCCCCAGCCAGAGATCGAACACAGGCCCCCTGCATTGGGAGCGTGCAGTCTTGCCCACTGGACCAGGGAAGTCCCTACAAAGTATCAAGTAGAGTTCCCTGTGCTCTACAGTAGGTTCCTAAAAGATTTCTTCTTTTATTACTGTTGACTGTTAATTTTGATGTAAGTGATTTTGAATAGTTAAATCTTTTATTCTTGGCAACATGTAGGTGGTTTTCTGGCAGTGAGGAAACTGCTTATGCTGCAGATGATGAAATGTCATTGCCTGTGTTTTACACGAGGTGGCAGCCTACCAGGTTTTGGGGTTTTATGCTAAAATGGGATGCATATAGACTTACAGGTCAGCTAGCAGGTGTTTCCAGTGCTGTGCTGAGGTCTGAGGGGAGCAAGTGCATATTCCGAGAAAGGAGATTGTGGATAGGAGTTGGGGTGATTTGAAGGGGTCGGAAAGTGAAGTTGGGCACGGGATGCTTTCACACACAGACACTAGAACGGTACTACGGGGCAGCATGGAGGTGTTGTGTGACTTTTTTTTTTGGCCACGCTGCACAGCTTGTGGGAATCTTAGTTCCCCAACCAGGGACCAGGAATCGAACCTGTGCCCCCTGAAGTGGAAGTGCTGAGTCTCAACCCCCGGACCGCCAGGGAATTCTGGTGACTGGTTTCAGATAGAAATAATTCTCGACCTTGTGTTCTACAGTTGGCTAATTCATAGTAAAGTGTTGACGTGCCCCTTTTAGCAGAATTAGTGCAGTCTTTCCAAGGTTGGCTGTAAATTTTATTTTACTTTTTAAAAATTTATTTATTTATTGTTTATTTTTGGTTGCATTGGGTCTTTGTTGCTGTGCGCGGGCTTTCTCTAGTTGCGGCGAGAGGGGCTACTCTTCGTTGCAGTGCATGTGATTCTCGCTGTGGTGGCTTCTCTTGCTGCAGAGCACAGACCCTAGGCGCACAGGCTTCAGTAGTTGTGGCACACAGGCTTCAGCAGTTGCGGCTTGCGGGCTCTAGAGCGCAGGCTCAGTACCTGTGGCGCACAGGCTTAGTTGCTCCGCGGCATGTGGGATCTTCCCGGACCAGGGCTCGAACCCGTGTCCCCTGCATTGGCAGGCGGATTCTTAACCACTGCGCCACCAGGGAAGCCTGGCTGTATATTTTAAAAAGTAAATTGACTCAAGGCCTTCAGTTTTTAGTACAGACTTGAAGACATATCCCTGTGGACGTTTTATGTATTTATTTTGGGGGGACCAAAATAGCATCCAAGGAGGAGGTTCAGAAACGAAGAAGGAAGAAATTTCATCCTTTCCCACATTAATGTAGCAGCCTCATTTCTCAGGGGAATAGGCTGTCCTCCTTGTAAATCAGAAAACTGAAGTCTCAGAATGGCCATTTTGGAGACTTCTGGGGGAGCAGGGGACAGGACGGGTACCATCATGGTGTGTAATTTCTTTGAGGTCACCTTATTAAGCCTCCTAAGGCAGGACGTGTGAAGTCCTCACAGGATTCCGTCAGACTTGGTGGAGCGCTGGTGATGGTGAGGGACACTGACCCACACAGGGGAGAGAGCGGTTATAAACCACCACCTGAAACGTCTCCTTTGCGGGGCTGCCCGAGCCCCCGGAACACACAGACGGCTTGTTGGCTTACTGTCCATCTCCCCCCACTGGGAAAACACTGGCTTAGTTGACGCGGTGAGCAAACCGTCTCGCCAGTTTGCAGCTCCTTATTGCAGTGCCCGGTGCACAAGGGCAAATGAAGGGCTTGGACTTACTGAATCGAATTGATTTGAACTGCACCGGGACGGGCATCATTGGAGGGCCTCATGGGGATGCTGACACTGAGGTGCTCATTCAGTAAAACCTGTCAGTGTGACGTCGGCCAGCCCAGGGGAGGCAGCAGCGAATAAAACCGAGCCAGTGACACATCCTGGGGGACGGAATCAGGATGCATGAATATTTTCACCGGTTGCATCTCACAAGGTAAAAATGAAATGTTGGTCTATGTCAGATCTCATTCTAGGGTCCAAAAAAAGAAAAAGCAGGTGTGTAATAAAGTTGGTGTAGTAACAACAGCTGTAAAGAAGGGAATTTGCACCCCAGTAGGAAGTTGGATGAAGACGCTCATAGGCAGTTTCTAACATGAGAAATGCACATAGGAAACAACTGTTTAAAAAGACGTTTAACTAGGGATCGACAAGTTTACTTACAAACCAGGTTTTGATTCTCCAGCTGGCCGAGATCTAATGGAATAGCAATGCCCGTTGGTGCTGAGATGTGGGGAAACAAGTGCTTATTTGATGGAATGCTGATGAGACTTTCTGGTAAGCGGTTTGGCAACATGTGTCAAAAGGCCTATTTTGGACTCAGAATTTCATTTCTTGGATCCTAGATATTCAGCAAAAGGAAATGACTGAAGTGAATTAGGGACCATCCATACTGCAGAGTGCTGCCATTATAAATGGTGTGAGCCAAATGAACTTATCTACGAAACAGAAACAGACTCCCAGACACAGAGCACAGACTGGGGGTTGCCAAAGGCGGGTGGGGGTGGAGGGAGGGATGCATTGGGAGGTTGGGATTAGCAGATGCAAGCTATTACATGTAGAATGGGTAAACAACAAGGTCCTACTGTAGAGCACAGGGAACTCTAGTCAGCATCCTGTGACAGACTGTAATGGAATAGAATATGAAAAAAATACATATGTGTGTGTATAACTGAGTCTCTGCTGTACAGCAGAAATGAACACGTTATAAATCTATACGTCAATAAAAGTTTTTAAAAAGAATACAAGTGCTACTACAAAATTAAAAAATGGTGTCAGTGGGCTTCCCTGGTGGCACAGTGGTTAAGAATCCGCCTGCCAATGCAAGGGACACGGGTTCGAGACCTGGTCCGGGAAGAATCCCACATGCCGCGCGGAGCAACTAAGCCCACGCACCACAGCTACTGAGCCTGCATGCTAGAGCCCGCAAGTCATGATTACTGAAGCCTGCACGCCTAGAGCCCGTGCTTTGCAATGGGAGAGGCCACTGCAATGAGAAGCCTGCGCACCGCAGAGGGGACTGAGAAAGCCCGTGTGCAGCGACGAAGACCCAACACAGCCAAAAATAAATAAATAAAATAAATTTATGGAAAAAAATGGTGTCAGTATTTCGTGACATGGAAAGATGCCCCTCAAAGTCCAGTTGAGTGGAACACATACAAGCAGTTATAGAACTGTATCGGCCCCATGAAAAAAAGTTTTAATTTTGGTAAAATACACATAACAAAACTTACCATTTTATCCATTAAGTGCACAGTCTAAGTGTATTACTTCTCTGATGATAAAAATGGCGAGCTTGAAAAAAAAAATTGGCGAGCTTGTTGCACTTTTTTTTTTTTTTTTTTTTTTTGCGGTACGCGGGCCTCTCACTGTTGTGGCCTCTCCCGCTGCGGAGCACAGGCTCCGGACGCGCAGGCTCAGCGGCCATGGCTCACGGGCCCAGCCGCTCCGCGGCATGTGGGATCCTCCCGAACCGGGGCACGAACCCGTGTCCCCTGCATCGGCAGGCGGACTCCCGACCACTGCGCCACCAGGGAAGCCCTCGTTGCACTTTTAAAGAGGAGAGGCCTTTGGGGTTCCGTGTGATGTGTCCACAGGACTCCGCAGGAGGTTTGGTCCCCAGGAAGCGGTCAGCTGTGCTCTGTTCTGGGCGGTGCCCCCAGGAGGCTCTGTTTATTGCTCTGTGATCAAGACAGGCAGGATCACCCTAAGGGGTGGGTGTTGGAATGCCGGCTACAGTTACTCCAAGCGTGACTTTTTATTCCGCATTTATGAGTACTCAGAGTAACCCGTGGGCGTGGGACAACATTCACTTTGGAACGGGAACTGGGTGGGATACATCAGCCTTTCTCCCAAGCCCTCTCATCTTCCCATTTTGCCGCTCCGGAGGGTGGCCGTGTCAGTACTAATCTCTTAGGTTTCCTTTTAGAAACAGGTGCCTCCTTATGTGTTACACGTGAAAATGGGGGTTGGTCCAGGGTGAGTGCTCTGAGTCGAGATTTCTCCTGACCCCGTGCGGCTCCATGGTCTGGATCCTCTGCTGTGTGTCTAGCAGGGCCTCTGTGTGTGGACATTTACGGTGCTTCCGGTACAGCAGACAGTGCTGCGGTGTGATGCTTTTGAACCCGAGACCCCATACGTGTGCGTGTAGGCTGTCCTGATCCGTTCCTAGCGTGGGAGGTTTGGAGGCAGAAAGCACCGTGCATCGTGAAGTCTGTTTTTGTTGGCTTTGTGGATGCGATAGGTGACCGATGCTTTTACCGTTTAAATGGGCATTTCTGTCATTATGACCGAGGTTGGGCATCATTCCATGTGTTCAGAAGCTTTTTTTTTTTTTTTTTGAATTCGAGGAACATAGTTAAGGATCTAAAAACCGGATGATGTGAGTTCTGTTCGGAGTACACACCATGAGAACTGGGGGTAGAAGGAGAGAGAAGGCCTGGGGGCCCGGCCCGTTGGCCGTGGAGCTGACTGCGTATCCAACAGACTTGTGGGGAGACCGGTCAAACTTTGGCTGTGAAGGGTTGATGGGGGCCCTGGTGTAGAATCCCGCTTTTGTAATCCGCATACCCGGTTTCCCTTTAAGTGAGGGGTGTGCAGGATGACTATCTAGTTTAGATAGCGCTTAATAGTCTAACACATACAACCCAATATAAAACCAAACCAAGCAGTTTGTCCAAATGTTTTTTTCTTTTCAAACACACTTTTAAAAACAAACTTAGGTGTTTTTAAATTTTTTAAAGGTAATTTTGGATTAAATTTTAATACTGTGTGTGGGTATTACTTTTGCCTATTAGAAAAGTCTGAAACGGTGGTTTTGCCTAGAAATGTGAATAAAATTCTACAAAATGGTTAATTAGTCAATACTGGGATCTGTTGATGTCATCTGGCACATGGTGAATTACGGTTGTAAGTACTGAAGATGCACATAATAAGGAGTTTTAAAACTCCATATGGGGCTTTCCTGGTGGCGCAGTGGTTGAGAGTCCGCCTGCCGATGCAGGGGACACGGGTTCGTGCCCCGGTCCGGGAAGATCCCACGTGCCGCGGAGCGGCTGGGCCCGTGAGCCATGGCCGCTGAGCCTGCGCGTCCGGAGCCTGTGCTCCGCGATGGGAGAGGCCACGGCGGTGAGAGGCCCGCGTACCGCAAAAAAAAAGAAAACAACTCCATACTAACTTACCATTTACCTTATTACAAAGGCACCAGGGAGTGCTTTTAACATGATTTCTCTTAAATCGGTGACGTTTTCTTCTCTATCTAAATCTCACCATTCTCGTGTTTCTTTATCCCTAGGCAACCACTAATCTGACTTGTATCTCAGAGATTAGTTAGCATTTTCTAACTAGTGTTATATGTGGAGCTCCAAAAGGGATCATGTACTCTTTTTATATCTATATATAAAAATTTATTTATTTATTTACTTTTGGCTGCGTTGGGTCTTCGTTGCTGCGCGTGGGTTTTCTCTAGTTGCGGCGAGCTGGGGCTACTCTTCGTTGCGGTGCGCGGGCTTCTCATTGTGATGGCTTCTCTTGCTGCGGAGCATGGGCTCTAGGCGCGCGGGCTTCAGTAGTTGTGACGCGTGGGCTCAGTAGCTGTGGCTCGCGGGCTCCAGAGTGCAGGCTCAGTAGTTGTGGCGCACAGGCTTAGTTGCTCCACGGCACGTGGGATCTTCCCGGACCAGGGCTCGAACCCGTGTCCCCTGCGTTGGCAGGTGGATTCTTAACCACTGCGCCACCAGGGAAGTCCTGGATCACGTACTCTTTAAAAAAAAAAAAAGTGTTTAGCTTATGAAGGCACTCTGTAGTTAATTCATAGACTGAGCCACCAGCACATCAATATCAAATGTTGCCCTACCTGCGGATCACCAAATGATAAATGAGCTGCCTGAACCCTCAACTACCTGCCCAGCCCAGGCACCTTAAGAAAGCGTGGCTTCTCTGATGAAGATTGAAAACAGCTTAGGGTCCTGAGGGTGAGAGTGGCCAGTGCAGGCTTGGTTTTTCTCGGAGGTTCTGGGAAGAGGCGTGTACGCGCCTCGGTGTAAAACACATACCCGTGGTTTTATGAACAAAGTGGGCATCGTGCATCACATCCTGACGCCCTCCCGCTGGTGACAGCTGCTGGGTGTGCGTGTCTTGCTTCAGCCTGTGCGGCGAGCAGGGCACCCGGCGGCCAGGCGAGGGTGGTGGCGGGCTGACTTCACGAGGCGGTGGCGTCCGGTTTCACGGGGCAGGGGCACCGCGTATCTTGTCATCGTTTAGAAGCCGGGACTGGGCGAGCGTGATGCCTTGGGAGACAAGGACCCAGATCACTGTCTCTCCCCAGCCACGTTTCTTTCCCAGACAGCTGAGAGCCAGCGCTTCCCTCCCAGAGCTGTGTCGGCTGGAAACAAAGCAGGGTAACAGGAAGCCCCACCGGGTGCACGCATGTTCTCCTTTGATATGTCCAGGTGGTATCCTGGCGTCTGCCCGGGAGTCAGCGGAACTGGGCACCAGCCTGGGGCAGCCTGGCCGTGCCTCCCGGGCACCCTGTCCTTCCCTCTTTGTTCGGCCAAGGAAGTGCTGCTTGCGGGAAAGTGTGGGAGGATGTGGTAACCTCTTCTTCTGTGTCTGTTTCTCTGTGTACTTGTCGCCTGCACTTTCTTCCCCCGTGTCGGCCCCTCCCTGGAGATCCTGATGGGCAGGTGTGGGATGGATCTCGGCGCTGGTATTTCCCTGAGGGCCACGGGCTAGTTTGCTGGGTGGCCGCAGTGCTCATACCACTGGCTTAAGCAAATGTGCTTGGAAAAGGTTAAGACCCGAAACTGGGTCACTCGAGGCCTTTTCCTGATTAACGCAGGCGTCGGTAAGCCCCTTGCTGTGGGAGACGTGCTGAAGTAGGGGACGCTTCTCGCCCGGTGCTGGGTTAAGGCTGTTGCCGTCCGATGCCGTAAAATGCTCACTAAAAGCTCTGTGTGCACAGCACCGGGATACTCCACTATCCTCCGTTCACAGGGAAGTTGGTACCATACGTTCAGCTCCTAAAACGTACATGGAATTTCAAACACCGTAGGGAACACGTCTCTTAACTGTCAGGCCGTGAATTCTATTGTATAGCTTGTAATGACTCTCTCGGTCTTCCTTCCAAATGTATGTGGTAATCTGAGTCTCGTCTACAGAGAACTTCGCCTGCCACTTCGTCGTTCGTGGCCCTCTTGAGCAGTCCGCTGCTGCGAGCAGTTTTTATGCCAGGGCCACGTTATGCATAGGGTTGACGTATGTTTCCTGCCTCTTTGCCGGAGGCCTTAAACCCTTCCGTGACTCTGCTTACGCCCGCCAAGCTTGCCTTCGGGAGGAGATCAACACCCAAGGATGGAGGTTCGCTGCAGGAGGCCGTAAGGGACGGCCACATGGGGTGGCGTGGCGACACATCTGAAGAAAGGAGGTGTCTGGTCTAGTGGCGGCACCCACGCCTGCTAGGAGCAAGTTTCTTGCCCCGTGCGTGGGTTTCTGGACGTCACTGAGCTGCAGTGAGTTCTACACCAAGCCAGTGTCGTGCCGGGCTCCCCTCTGCTGCTGGCTCCTTGGAGCTGTCCTAGGGCTGGTGGCTCTGCGCGTGGCCCCAACATTGATGAGTGCAGGTGTTCCTGAAGCAGCAAGAGGAGAGGGATGGATAGGACGTCAGCAGGTTGTATCCCTCCTGCTTTTCCCTCCTCCCCCTTCCTCTCCTTTCTCCCCCCTCTCCCCCACCCCCAAGAGCTCTTCCTGGGGCAGAAACTGTGTGTTCCCACAGAGGGTGTCTGTCTTACTGGGGATGCTGGTGGGTGTTGCCTTTGGAGGGTGGTCTGAGGTGGATCGTTCACATTTCAGGGGGAAAGTGTCTGTTTTGAGCATTTGCGGGATTTGTTCCTCTTTGTTCCTGTGCTTATTTTCTTCTTAAAACAGAGTAGACCCAGAGGTTTATCCTGGACAGACGCCGACTCCTTTGGGCTGTTTGCCATTCCTGTTTTTATGAAATAAAATCGGGGGGAAGAAGCCACACAGAGCAGGACTGTTGTATTTGGGGAAAGGTTGCTTCTCCTCAGATGCAGATTCAGCGTGTGGCTTAACCAGCTTAATCAGCTGAATCTCCAGGTGAGATGTTTCAGATTCTAAGCCACGTAGAGAGTGGTAAACAGTTAGGATTTTGGTTTTCGTTAGAAGGCGTGCGAGTGATGTTGATATAATTTAGTTTGGAAGCGCTGGTCGTTTCTAATATATTAAGGCAGGCAGAGAACGTTTCACGTACTTTTGTTTCTGTACCCTGACGTATGAGACTCTGTTGCTCTGTTGCTAATCCTTAGGGCTACTCGTACTTAGTTATGTTAATGGTTGCACATTTGAGTGTCTGGGGTGTCTTTACCGAAAAATCCATTCTGTTTAAATGTAGCCAAGAAGCTGCATCGGTGCCTTTCTGAAAACTGGGGACATGCACCGTGACCTCGGGTGGTTTGGACAAAGCGTTTTTAGTACGGGTAGTGCTGGGTGAGACAGTCCCCTTCACCCCCCTTTGCAAAAGTTGATGGAAAAATAGCCAGGCCATTTGGGGCTGCTCCAGTTCTGCCTGCGTTCATTGTGTGACATTTCTACGTGGTCTTTCCTGCTCATGCACCCGGGGAACGCCAGAGGCCGAGACAGGCGTGCACTTGCCCTTGCTGGGAGACAGATAAGGGGCGCCCCAGCCTCGTGGGGCAGAACCCTGATGCTTTTATCCCGTGTGAATGCTGCTACACGGCCCTGGCATTGGTTTAAAATGCAGCTTTGATGTCTTGTATCAGTTTCAGCTATTTAGGTCATTTGGGAATTTTCCTCTTTACCTCTTTCGCCTCGTGTATAAAGGCAGGAGCTCCTGGACTCTTATCCCGGTTTATCAAGTGTGATGTCACCACCCACAGCATCGTGTTGTCAGATCAGTGCCCGGGAAAACAACTCCGCCATTCACAGAGTGGTCTGACCTCTGTTTTTATTCATTCACGTAATGTATGTTGGAAGCGCTCCAGCCAGGCGGCTGAAGTCGTACCCATAGGTCCTGCCCTCGGGGCGCTGGCAGCTGAGGGGGCGGATGGGCATGGACAGGAAAAGCTCTAACAAGTGGTGGCTCTGGCAGAAGGAGGGAGGGCTGGAGCAGAGCTCAGCAGTCAGGCTGTCCTTTGAAGGCTGAGCCAGCTTTGAGACACAGACGTGGACCTAAGTCAGTGATGCTGGGACCTCCTAAAGAGGCTGGCAGAGCGGATGGGGGAAGGGAGGAAGGGTATCTCGGGGCTAGAGCGGCGAGTCTCAGACCTGAGCTCGCCTCGGAATGACCTTGAGGCCTTGTGCAAACACAGCCGTCCCAGCGATGCCAGTGCCGCCTGGCCCGGGCTTCGCTCCGTGGCAGTTGGGAGCAGCTGAGGGCGGTGGGGTGAGGCCAGGAGCTGCCAGAGCTGAGTTGCAGGGAGCTGGTGTGGTAGAAGGTAAAGACAGCTCAGGAGAGGGAGAGGCCGGTCAGCATGTGTCCTCTAGAGGATTGACCGGCGCAGGAAGGAAGCAGCAGCTCAGGGCAGGCTTCATTTTGTGTCTGTAGGGTGGTGCTTTTTATGTGTGTATTTCACTTTTAAAGAATAAAAAGGCTGTTTGCAGTTGTCGCCCTCCTCCAGCCCAGTATCTCGAGGGCCTGTACCCTCTGTGGGCCTGTCCGTCGGGGCCTCTGCACACCCTCCCTCCCTAAGCTTCTGGGGGCTCCTTGCCCGGAACTCACCCCCATCACCCGCAGGACTCACTGGGAAGCATTTGAGGAACTTCCAGCCTTCCCTTTATCTGGAAGTCCCTCCCCACTGCCGCCCCCCTTGGCGCTTGCTTCTAAGGTGCCCCAAGCATCACTGTTGGTTTCATTTTCCCCCGAGGATGTCGCCTGCAGCCAACACACCCTGTGGTGCCCCCTCACAGTGTCCCGCCAGGCCCTTCCCGTTGGCTTCCCAGCCTGCCGGCCTGGTACTGTCAGCCCCCCCCCCCCCCCCCCCCCCCCCCCCCGCGCTCGTGGGGACCACATGCGGAGTGCGTTTATTTTCTGAGGCAGCGCCTCTTGGCTGCACTTGGAAATGTTAGGAAAATAATGCGGCGTTCACGTGATTTTTTTTTTTTTTTTTTAGGGACTTCTGCTCTTTCTCTGAATGAGAAACATTTCATTGAAGCCCTTATTTTAATAATTTCTTTTTAAAAATGAATTTTCTGTATCTAGATCCATTCTTAACTTTCACTGGTATCCTAGCATTTTTTATATTTGAGATCTAAACCCCTTCCTTTCAAAAAAAAAAAAAAAGACTACCTAGCATAAAAAATTAGTTTTAGAAATTGAAGTAAATTTAGATTAATTTTGGTGTGCACCTTTTGGGAAAGGTTTCAGAGAACCCTCATTAGGGCGAATAATTTGATTTGGAAGCCAGAAAACCCGGTGTTAATAGTCAGCAGCATTGCTTTTCAGTATTCATGTGGAAGGAATATTATGCCATATTAAAAATGACATTTTGGAAAAGTGACAGTGGCCTGGAGAGTCAATGCTCACCAAACCAGGCGGGCTGCAGAGAGAAAGGGCCCCGCCAAGTCTGCACGATGCTCTCAGCCGTCTGAAACGGGGAAGGAAATGCAGAGATGTTACCCACCGTTCATCTTCAGATGACGGGTTATCCTCCTTTATTGTCTTAGTCGCATTTCAGTTTTTAAATGTTCCATGTTTTCTACAATATGCCTATTCTTGAAGCTTTCCGAGCAGCAGTGGCCATGTGAATGAAAAGGCTTTCTTCCCTGTACACTGGGGTGACCATGGTAGTGGCTGTTAGTCTCCCGTGGGCGTGACTTGGACGCAGCCCTGTTGCGTTTCCGGAGCTGGCAGGATTGTGCAGCTGCACGCACAGGAGGGGTCAGCACCCGCACCCCGGCCGGGTCACGGCTGTTTCCTCCCTGGCATCGCTGACCACACTGCCTAGCACAGAAGCATGGCCTTGGATGTCTCTGGGCTGAGCCGTGCCGTCCTTCTTCCTCCCGGAAGGGGCGTCCTTGCTGGTCTCCCCAGCCGAGCTGGCTTGTGTCTGACTGCGTGGCCTGCGGAGGGGGCGTTCCCTTCACAACTCTCCCTTCTGTTCCTGTTTGATGTCTGTTGCGGGGGAGCTGGTCCAGCTGTAGCAGACATAACAGACGTCCCGCCCGCCAGGACAGGAAGGTTCGGGTGTGGTTCGCTGCATACCTGCTGTGTGTGCCTTTCCTTCCGACACGCGTGGCCCCCTGAGGGGGCAGGGCGGTTAACCCCTAACCAGGTACCACTAGGTACCACGTGGTCCGAGTTCTCCGAGGCCCTCACATCGGGGCACCTTGCCCACCTGTTTTGGCACAGCCTGTGGCCTGTGCACCCCTCACGGCCCCAGACTTCCAGGGACCCGGGTGGTTTAAAGCCACCTGGAGTGCGTATCTTGTGTGGGAAGAAACACCATCGTCTGTTGAAACGAGCGCCTTAAATCGGCCCCTGCCATTTCTGTTCCATCTGGGAACGCTAGGTGGCGCCAGAGCGTTCGGTCCCCAGAGCTTTCCTGCCCAGCGTGGTCACGGGCTTGTGATGGAGAGACCAGCCCTCAGCCACATGTCCTCCTTTCATCAGCCACATGTCCTCCTTTCATCAGCCACATGTCCTCCTTTCATCAGCAGAATCCAGTTTTAAACATCAGAGGGGCTGACAGAAACTGCCTGAACCTTCCTCGATTCCCAGATACGTTCACTGTGCTCGAGGAAAGTCTGAGGACCTGACGAGAGCCACATACGTAGGAAAATTTCAGTCTCCCCAGGAGCCATGATTCCTCACTTAGAGCTTCTAGGTATCACCCTTTTCACTGTGTTTTCCTTTTTTTTCTTTACAGCTGCAATTAGTACCGTAACTGTTGACTGTGTCTCCTCGAAGTAGAGGCATGTATCTGTGTACAGACATACCTTGCTGTGTTGTGCTTCAGATACTGCGTGTTTTCTGTTTGTTTGTTTTACAAATGGAAGGTTGTAGCAACCCTGTGGCAAGCAAGTCTGTTGGCAGCATTTTTGCAACAGCACTGGCTTACTTTGTGTCTCACAGTTTGGTAATCCTCACAGTATTTCAGACTTTTCCACTGTCATATTCGTTACGGTGATCAGTGATCTTTGATGTTACTAATATTATTACTAGGGCTCAGATAATAGTGTTTTTCAGCAATAAAGTCTTTTAAAATTAACGTATGTACATTGTGCTTTTGTAGGCATGATGCTGTTGCACACTTGGTGGACTATAGTATAGTGTAAACATAGCTTTTATATGCACTGGGAAACCAAAAAGTTCACGTGACTAGCTTTATTACAATGTTCACTTTATTGTGGTGGTCTGGAACCCAACTCGAAACATCTCCAAGGTCTGCCTGTATTATCCTTTAAAATAAGAGGAGAAACATTTAGTCTTCTCAAAGAGCACGACTTCTGCCCCAGTAAACCAGCTGGTTCCCCACTCATTCCAATTACAGAGTTGAAATATGTTACCACAAAGTGTAAGGCGTTTTCTTTTCCAAGCCTCTTTTTCCTTTGCCTGCAGTTTGTCTAGTTTGTTCCCTTCATTAATTACCTGTAAAGGAAGATGACAGACGTTACGGATATTATAGCACAGGAAAAGCCATCTGAAAATGAAATTCACGTGGCCAGAACCTTCCTTACGAGGATTTTGAGAAACTTTATGAGGTACAGTTTTGGTTTTACAATCCCTTTACTTCTGTGGTGTGATGACTTCATCTGTTTTATGCTTTAGCTCGTGGGAAACTATCAAAAAGTCAACACATTCCACATTTTGCCACCCGTGTATTTTTCCTCGTTTCTGAGTCATCAGAAGGTTTATGTTATAAATGCTTTCTGGGTTTTCTTTAATATTCGTTGTTGCATAATATTCTTTAATGTTTTTGCCTGTTGGAAGAATGTTTGATCCCCATCAGGTACTTAGAGGCTCAGTTGAACCCTTTCTCCGATCTCGATTGGGCTGTACAAAGTGTCCCTGGTGAGGCTAGATCCGTCTTAAATTGCAGGAGGGGGCTTCCCTGCTGGCGCAGTGGTTGAGAGTCCATCTGCCGATGCAGGGGACACGGGTTCGTGCCCCGGTCCGGGAGGATCCCACATGCCGCGGGGCGGCTGGGCCTGTGAGCCATGGCCGCTGAGCCTGTGCGTCCGGAGCCTGTGCTCCGCAATGGGAGAGGCCATAGCAGTGAGAGGCCCGCGTACAGCAAAAAAAAAAAAAAAAAAAAAAAATTGCGGGAGGAGGAGGGGCGAGCATGGGCCATGTGCTCCTGCAGCAGCTTTACCCGGGAGGCCCTGTGATGTTCCTACGTCGGCTGCAGGGATGTCCAACTGGACATGCTGTTTCACACCTGGGCAGGTGTGGTCAGAAACCTAACAAGCCACCCACGGATGGTGGGGGCGGTGGAGGCGGGCAGGGAAGGCTCCTGCCACGTTCAGAAGCCCTGGCAGGAATGGACTGGAGCCTGTTGGTCTTAGGGCGTGGTGATTCCCATGACAGGAACCCTTAGATGACTTCGGACGCTCTGGGAGGCTCAGAGGAATACATGTCCACCAGTCCCCGTTAACTGCAGGATAGCTGTGTTCACTTAGTGAAGTGAGTGAATAAAAAAATGCAGTCAAAACTCCACGGGACCCAGCTCAAGCTTTTCTGCAGCCCAGTGCCTTCTCCTCAAACAGGCTAAGGGCCTGTGCAAAGTTGCACTGACACCGGACAGACAGAAGATGCTGCTGTGTCTTGGGGGTGGGGCAGCGGGGGTCGCGGGCAAGATTCATGTACTTACTTAGAATAAATTTGGAAGCCTAAGGGCTGGTTCACATTCTGGGGCCTGTGATTCTCGCCCAGGGATGTTCTCCGGTAACGAACCTGTACAAAGAGCGTTGGTGCCCAGATGCAGTGGGAAGCACCTGACAGCGATGCAGTAAATCACCCAGGAATCGTTTCTGCCTCCCACTCCTTTCTTCGCCTGAAGTTGTCCTTGGTGTGAAGTCCCTGAGCCATCTGCATCCTTTTTCAGGAGGACTGAGCTGAGCTGGAGGCCACACTCCTGGCACGTCACCAAGTTCTCCGACAGCCACCCCGAGACATCGGCATCTCCATTCCCCTCTGCCAGCTCCTGCCCCTTGTGGCCAGGCCAGCACCACGCCAGGTAGGCACGCCTTTCCCGCCGGGATGGGAAGCTGGTTTCACTTTCTGCCACACTCATGACTTCCCTGCCTTGTCGTAATTGTGCATTTCTCACTGTATTTTAGTTTTTGTTGAGGTACAGTTAATTTACGATATTATTCATTTCCGGTGTACAACATAGTGATGCAAAATTTCTATAGCTTATACTCCATTTAAAGGTATCATAAAGTATTGGCTCCGTTCTCTGTGCTGTACAATGTGTCCTTGCAGCTTATTTAGTTTATAGCTTATACCCCTTCCTCCCCTACCCCTATCTTGCCCCGTCGCCCTTCCCTCTCCCCACTGGGAACCACTGATTTGTTCTCTGCGTCTGTGAGTCTGCTTCTGTTCTGTTATATTCGTTTATTTTTTTAGGTTCCACATATAACTGATATCATACAGTATTTGTCTTTCTCTGTCTGACTTAGTTCATTAAGCGTAATACCCCTCTAGGCCCATCCATGTTGATGCAAATGGCAAAATTTCATTCTTTTTTATGGCTGAGCAGTATTCCATTGTGTGTGTGTGTGTGTGTGTGTGTGTGTGTGTGTGTGTAAGATATACCAATCTTCACCTTGTAAATAATGCTGCTGTGAACATTGGGGTGCATGTATCTTTTCAAATCAGTGTTCTCATTTTCTTTGGGTATATACCCAGGAGTGGAATTGCTAGATCATAGAGTAGTCCTATTTTTAGTTTTTTGAGGAACCTCCATACCGTTTTCCACAGTGGCTGCACCAGTTTACATTCCCGCCAATAGTGAACAAGTGTTCCTTTTTCTCTACGTCCTCACCAGCAGTTGTTATTTGTTGTCTTTTTGATGACGGCCATTCTGGCAGCTGTGAGGTGATACCTCATTGTGGTTCTGATTTGCATTTCTCTGATTAGTGATGTTGAGCACTTTCCATGTGCCATCTATATGTCTCCTTTGGAAAAATGTCTGTTCAGGTCTTCTGCACATTTTTAAATCAGGTTTGTTTTTTTAGATATTGAGTTGGATGGGCTGTTTATATATTTTGCATATTAACCCCTCATTGGTCATATCATTTGCAAATATCTTCTCCCATTCAGTAGGTTGTCTTTTCATTTTGTCAATGGTTTCCTTTCCTCTGAAAAAAAAAAGGCCTTTAATTTTCGGGATTTCCCTGGTGGCGCAGTGGTTAAGAATCCGCCTGCCAATGCAGGGGACATGGGTTCGAGCCTTGGTCCGGGAAGATCCCCCATGCAGTGGAGCAACTAAGCCTGTGTGCCACAGCTGCTGAGCCTACGCTCTAGAGCCCGCAAGCCACAACTGCTGAAGCCCACGTGCCTAGAGCCCGTGCTCCACAACAAGAGAAGCCACCCCAATAAGAAGCCCGTGTACCGCAATGAAGAGTAGCCCCTGCTCACCGCAACTAGAGAAAGCCTGCGTGCAGCAATAAAGACCCAACACAGCCATAATTAATTAATTAATTATTTTTTGAAAAAAGCCTTTAGGGCTTCCCTGGTGGCGCAGTGGTTGAGAGTCCACCTGCCGATGCAGGGGACACGGGTTTGTGCCCCGGTTCAGGAAGATCCCACATGCTGTGGAGTGGCTGGGCCCGTGAGCCATGGCTGCTGAGCCTGCACGTCCGGCGCCTGTGCTCCTCAACGGGAGAGGCCACAGCAGTGAGAGGCCCGTGTACCGCAAAAAAAAAAAAAAAAAAAAAAAAAAAAAGCCTTTACTTTTAATTAGGTCCCATTTGTGTATTTTTGCTTTTCTTTCTTTTGTCTTAGGAGACAGATCCAAAAAAATATTGCTACAGTTTATATCAGAGAGTGTTCTGCCTATGTTTTCCTCTGGGAGTTTCATGGTGTCTGGCCTTACATTTAGGTCTTTAATCCATTTGGAGTTTATTTTTGTGTATGGTGTTAGGGAGTGTTCTAATTCATTCTTTTACATGTAGCTGTCCAGTTTTCCCAGCACCACTTACTGAAGAGGCTGTCTTTTCTCCACTGTATATTCTTGCCTCCTTTGTCATGGATTAATTGACTATATGTGTGTGGGTTTACTTCTGGGCTCTCTATTCTGTTTCATTGTTGTATGTGTCTGTTGTTGTGCCAGTACCATATTGTTTGATGACTGTAGCTTTGTGGTGTAGTCTGAAGTCAGGGATTGTGATACCTCCAGCTCTGTTCTTCTTTCTCAAGATTGTTTTGGCTCTTCAGGGTCTTTCATGTTTCCATGCAAATATTAAAATTATTTATTCTTGTTCTGTGAAAAATGCCCTTGGTATTTTGATAGGGATTGCATTGAATCTGTAGATTGCCTTGGGTAGTATGGTCATTTTAACAGTATTCTTCCAGTCCATGAACACGGTATATATTTCCATCTGTGTATGTCATCTTCAGTTTCCTTCATCAGCGTCTTACAGTTTTCTGAGTATAGGTCTTTTACCTCCTTGGTTAGATTTATTCCTAGGTATTTAGTTCTTTTTGATACAGTGGTAAATGGGATTGTTTCCTTAGTTTCTCTGTCAGATAGTTCATTGTTAGTATGCAGCACGTTTTTTTGTATTGATTTTGTATCCTACAACTTGACCAAATTCACTGATGAGCTCTAATAGTTTTTTGGTGGCGTCTTTAGGGTTATCTATGTACAGGAAGTCCCCTACATACGAACGAGTTCTGTTCTGAGAGCACGTTTGTAAGTCCAGTTTGTTCGTTAAGTCCAACAAAGTTAGCCTACATACCCAACTAACACAGTCGGCTATATAGTACTGTACAGTAAGAGTTTTATAATACTTTTCACACAAACAATGCATAAAAAAACAAACACAAAAAATAAAACATTTTTAATCTTATAATACAGTACCTTGAAAAGTACAGCAGTCCAGTACAGTAGCTGGCATCCAGGGGCTGGCATCGAGTGACCAGGCCAGAAGAGTTACTGACTGGGGGAGGGAGAGGAGGTGGGAGATGTAGGGCTGAAGGATCGTCAGCAGTAGGAGACGGAGGGGGAGCTGCAGTTTCACTCACTCCTCACGTTGCTGGCACAGGTTCTGGTTCCTTGCTGGATTCAATTCTGTCTACCCTCTTGAAAAAACGATCCAGTGATGTCTGGGTAGTAGCACTTTTTTTTTTTTTTTTTTTTTTTTGCGGTATGCAGGTCTCTCACTGCCGTGGCCTCTCCTGTTGCGGAGCACAGGCTCCGGACGCGCAGGCTCAGCGGCCGTGGCTCACGGGCCCAGCCGCTCCGTGGCACGTGGGATCCTCCCGGGCCGGGGCACGAACCCGCGTCCCCCACATCGGCAGGTGGACTCTCAACCACTGCGCCACCGGGGAAGCCCGGTAGTAGCACTTTTCTTCTCGTCATAGATGACACGTTAGCACTGGATTGCATTCTGAACGGCTGCTGCAGCCTTTGTGTACCGTTCTAAGTTTGGGTCCTGTGCCTCGAAAACTAACAGTGCCTCCTCAGATAAAGAAAATCCCCTGCCGTTTCCTGCATCGTGAATCTCCTTGGTTCTTCAGCTACTTCTCCCTCTTGTTCCTCTGTGCTTTCTCTGGGCCTCCAGTTCTGTCAGGTCTCCATTAGTAAGCTCCTCGTGTTACACAGCAAGGAGTTCAATGAAATCATCCTCTTGCAGATCTCGCTTGAAATAAAGATACTGTACTACTGTACTCTACACAGTACTGTACAGTACACAGAAGCACAGCCACTGGTAGAGATGCACGCACGTGACAATGCGCCAGACACATGAACTAACTTATGTGATTGGACAGGCGAATGCGTGTTGCTGTCTTTGAAAGTTCTCAACCTGAAGGTTCGTAGGTAGGGGACTTGCTGTACAGTGTCACGTCATCTGCAAGCAGTGACAGCAGTTTGACTTCTTCCTTTCCAGTTTGGATTCCTTTCATTGCTTTTACTTTGATTGCTGTGGCTAAGACTTCCAAAAGCATGTTGAATAAGAGCGGTGAGAGTGGGCATCTTTGGCTTGTTCCTGATCTTAGAGGAAATGCTTTCAGCTTTTCACCGTTGAGTATGATGTTGGCTGTGGGTTTGTCATAGATGGCCTCTATTATGTTGAGGTACGTCCCCTCTATACCCACTGTGTTGAGAGTTGTTATCATAATGGGTGCTGAATTTTGCCAGAACCTTTCTCTGCATCTCTTGAGCTGATCATATGGTTTTCATCCTTCAGTTCGTTAATGTGGTGTCTCACGTGGGTTGATTTGTAGGTGTGGAACCATCCTTGCATCCCTGGGATAAATTCCACTTGATCATGGTGTATGATCCTTTTAGTATATATTTTGGATTCAGTTTGCTATTATTTTGTTGAGGACTTTTCATCTATGTGCATCAGTGGTACTGACCTGTAATTTTATTTTTCTGTGATATCTCTGTCTGGTTTTTGTATCAGGGTGATGCTGGCCCTGTAGAATGAGTTCAGAGCATTCCTTCCTTTGCAATTTTTAGGAAAGTTGGAGAAGGAAAGGCATTAGTTCACCAGGTGAAGCCATCTGGTCCTGGACTTTTGTTTGTTGGGAGTTGTTTAGTTATTTTTTTAGATTGAGTTTCATTACTGGTAATTGGTTTCTTCATATTTTCTACTTTCTGGTTCGGTCTTGGGAGATTGTACTTTCCTAGAAATTTGTCCATTTCTTCTCGGTTGTGTTTCTGTGGTATCAGTTATAACTGTTTTCATTTCTGGTTTTATTGATTTGGGGCCCTCTTTTTTTCTTGACGCGCCTGGCTAAAGATTTATCGGTTTTGTTTACCTTTTCGAAGAATCGGCTTTTAGTTTTATTGATCTTTGTTAATGGCTTTTTAGTCTGTATTTCATTTATTTCTGCCCCAATCTTCATGATTTCTTTTCTTCTGCTAACTTTGGACTTTGTTTGTTCTTTTTCTAGTTCCTGTAGGTATAAGGTTAGGTTGTTCGAGCTGCTTGTTTGTTTCCTGAGGTAAGCTTGTGTTGCTCTAAACGTCCCTCTTAGGACTGCTTTTGCTGTGTCCCATAGATTTTGGCTTGTGTTTTAAATAGCATCTTTCTTGACCTGAGAATGATGTTCTTTTTCTGATGAGAAAAGGCCGTGGACACACCGTTACTGGTAGGACTCTTAATTTTTTCACTGAGCAGGCAGGTGTATAATGCCTGAAAACAAAAAATAAAACGCCAAGAGAAACGACAGGCAAGTGTGCTTCCTCATTTATGTTGTCCAGCTGATAAATCAGGAGCCTGGAGGCTTCGCTTTCTGGCTGAATCCCTTTGGGCCAGCCGAGTGGGATGGCTGTCCGCGTCCCCCACGTGTCCACAGCCACCACGTTACTTATTGCTGGGCAGGTGTTTTGGCCAAAGCTCCCCCAGGAAATTCTGTTAAACACCAGCACTCTCTCCCCAAACCCCAGGTTGCTGTGTGGAGGTACAGGGGAGACCAGGGGGCTTCACAGCCCATGTGCCAGGCCTGGTGGTTTCTTGGTAACTGTGAGACAGAGGATGTTAGAATGGTGAGCTGGTGGAAGTGGGGTGGGGGGGGGCGCTGCTCAACCTGGCTTCTCTGGAGCCCACATTTTGGGGTCAGAAGGGCTAATGCAAGGCACGCATGGGAGAGCACCATGGGTGTGTTGGCTTGGAGACGTTCCTCCTGGCCACGTGGAGCGTCCAGTCACCTGAGGCTAGTGGCCAGTGTCTTCACTGGTCTGTTAGAAGGATGATGGTAACAGCAGTAGTGTGGCTGTGGGGTATGTACACCAGTGCACATGTGAGTGTGTGTGTGTACCTGTGTGTGTGTATGTATCTGGGTATGTGTGTGTATCTCTGCGTGTGTGCATATTTGTGGTATGCATGACTGTGTGTGTCTGTGTGTGTGTGTGTGGAGCTAACATAACTATTTCAAAATGAGTTTTCGGCTGTTAGTAAATACTGGTCTGCTGTGAAGGAAATAGGTCTTAAATACAGTATTACCTATTTCAAGCCGTAAGAGATTATAATAGTTGGAGTCCAGGGTGTTTTTGAAAAATCAGATTCTCCTCCGTGTGGTAAAACTTAAGTAAAAAGCGGGCCTTATATTTCATTAAGCCCGTTTGGTGGTTTCTTGATTAAAGAAACACATACGCCCTGTGGAAGAAGTGCTTAGCTTTGTTTATATTTGCTTGGACTTAGAATCTCCTGGAAAAATCCCCTCAGGAATACTGGTGGGAGGATGGAGAAGAACATTCTCCGTTTCTGCGAAGGGTACCTGGTCTGTCCTCTGCAGACATGGCGTGGAACGGTTATTGCCTCCCTCGTATGACTTAATGAAAGCACTTAACACGCCTGGAGAAATAGTTTCATTATTGAGAGCTTTAAGTGTGCAGTAGTAGCACTATGTCTAAAAAACAAGTACATACGTTAGTCTTAAAATACTTTATTGCTAAAAAATGCTAATCATCATCGGACCTTTCATTAAATCACAGGCACACGTCATTTCAAAAGGAGGTATGCCTGTGATTTTAATATCTGGGCTTGGAAAAGTCATGTTATCTCTGAACTTGCCTTTTTAAGTTGAAGATCGTTCTCTTTTGATGGCTTTCTTTGCGTTAGCAGTCTGTAGTATGAATCATTTCCTGCACTCAACCAGGGGTCCACAGACTCGTCTCGCAGGGGGCCAGACAGGATTGACACCTCAGGCTGGTGGGCCAGTGTCCACGGCAGCTGCGCAGCTCTGCCGTTGGGAGCAAAGCACACAGCCATGACCGAGTTCCCGTCAAACTCGAGTTATGAGCACTGAAATCGGAATTTCGTATCATTTTCACGCATCAGGAAGTAGTCTTTTGATTCCGTGCCCTGCCCCGCCCCCATTAAAAAACTCTAAAAGCCGTCCTTAGCTCACGGGCTGCGGTTTGCTATCTGCGACACTTAACCGGTGATTGAAGATCAAGGTGTTCACAGGGGCATTGCCTGCTGCTGCCTGCTCTGGACCTGGTCCAGCCTGTGGGTGTCGAGCTGAGAGATGTACCGCGGCGTGGAAGGTTTTCTGTTTGGGGACAGGCGTCGTGTGGGTAGGACTCGGTCCTTTCAGCCTGCCCTTGGAAAGCTGCTCTTTGAAATGGGAAAACTTAGACGCGCCGCACCCAGGGGTCTCGCTCCGGGACGAGTGGCTGCCTTCTGCCCAGGGCCAGCCGCTCCTACGTGCATTGTCTCATCTTGCCCTTTGTTGCAACATGACTCTAAAGCACGCTGTTGCCTGTGGTTCTTGTTTCCTAGCTCTTCGTCCCAGGACCTGTCGAGCGGCCTGTGGGAGCAGACGCATCTGCAGCGCGCCTCTGACCACTTCAGCTCCCTGGGGAGCGTGGACAGCCTGGACCAGCCTGCCCAGTCCTACCCGTCCGGGCGCCTCTCGGCTGCCAAGTCCAACAGCAGCATCGACCACCTGGGCGGCCCGAGCAAGCGGGACTCCGCTTACGGCTCCTTTTCCACCAGCTCCAGCACGCCTGACCACACCCTGCCCAAGGCGGATGCCTCCTCTGCTGAGAACATCCTCTACAAAGTAGGCCTTTGGGAGGCCTCCACCGGAGGCAGCGACCGGCAGGGCCTGGCTGCCGGCGACCCTCAGTGTGTGGACGAGAGGCTCGGGTGCTTCCCCCCCAGGGTCCCCTGTGACAGCAGCAGGAGCCCCAGGCCCGAGGACAGCCCTGAGCCCAAGCTAGCTGCTTCCGGGAGGTCCAGTTTTGGGCCAGTCTGGTATGTTCCCGATAAGAAGAAGGCCTCTTCGTCCCCTCCTCCGCCCCCTCCCCCTCTCCGCAGTGACAGCTTTGCGGCCACCAAGAGCCACGAGAAGACCCAGGGCCCTCCATTCTCAGAGGCGGCCACCACGCAGCACCCTCCGGGCCTGACCCGCGCTCAGTCCCACAGCGACTGGCGACCGGAAGCGGCCGATCAGCCGCAGAGACCAGCGCGCCTGGGCGACGGGAGGAGAGCCGGAAGCTCGGGCTGCGCGCCGGGTGTCCCCCTGGACTGCGGGTGGCCGCCGTGCGACAGCGGGGCCAGGGCCCTCCCGGGGGCCGCCAGCCGGCTCCAGGCCTCCCTGTCCAGCACGGACGTGCGCTGCCCGCCACCTTCGCCCGCGTGCCAGCACCCGCGCCACTCCAGCGACGAGAGCCCCTTCTTTCACGAGGGGCCCGGTGCCGCCACGTGGCTCAGGGAGCAGCCGCCTGCCGAGCGCTTCCCGGATGACAGCCCCGCTCCGGTGGGGCGGCCCAGCGCTGGCGACCAGAAGGGGGACGGTGGCGCGCAGAGCCGCTACTACTGCGTGACCTCCAGACGCGGCCCGCAGGGCGGCGCCCCGGCCGCGCAGCCCCGCTGCTACCCGCCCCGGCTCGAGGGGCCCCCGGGCGCCCGGCAAAGGGGGAGGGTGGCGCCGGCGGACAGGGAGGCCGGGGGCCACTGCGAGGGAGCCGAGGAACCGCCCGCGGCCGGCCTCGTGGAAACGGCGAGTGTGAAGAGGGTCGCAGGCGGCTTCGCGTGGGGCCACGCGGGCGGCGAGATCTGTCCCCTGCAGACGCCCATGCTGCACTCGCTGACCCAGGAAGGGGCGCGCCGGCCCGAGGCCGGCCACGAGGGCGCCCCGGAGAGGCCCCCGCCCGAGGCCCCGGCGGGCAAACCCATGCGGAGGAGCGACCGTTTCGCCACCACCCTGAGGAACGAGATCCAGCTGCGGCGAGCCAGGCTGCAGAAGAGCCGGAGCACGGCAACCCTGGCCGGCGCCGCGGAGGGGGACGAGACCACCGCCGAGGCAGAGGCGCGCGACTGGGGGGTGCAGCCGGCAGGGGGCGCCCCGGAAGCCGCCTTCTCCAGCACATATAAGGACCACCTGAAGGAGGCGCAGGCCCGCGTCCTGAGGGCCACGTCGTTTAGGCGCCGCGACCTGGAGCCCAGCCCATCGGACCCCGACACCCTCCCTCGCGTCTGGGAGGCAGCCCCGGCCAGGCTGCCCTCGAGCGCCGGCGGCGCGCTGCACGCCCCGCGCATCGCAGGCCGGAGGCGCTTCACGGCCGAGCAGAAACTGAAGTCCTACTCCGAGCCCGAGAAGATGAACGAGGTGGGGCTCGCAGGGGATGAGCGCCCGCGCCAGCGCCCCGCACCTCCCGATGAGACCGTGCGCACCTTTGCCGACAGGTGGAAGTTTTTTGAGGAAACCAGCAAGCCCGTAGGCCAGCGGTCGGGGCTGAGGCCGGCACCCTGTGGGTTCCCCAAGGAGAAGCCAGAGAGGCCTTGGACAGCGGGCCCCGGAAAGGAGGGAAAGGTGGGGAGATCAGACCCACCTCAGAGGCTGGGAACCTTCGCAGAGTATCAAGCCTCGTGGAGGGAACAGAGGAAAGCCCCGGAAGCCAGGAGTTCTGGGAGGTACCACTCGGCAGACAACATCCTGGACGTGGGTCTGGACCAACACGAGAGGCCACAGTACATCCACGGAAGGTCCCGGTCGTCGCCCTCGACCGACCTCTACAAGCAGGTAAGCGTCCTGCAGGGAGCCAGGACAGAGCCACCGCAGTCCCATCTTAAGGTGCGTATAGGACAGCCCCAGGACATCATGGCCCATTGCCGTTGTGACTTGTGTCCAGCTGTCTGAGCGTTTACGTGCACCAGCTTTTCTAGTATCAGCACCTGGAGACAGAGGCGATACACTCATGACAATTGCGAGTGCCCTGTTTGCACCCACGTCTCGAGTTCCCAGCCTCATTGTCAGCTCTCGCTGAAGCGGTCTTTCCCTTTGATTAGCTTGCCCTTAATATACAAAGGGAAGAAATTGGGGGAGATGATAGAAAATGGCAAGCTCTCCTCTGAAATTACAAGGGGCGCGTTATAGCACGGCTTAAGGCAACCTTGATGTCACTTGTGCTATTAGTTTTCTTCTTAGTCCCTTTTTGTGGTGAAATATTTTTAAAGGTTGTTCTGGGGCAAATGTAATTGAAAATGCAGTGTGTTAAACTATTTCACTTTTTTTTTAAAGTAGGAGTTTTAATGGTGAAAGTTGATGGGAAGCTTTCTGAAAAGCTACACATTTGTATCCATACCTCAAAGTCCATAGTCAGTCTTCCTCTCCCACTCTCTCTGCTTTTTCTCCCCCTTCCATCTGCATTTGTACATTGCAAAGAAAAGATTTCCTGCAGCATCAGATGGAGGTTCTTTTAAGAAAAACCAGCCATCGGTTTGTTACACAATAATGAACGTCCGCATGTGAAGACAGGTGCAGGTTTCTGTGTGGCCCCCTGGTGCAGAAAGGCCTGCAAACACCGCGACCGTGTGCCCATGCCCCGTGCAGTGTGACCTCTGAGAATTCCATGCTTGATCGGTCAAGAAACAAGGCTCCCAGACTCCAGGTCCCGGGGCTTGAGGTTTCGCTGCAGGGAGCCGTGACCAGCTGGGTTTGATTTGATGAGGGTTTGGGGGCCAGTGTGTCAACACAGGTTTATGACCCTCACGTAGGAGTTCTGCTTCCTGCCCAGAGCCGAAGGGGACGCATGGTCTTGTTGAGTCTTTTTGGTGAGACGCTTTGGAGAGCCGGGCTCGCGGGTCCCGTGGCCGGCTGACGGCAGGCGGCGTCACTGCCTTCGTGGTGCGGGGTCACAGGGCGAACCCACAATGAAGGGTTCGTGATCACAGAGGTCTCGGAGGCGGTGGCTTGATGACCGGGTGTCTCATTGTGCCACCCTTGGCAGGAAGCTTCTGTGGAAGTGCGACGGCAAACGGAGGACCCCGGTGCGCGCAG
Source organism: Leucopleurus acutus (assembly GCF_964270905.1). Taxonomy (NCBI): domain Eukaryota; kingdom Metazoa; phylum Chordata; class Mammalia; order Artiodactyla; family Delphinidae; genus Leucopleurus; species Leucopleurus acutus. The sequence continues at coordinate 7,032,766 of NC_139164.1, forward strand.
AGAGCTTTCTTCCTCAGTCCAGGCCGAGGAGGGACGCCCCACTCCAAGGTAGGAGACTCTCGGACTCGGGGTTACTGAGAAGGCATCTTGGGGTGGGCTGCGTTATGGTGGGTGAGTGCTTGGGCGTCCGGTTTCCGCCAGACCCGAAGTGGCCACGAACCAGGTTCAGCTTCCAGCGTCCCCAGGACCAAGCCCTCAGCCCTGCACCACTGCCGGCGGGAGAAGCATCCCCAGGGCGGGGACGCTCTGAATGCCATCGTGGCATTTTTGGTTCTTAAAACAGCTGCTGTGTTTTCCGTACAGTGAAGTTCTTTATGTTCACAGAACGAGAAACCCAGCGTAGTGGCTTGAATGACGTGCTTTATCCAGAGCGGCCATCTGACGGGATGCTTTAACGTCGAGGGCACGGCTGGGTTGCTGGGTCTGGAAATCCACATTGTCTGGAAGGATTGTTGGTCAAAGGACGAGGGCAAGCCTTTCTCAATTGGCCTTATTTACTGACTTAATTTTGAGCTTTAAAATAGAAATCGAGTCGGTTGGCTCCCCAGGAGGGGATCAGAGCATCTGAAAGAACGGAATGGCAGCAGTGTTACACTGTCACGTGCCCTGATTCTCCAGTGTGTCCAGTGTGGCTGTGTCACTGTAGTGAGGGTGGAATTTAGGTGAAATACATACTGTCATCTGGACCCTTGTCCACAAGGAGGGCGGGGGAGGGAAGTGTAGGTCACTTCAGGAACTGGGGTACGACCTTATTTTAAAAGGGCTGATGGAAGAATGGAAGCAAATTTGTACACGGTAGCGTCGCTGAGTGCATATCTTTCTGTTCCTTGAGCATCTCTGGGAGTTGATGTGCCGCTCAAATTAAACACCAACCTCAAAATTGAAGATTCTGTCCCAGAGATGAGCAGTTTAAGTGCTTGCTTTTGAGAGCCTTACGTAACGGGGTTTTACTTCATTTGGCTGTCAGCTGAGTGCTGCTGGCCTTGAACAGGAGTGCCGGTGGCTCCGAGGGAGCAGGCATGGCGGTCTGTGTGTGCATGTGTAGGATATGGTCGCAGTTACTTACCAGTCTGCACGGCCAAGACCAGAGACCCCGGGTGAGAGAGGAAGGTCCGTGAATAACACACGTACAGAGCTGAGCTGTGTCTGAGCGGCACAGTCAGAGCTCCATGGCTCTGGATTGCGAGCAGCTCACGGGCCAAGTGCCAGCTGTCCTCTTTATCAAAAGCTACTTCCGGGCCCTGCTGCCGTCGTGGGAGTGCGAGCAGTGCTGTAGTGCGGCGCAGTGCGGCAGGGACGCTCCCTGCACACTCGGGCGCGGGCTTCGCTGCTGCACGGAGGCCTCGGGCGTTTATCCTGCAGAGAGACACGCATGTGCTGCTTGGAGTTCAGCTCTCCTGCTGTGAAGAGTCATAACACATGGCTTCCAATGTACATACCGTGTGTGTGTGTGTGCGCGTGTGTGTGTATGCGCGTGTGCGCGCGTGTGTGCGGTAACGGCACTGTCGGCAGCGAAGGGGTCAACGGGAACGGGGGAGGGACCCCACGCTGCCTGTCTCACAGCTGTGTCCTCTGGCGGCTGCGTAACCACTCTGACGGAACGAGTTCCAGAAACTTTCTGCTTTTGAGCTGCAAACCCAGCAATTTTCAGAATCATTGTGTGTGCTTTTAAAGAGTGGTGAGACTCAGTGAAATCCTAGATTAGGGATGTCGAAGAGGCGTTTTTTTTTTTTTTTTTTTTTTTTTTGAGAAAATGTTTATCTTCTGAAGGAGCAGCGAGGAAGAGTGCCCTTGAAACATTAAATGGGAGAAAAAAGAAATGAAAATGCAGGCAGGGACTGTCCTTTGCTCACCAAAACCCAATCTATAATGCAAAGATTGAAAGATGCCCAGTGTTTTGCATACATTGATGTAACATATCTGTGTAAAGAAATCGAATCGCTGATCTGTTAACGGAAACACGATGATGAAGACTGGCTTCTGTTGTGATGCCAGAAGAGCGTCGAGAGAACGTTTATGCAGCAAATCGAATTGAGAACATTTTTGTGAGGTTCAGGATTCTGTGTTGCAGATAAAGTAGGACAGAGGTTCTGCCCCAGGGGACCTCCCAGCGTAGGGGGGATGGAGAGACACTAGCACTCAGCACTGAAGCGATGACGCGTAATTGTCATCTTTGTGAAAAGTCACGGGATGGTTCAGAATCTTGGAGGGACGAGGGTAAGGCGACTTCTGCCTGGGGGTTGTGGACACGACGGTGGTGTTTGAGCAGGACCCAGGCCCTCGGGAGAAGATCTGACAGCGTTTGCTTGCCTCCAGCTGTGTTCGCGTGGGAGTGGCCTCCTCAACCATCATGTTTCCAGAGCCAGCATCCACTGTTTTTGGAGGTTTTGCGCCAGATCTCCAAGCTCAGGTGTCCTGACTAACGGCAGTCTGCTCCCTGCCCCAGTGTCACGGGGACCTTGAGAGCTCGGTGCTGCAGTTTGCGTGGCTGCCGTGACAGACTGCCGGGGTCTGGGCGGCATCAGCAACAGACAGGCATTTATTTATTTATTTATTTATTTTTGCGGTACGCGGGCCTCTCACTGTTGCGGCCTCTACCGTTGCAGAGCACCGGCTCCGGACACGCAGGCTCAGTGGTCAGGGCTCATGGGCCCAGCCATTCTGCGGCATGTGGGATCCTCCCGGACCGGGGCACGAACCCGTGTCCCCTGCATTGGCAGGCGGACTCTCAACCACTGCGCCACCAGGGAAGCCCCAGACGGTTATTTTCTCACAGCTCTGGAGGCCTGAGTCTAAGCTCCAGGTGCTGGCAGGGTGGGTGTCTCCCAGGGCCTCTCTCGGGGTCTTGCAGGCGGCCGCCTTCTCCCTGTGTCCTCACCTGGTCTTCCCTCTGTGTGTGTCTCTGTCCTGATCTCTTCTTAGAAGGACACCAGCCAGATTGGATTAGGGTCCCCCCCATGCCCTCATTTTGCCTTAATCACCTCTTGAAAGAGCTTCATTCCATCACCTTCTGAAGTCCTGGGGGGTTAGGACTTCAAGGTATGAAGGGGGGAGCAGAGTTAGCTCATAACACTAGGAGGAGTGACTCTGCTTCTCTCTAACGCTTTTAACCAGTTCTGTCTGCTGTGTCCACTCTCTCAGGAAGCGTCCTTTTATTGTCCAGACAAGGTCACGCCTGATGTCCTAGCGTTTAAAATAAAGGAGCTGCCATCCTAGCGAGCAGCTGGTGAAGAGGGGAGAACAGTGAAGCCCCTTTGGAGGGCTGTTGCCGGCGTGGAGTTGCACACACCCTCGGGTGGGTGATTCCCTTTCTAAGAGTGACCTTCTGAGCAGACGCCCATCGCCCTGTAAACAGCGTATGGGGACCAGGGCCTTCTGGTGCCGCCTCTGCCGCTTCTCATGGAGCTGCCCCCTCGTCGGCTGCTCTCTCCCTGCCTGGATGGCTGGTAGCACCCCTGGCAGACCCTGGGCAGAGTGGAGGTGGGGCTCTGTGCTCCTTCTGGATCGTGGGCAATAGTGCTTCCATGTTGGCATGACCTGCGTGCTGGAATTGTATTGACGATTTTAGTATACATGACAGTACAGTGCATGAAGCGGGCTTTCCGTGCCCGTTAGAGGGGCGTCATCAGCACCTCAAATTTGGCACGTGGACTTGTTGGCCAGTGTCGTGCTTTAAGCCTTGTGAGAAAGCTAAGTTTTACTGCATGGGGTTCGTGCCCCTCACACGTGAGGGTCTTCTAGAGGACTGCGTCTGGGGGTTCTGCAGACAGGTCTTGTAGGGGAAGAGCCTGGGAGGCTGTGGCCACTGGCAGGCTCTCACTCCCCGGCCTTCTCCCGGCCATTGCTGCCCCCATAGGAGCTGCCGCCAGCAGGCTGGCTCTGATCTGCAGGCTTGTATTTTGTTGTGACAGATGGGAGAGGAGGGGCGGGGGGAGAATAAGAATAAATCCTAAATCCCGCTAACAACCAGAAGGTGGAGTCTGTATGAAATCAAGCTCTTTCATTTCACGTGAAATTCATCAACAAGCTAAGTCCACCTGAGGGTCACCTTCCTGTACGTTTGCCCTGAGAGGTGATTTGCGGTACAGAGCTCGATGCCAAGACTGATTTCCATTTACTCCACAGGCTGCTTGCAAGTAGGTTTCAGAGTGAGAGCGTTGCCATCCGAACTGCACCCCTCATTTGTTGCTTTGGGGGAGACGTTTACTTCTCCTGGCCTTCAGTTAGCTAAGGGGCGGTTGACGCTTTCCGTTCTGAACTGCTGTGCTGGGTAAGTAGGAAGCCCACGCTGGCGTGATCACAAGGGGAGCCTCAAGCTTGGAAGTTTTCTGGGGCGGAGCCCGGCATCGGCACAGCTCCCTCTCGGGCAGTGCACTGTCTCCCGTGCCCAGAGCCCTTGCTGCGACACAGACCTCCGTCCTCCCAGAGGTGAAAAGCAGCGGCTGTCGGAAGACCCTGGGCCCGGGCTCCGGTGGTGTGTTTTTACGTCTTGCTCTGTGATGACACTTTTCCCTCGTGTTTATACCCGCGTGGCTTCAGGAAGAGCAGAGTCAGGACGAGGCACAGCAGGTTGTTGACCTGCCGGCTTGGTCTCGTGACTGCACGCTATTCTGAGGGACGCATTGTCAGGCGGTGGTTTGAGGGTTCCAGGGCTTGGGGCCCTGGAGCAGAAAGTGAGGCCAGGGAGCCAGGTCCACGGAGCAGTGAGATGTGGGCAGAGACCGTGCCGAAATGTTAACCACTGCGGCGCCGAGGGACAGCAATGGAGACTGGGCCCGGGCACCCTAGTTCCGGACACGGCGGGGAAGCGGTCCTCCGCAGACCCCACTTGTGAAGGCAGCTTCTGCCCTCTGAGAGGGTTCTGACACACGTCGGCTGATTGCCCCGGTGGCTGCATGCGAGTCCTTTGTTGGGGGCGGGGGTGGGGGAGGGAAAAGCCAAGAGTCCACGGCCCCTCTTGTTGGAGAGACTTGCACAGCTGTTTGACAGGATCCTCTGCTCTCTTATCCTCTGGTCTCCTTTCTTCTCAGTTGACTCCTGTCTTCAAAGCTCAAACCCTTGGGACTTCCCTGGTGTTGCAGTGGTTAAGAATCCACCTGCCAAGGCAGGGGACACAGGTTTGATCCCTGGTCCGGGAAGATCCCACGTGCCGCGGAGCAGCTGAGCCCGCGAGCCGCAACTACTGAGCCTGCGCGCCACAGCTACTGAAGCCCATGCGCCCTAGAGCCCACGCGCCGCAGAGCCCACGCGCCGCAACTACCGAGCCCGTGCTCTAGAGCCCTCGAGTCACAGCTACTGAGCCCACGTGCTGCAACTGCTGAAGCCCGCACACCTAGAGTTATGCTCCGCAACAAGAGAAGCCACCGCATTGAGAAGCCCGCGCACCGCAAGGAAGGGTAGCCCCCGCTCGCCGCAACTAGAGAAAGTCCGTGCGTAGCAACAAAGACCCAATGCAGCCAAAAAAAAAAAAAAAAAAAAAACTCAAACCCTTGTCAGTTGCCCTTGGTCGAACTTGCACGTACAGGTACTCTTTGCTGTTTTTGCCTTTCTCCAGAAACCCACAAGAACACGCCGACACTCATCATCTCCTTTTGATCCTTCCAGCCATGCTTCTTTGCTCGACGCCGTGTTTTAAGTCAGCGTACCATGGTTTAGGGCTGGGATGACCTGGAAGGCGGCCATATGGGTTTAAGTACACCTTACGTTAATGCTCTTCACGGTGGCAGGGGTGTCAGCAAAGTCTCCTCTGACTGCTTTTGAGACGATCTTTGCTGCCTTTCAGTTCTTCTAGACCCTTCTGGCTCGTTGTCTCATTAAAGTGCTTTCCTCTTGGCTCAAGAACCAAATTGTCGGGACTTCCCTGGTGGTCCGGTGGTTAAGAATCCGCCTCCCAACGCAGGGGACGCAGGTTTGATCCCTGGTCGGGGACCTAAGATCCCACATGCCACGGGGCAGCCAAGCCTGAGCAAAAGAACCGAACTGTCAAGGACCGGGTCTCTGATTCCTGTTTCTTCTAATGGGACCGAGTGTGGCGACCTACTTAGTCCTAATGTGGTAGACTTTCATACCGTTAATGGGTGAAGTCACGCGTCTTAATCCAGGCTGCGTGGTGAATCCGTGTTGGGAACACGAGCACGTCTCATCCGTGAGCTGTGAACACCGACTTGTGGTTCCTCCCCTGCGGAAGGTACGGCCTGTGAGAGGCACCGCAGCATCCTTGCAGGGTGGAAACGAGATCGAGCTTCGTTGCAGAAGTGGACGTGGCAGAGCCACGTTAGGATGAAAACTTGCTTCCCAGAGATGATCGAGGGCATCCCTGATGCCGGGGAGGGTCGTGGTTGAGTCCACGTATCCTTCTCACACCTGCCTCTCCCCAGGCCTTCTTGAGCAATGTTCGGGAACTTTGGAGACCAGGTACCAGACGCAGGCTTTTCTCTCTTGGGCAAGGACGAGGCAGCTTAACTGCAGTAGGTTTCTCCTGTGTTCCTTTCTGTCTGTGTCGGCATTTGATATTAGAACTCTGAAATCATTGGAGAAGACCAGCGGGCAGTGAGTCTCGGGCCCACCGAGGTCAGGCTCCCTGACGAGATGGCTTCGGGGACCGGACACCTGTCCAGTTTGACCTCCGTCCCTTGGGACTCACAGGCTTTGTAGGTGTCTGTGTGTTGGGTCACGTTGGCTGCTGTCTGTGAGGTTCCTGTAAATGACTTGCTTTAATTTTTAAGTTACGTGAAGTAACTTATGCTGCTGTATTTAAAATGGATAACCAACAAGGGCCTACTGTGTAAAACAGGGAACTCTGCTCACTATTATGTAACAACCTAAATGGGAAAACAGTTTGGAAAAGGAGTAGATAAGACTTAATCACTTTGCTCTACATGTGAAACTAATGCAACGTTGTTATTCAACTAGACTCCAACATAAAATAAAAGTTTAAAAACATAAAATAAAAAATAACTTACGCTTTTTTTGCAGTGGGGCTGAAAAGATTGTATTTATTTTAAAATTGTGGTGGGATCCACGTAATGTAAAGTTAACCATTTGAGTGTATACGATTCAGTAACACTTAATACATTCACAGCATTAGGCATCCATCACCACCGTCTAGTTCCAGAAGATTTTCATCACCCCAAAAGGAGACCTTGTACCCCTTGAGTGGTCACTCCTGAAGTGGGTTTATTATTTTTCTCCCCCCCTCCCCCACTTTCCACTTCGCATTTTCCTTTTTTTAAAAATTATTTTTGGCTGCGTGGGTCTTCGTTGCTGCGTGCAGGCTTTCTCTAGTTGCAGAGAGCGGGGGCTACTCTTTGTTGCGGTGCGCGGGCTTCTCATCATGGGAGCTTCTCTTGTTGCGGAGCACGGGCTCTAGGCGCGTGGGCTTCAGTAGTTGTGGCACACAGGCTCAGTAGTTGTGGCTCGCGGGCTCTAGAGCGCAGGCTCTGTAGTTGTGGCGCACGGGCTTAGTTGCTCCGCAGCGTGTGGGATCTCCCCGGACCAGGGCTCGAACCCGTGTCCCCTGCATCAAGGGCGGATTCTTAACCACTGTGCCACCAGGGAAGTCCCCGTGAAGTGGGTTTATGTTTAAGGTTCAATTTGAAGTGACGCCCTCTCTAGAGTTAGACCGCATCTTATACATGGCTGCCATCAGTCAGAGGTGAGGTGGACCCTTGGCTGTCAGAGTTGATTTCCTCGTACTCGGTGTGTTACGTGGTGGTGAGACGCCTGCAGCTAGTCCCAGAAATCAGTTTTCTCATAAACTTTCTGAAGGTCCACATGTTGAAAATAAAAAAGAATGGTTCTGCAATTTGCCTCTTAAGCAGCGTAAGGTGCATTAAAATATTTCCGAGTGGACGTGAAACATGCACGAAACCGAGGAGTCGGTGGATCCCCTCGGTCCCCCAGGCAGCCACCTGCTCTCCCCTGGCACTGCAGAGGTCGCACCACCTCCACCAGCAGCTGGAGTCAGAGGACAGGAAGGTGAAGGAGGAAGACAGTGGTGCGGGCAGTGGGAGGGCGCTAGCCGGGAAAGTGCATGGACTTGAGGTTTTCTCAGATGCAGCACTTGGAGCACGTGGGTTCCTGGAAAACGTGCCTGTTCTCTTTCGAGTTGAACCTTTTGTGTCTTTATTTCCATGTGAATCTTAACATTCTTACCAGGATATCCTGGATGGTGTGCACGGTCGTGCCTGTGTGTGTGGGGAGCCCCACTGTCAGAGGTAATGAGGTTGCTGTCCCGTGCAGGGAGGAGAGAATGAGTCCAGGCTCACACGTGAACCCAGCTCTCCCGCCGAGGCGAGGGACAAGTCATCAGGGTGCCATGCCAGTAGAGCTCCAGGTCCTGTCTGTCCGGAGACGCGTGATGAGTCCTTTCGTGGCATCCGGGAACCCAGGGTAGCTGAACCCACGAGAAGCGGGGTGTCCGGAGCCACGAGAGGAAGAGTTCATTCCCAGCAAAGCCATTAAAGTCACGTTGGCTTTATAGTTCTTTTCCCACGTCACTTGCAAATGTGTTGTGTGTTATGTAGTCTATGAGCCATAAGAATAAGGAAAATACATTTAGACACATTTAACAATACAGTAAAAGGCCACACGTTGCGTGATTCTGGTGCGTGTGTGCTGCCCAGAACAGGTCGATCTTAGAGACAGAAGGGAGGTGGGTGGCTGACGGGAATGAAGGCCCGAGGGAATGGCAGTCACTGCCAGGGGGTGTGGAGTTCTTGGCGGGTGAGGGAAGCGCTTTGGAATTAGATAGTGGTGATGGCTGCACAACTCTGTGAGTTTACTGAAAGCTACTAAATCATACGCTTCCAAAGGCTGAATTTTAGGGTATGCGAACTTCATCTCAATTTTTAAAATCTGGTCGGTGCTGAGAGTCCCCAGGAAGAAAAGGTTTTAAAATTTAAAACGAGGCCGCGCGTCACCCAGGTCTGAGAGTCGCGGCTCTAGCTCAGATTTGGCCAAGGATCAGATGGTGAGTACTTTGGGCTTTAAGGACCTCAGTGTTCCTGCTTGCGGACATCTCTGCCCTTGTAGCCCGGGAGCAGCCGTGGACAGTCCATGAAGGGGTGGGTGTGGCTGTGCTCCCATAAAACTGGACAGAGAAGGTTTGCCAGCCCTGGGATTTGACCAAGGGCCGTAAGAGATTGGCCTTCAGTGAGTGTGCATCCCGGACGGGGAGGTGAGGCCTGCGTGGCCGACTGTCTGGATGTTTGCAGAGAGGCTTCTCGCGTGCTTCTCTGCAGCATGACGTCCATCCCTCTTGCCATTTTCATTTTACTGGTCTCTCCGGCTTGGTTGACTTAACTGTGGCCCGTTCACGGCACGAGCGTGTGGGAGAGCGAAGGATGCTGTTAAGCACGGGCTCCTTGGTGATGCTCTGACTTGGAGCGCTGGCATCCTTGGACTGTAAGAGCTCAGTTCAGGCGAAGTGACTTGGGGAAGGGTTGAGGCTTCGCCAGGCTTGGCCCAGCGGCTACGAGGAGTTCTTGCGGCATTTCAGTGTGCCGGGGTGCTTATCGTGTTCCGTTCCCTTCTTATTTGTGGGCTTCCTCGAGGACGTGAATGTACTGTATCAAGTAAAGGCGCATTTGTATTCAACTTGTTGCAAGTATTTACGATGCACAGCCTTAACGACATGAACACAGCGTAGGCTCTGAGCATCTTGTGCACCCTGATAAATTACGCCTTGTTCTAGGAAACACGGATATATGAAAACCCAGCGATAAACCTTAATATTATAAAAGTGCTCCCCCTTTACAAATTGTTCATAGAGGGTGTCCTTTAAAAATGGATTCCTAGAGCAAAAGCAGCACCCAGATCCTGGTTTCTAATACGCTTCTCCATGAGGAGGACGCAGGGCTCCTTGGAGGAACGGCTGACGCTAGGGCTGGGGCAGAGGGTGTGTGCGGAACGAGTATGGAGTGTCTTGTGCCCTAAAAGTAAGGAAGTGTTCAAACAAACACAAAAACCTGTAACAGTGAGGCTATACCAGAGGGACAACAGGGGTCCACTTAGAGGTAGGTATGACCAAAGCTGCAATGAAATAAAGTCGTGCAGGATTATAACCCAGCGTATAAAGTATCCCTGAGTCCACACTGACAGACATAAATGATTGGGTATATTAATAAGTGGGGGAGAAGAGACAAATCTGTGCCGAAAAATTCCGGATCTCTGTAGATCCTCTGCCCTCAAGGGGGTGGGGCAGAGCCCTTCATTCCTGTAATATGGGCTCCATATGGTAACGTCGTTCCGCAGAGGGCAGGGTGAACAGGTGGGGTGAAAGTCACGTGACCGAGGAGAAGCTGATGCACGCCGTGCCTGACCCTGCCAGCCGATGAGCAGACTGCTGTGTTGACGGCGTGATCCTTGGTATTGTATGGTAAGCAGGGCATTCACCTCTTGTGGCCTGCCCTCCACGTCCATATCTCCAGGGTAATCACGACAAAAACATCAGACGCATCCCAGTTGAGAGGCATTCTGCAAAATGCCGGCACGGTACTCCTCCAAACCGTGGAGGGCGTGGAAAACAAGGGCAGTCTGAGAAGCTGTCGCTTAGGTGGGAGGAGCTGAAGCAGATGTGACAACTAAATGCAATGTGGTGTCCTGGCTGGGATCCTGGGACCGAAGGAGGCTATTAGGCGAGAGTGAAGGAAGTCTGAATGAAGTGTAGACTCCAGTTAATATGAATGTACCAAGATTGGGGTCACTAGTTATGGCGAAGGTACTCATGTCATGTGTAGACAGTAGGGGAAACTGGGCTGTAGGGTACATGGGAACATTCTCCTCTCGTTGCAATTTTTCTGTCAATCTAAAACCATGTTAAAATAGAGTGTTGAGATGTTTCGAGTTACTCAGTTTGTAAACATCAGGAACATATCTTTTGAGCAGTAAGTGGGTGAAATCCCTGGTCAGCCGCCAGGCTCTTACTGGATGCCTGTTACGTGGATGGCCTCACATTGTGCTCTGAGGTATAGACGGGTGTGGAGCTGGCCTGGGGTGGATGGTGCCCTCTCTTAGTGATGGGATCCTGTACTTGGTAGAATAACACGTGGAGATGAAAACTAGTGCAAAGAATGTGGGACGTGGTGGGGGGCAGACACAGGTTCAGATTCTTACTCTTGTTCTCCGTGTGCTTGCATCAGGCCACCTAAGCTTGCTAATAACTTCCCTTCCCTGGATGATGGGATAGCCACACCAACCTTCCTTGCAGACTCACTTAAATGCCAAATGGGTGTCACACGAACGCAGCAGCGCAGTGCTTAAAATCAAGCAGGTGTGAAAAAATGGAAAAAGTCACTCTTGGTGAAATAGTGGTAACGTGGGAGATACTGCAAAGGAGCACGTGTTACTTGTTTAAATGAGGAAGAGTCGGAAGTAACCGCAGTGAATTTTGAAGACGTTGACTGAAGCAAGGTGGTGAAAAGAGACAGTCCGTCCTGGAGGGTAAGTGCAGGACTGGGGAGGGTCGGGGCTGTCCGTGTGGCTGTTAGAGACCCTGGTGGGAGGGGCACTGCCTGCGTCAGGGGGCGGGAGCTGCCTGAGGAGGGGAGGTGGGGCGCGGGGACTTTCAGTGCAGTTCATTGTGAAGTGTCAGGGTCAGCCTGTGACCCCTTTGTGGTCTGCAGTGAATGCCTTGTACGCAGTGAAACCTCCGGAAACACTTTGTTAGTTGTTTGGGTTACGTTCCTCCTGAGTGTGTAATAAACCCCCAGATACGAAGGACGTAAAATGGGCGATTGTTTGTTTTTGTTTTGTTTTGTTTTGTTTTAAACGTCATTGTTTCATCTGACTTAACGGCTGTGGGATTGAGCCTTGGATTGCACACGTTGTACGATGGTCTAGCACAGTTAAACAGGCAAAGCTGCGTAAAATTCGTGCAGCAGGCTTTTCTGCGGTTCCTTCTTTTAAATTACAAAGAGGAAGACACCCGTGCCTTTAGGGGTTTAAAAGGGCAAGGCTTTGGGGGTTTAGGCAGAGAAGCCTTGGGAACATTTCCCCCTGAGGTCAGGAGTCGTCAGTGAGGTCACAAGGGAGCCTTGAGTCCCGGGGTTAGAGTTGGGGGGGGGCGGGGCTGCGTGAACTTGACCGTCACGAGGCAGCGGGCACAGACAGGCAGGCAGACGCCGGGGCTGCCGCAGAGCGGGTCCGTGGGGCGCTGTGCTCACGGCGGGCGGAGAGCCGGTAAGAGAGCCTGGGTCCCCTCTCGGAGCATCTCCTGCAGGACAGGGATGCTTTCCTGCCGCCGTGGCTGTGTGCCAGGCTTTGCAGCGACTCGTGCCCCTTTTGTTGTGCTGTTCTGAAGAGCAGGTGGTCAGCTCACAGGGCGGTGTGAGGCCAGCGGGAGAGGTCTGCAGACACGCTCCTCACGTGTTGTTCTGCCTGAAAGTGAACGATAATGCAGATCGGCGTGCAGAGTCCACCTGAGCTCTGCCCGTGCGCACGTGTGTGTGTGGGCACGCGAGCCCGTGCTGTGTGTGTCTGTGTGTGCTTGTACACACGTGCGGTTTTGGTCGCCTGGGTTTCTGCCGTTGGCTGAAAGCGCGCTGGAGCTAGAAGGCAGTGCCCCTCTGGACTTGCTCTGGGCGGTGAGCTGGTGTGACTGGGAGCCCTTGGTATGTGGGGCACGCTCCACGTGAGGTCTGCAGAGCTGCCTTCCCTGCGGAAGGGTCCCCGAGGAGACCGGCGGGAGGGCGCTAGCGTTTCACGAAGACCCTTCCTTGCTTTGCCTTTTCTTTTTCCGTAGCAGTGAGACATGAGCGTTCTCACAACGGAGGCTTTGACTGTGGATGTAGAAAGGAAATGGTGAGTCAGCCACATCAGAATGAAAAAGGCAGGGAAATCAGGTGTGCGTGTTGAGTCGTGAAAAAGATGCTTGGTGGGTAAATTCACTCATCGCCTGCTGATGGCAATGAAAAAATGCAAATGGAGAAAATGGCACGGGGTGGTTCTGAGCATTTTGCAGCTTTTGCTCTGCAGTCGTGACAATTTAAAGGCAGCATTTCTTACGGGGTTTACTGTACATGTGCTGTGGGGTTTGGGGTTGGGTTTTTTTTTTTGCCTTTTATATTGTGATAAATAAAACAAGTTATTAATTTTGGCCATATTTCTAAACGACTGAAATTGTTTGGCTTCACTAAAGCAGGCTTCTGTGTGTGTGGCGGGAGTGTGCCATTTCCACAGGGAAACGGCTGCATGTGTGTGGTACACAGACGCTCACGCACAGTTCGGGTCTGCACTGACTGACTCACGTGGGTAGGAGTCAGTCTTGAAATGACTTAGTGGTCGTGCTTAGGTGAAACGTAAAGAGGCACAGGGGTTTGAAGAAAGGTTTTCAGAAATCTACCTGACAGCATTTATAATGAAAGAACCTGCTGTCGTATACATCGTCTGAAGACTTACACAATGAAGGCATGGAAAATGATATTTTAACACGTCGTAAAATAGCTGAAGATTAGGGACAGGTTTGATGAATGGTTGACATATTTCTTTTCCTTGCAGAGCAGAATCTTTGAGGGCGTATATTATAAATATTTTTTATGATTATGTTGCAGAAAAGTATTTGATGGCTGGTAGGAAACTGGACATCTCTGTGCAGCTTTTTGTCAAGCAGAATGGAAAAAACATTTCACACTTTCTCTCTCTGTCTCTCTCACACACATGCCCACAAACATATACCCCTTAGGGAAAAATGTTTGCAGGGCTATTTTCATTCATGAATGCATGAACGAACAAAACACAGAAAAGCCATTAATAAAAGGAGTATTAGAAATCACCATGCATATTGGTGTTGACCATGCAGGTCAGGTAAGGCTTCTCCTGCCCAGCTGGGGTGACAGACAGCCCTAAATGTATGCTGATGGCTGCGTGTTTGGCGTGAACCGGCGGCTCCCCCGGCCACCTTTGGGTTTTGGAGGTTGCGGAAGCTAATACTTCATGTGGCCTGTAGAATGCATTTGCTGTACTCTCACTGCCTTGAATTCTTTGCCTCTTGTGTGCATTAAAATTTAGGAAGGTCTAGGTGGGGAAGCAGTAGAAACAAGAGGTGGTGTTTTGTGTCCACCGGGTCGGCCCATCTCTCCCCGGTCAGCAGACACTCGTGTGTTCTAGCGGGCTTTCCCTCCAACAGGTTAGATAAGTCATTTCTGTGAGGCTTGTAGACATCCCTGGATGTCTGAAGAGATCCTAAAGTTATTTAGTTTTTCACCTTTGAAAAAAGACTTGCAGAATCCTTTGTATTCATTACTTAAGGTTCAGAAGGGCTTCTCGCCTGTATACCTTGGACCTCACAACGTGGGTACCATGTTCATTTGACGATAAGCAAACTGGGGCTTCAGTAACTGGACTCACACAGCTTCTGGGGCTTCAGTAACTGGATTCACACAGCTTCCTAATGGAGAGCCCTGCATGCAGTACGGCTGCTCTTCAATCTGCTGGGTTCCTGCTAAGTCCTGCCACCTCGGATGTTGGAAGGTTCTCCAGATGGGCACAGCCAGCATATAGACCTGTATAAGATGCCACACCTCTTCTGTTATTAGCTGTCACGTCCCAGGGCCAGTGCACCAACAGTGCAGTGAGAAGGGGTTCCAGTGTGGGTTTCCGGGGCAGTGGTGTAATACAAAGACCTCTTAACCAGGCTGAGAAACTGCGGACTCAGGTCCCAAGCCTGCGTGGACGTGACCTTCTGTTTCTTCATCCACGAAATGGGAAGTTTGGATGAAATGATTTCTGAGGACCCTTTCAGCTATCATCATTTTTGATTCTCGGGGAGAGAAGCCAGGGACTCAGATTCCCCTTAAATGACACATCCAGGCCAGTGGGTTGTATTGTTGTATTCATTTGCTACCAACATTCATGTGAGTGAAGACATATATGAGATACACACGTGTGTAGTATCTTTGAGATCCGTCTGTCAATAAATGAGCTCTGCAGCAGACTTGATTTTTCTGCCTGCAGGGGTTTCTTTTTTTTTTTTTCTGCAGGGGTTTCTTGATGCAACGGCAGTGTCACCGACAGCACACCCACTTGGGTGTTCTGTGGTGAAGTCAGCTGCTACCAGACGAAGTTCTCCCAGGTACAGCTTACATACCACGTGTTATTTAATGACTTTGTTAAAAAGTCCAGCCAGTGGGCGCTTACACATATTTGGAGGCCATTAAAAATAGAATAACTAGGGGCTTCCCTGGTGGCGCAGTGGTTGAGAGTCCGCCTGCCGATGCAGGGGACACGGGTTCGTGCCCCGGTCCGGGAGGATCCCACATGCCGCGGAGCGGCTGGGCCCGTGAGCCGTGGCCGCTGAGCCTGCGCGTCCGGAGCCTGTGCTCCGCAACGGGAGAGGCCACAGCAGTGAGAGGCCCGCGTACCGCAAAAAAAAAACAAAACAAAACAGAATAACTAGAAATTCTAGGAAGGTATTAAACATTTATACAGACACACACACCTGCAGATATATGTGTGTACACCTGCATGTATATGTATACACATGAGCGTGCAAGTATGTGTATATATACACATGCGCACATAAATATGTATTATAGACATTTTATATAGGAATAAAGTAAATTTTCATGTACAATAAATATCTGAAGCCTATTGAGTAAATAATCATTTCTAAATACGGTTCAGCTGAGTAACAATCATGCAATATTCTGAGATGGTATTTTCAAAATTTTGGGTCACGTGCATTGTGCTAAAAGGACACGCTTAGAGCAGATGGTTTTCTCTTAATTTACGGAGATCCTATGCTATTCTAAGTATGTTTTAATCTCTTTTACCACAGAGTTTCCCAGAATTAAAAAATGGCTCCTTATTTCATAAGCTTGTTGTATGTTTTTGAGAGCTAGGATTTATGCTTATCTGTGGTTACAGCCTTCTAGGGTGTGTGGTATATAGTCTGTAATAACATTTCCTTCTTTAAATTCCGGAAAGCAGAATGAAGACATTAAAAATTGCCCTCAGCCTCACTGTCCAGAGAGACCGCTGTACCCACTTCGTGTCCTTTTTCAGCACAAATGTTCACTGATACACATGTGATCACACGATACGTACTGTATATGAACAGCTTTTTCTCCCCTTGTACGTATGTGCTGCCTGGCATTCTAAGATGCGGTGGCCCAGTAGGAACACCATGGGCCTGTAGGGATGTTCCCAGTCTTTCACAGTGGGAAGTGATACCACAGCGGACATATGTGGTGAAATATTTGTGCTCTTACACGCTCATTTCCTTAGGAGAACATTCTAGACATGGAATTGCCAGGCAGTCTTTTGGAAAATACCCCCAAGTTGCCCTCCATAAGGTGGGTCCCTTTCATAGCCCACCACCAACAGCCTAGGCCCGTCCTGCTTCTCCCGAAACCTTGTCCATGTTAGACATTTTTAAACTTCTGTGACTTGGTAGGCAAAACTATTTCATTTTTAACCAGCATTTCCTTGGTGACTAGTAAAGTTGAACTTCTTTGTGTGTTCTTATCGAGCCATTTGTATTTTTTCTTGTGAGCATTACTGTTCAGATTTTCTGTGTCTTCCTGCTGACAGTGGGGCCTTCCTTGATCACTGTTCTTTACTTTGCAGATAGATGCCCGAGGTGTGTTGTGTGCTTTTCAAACACTAATGGTTGGTTAGGGTTAGATTTTTTTTTTTAATTGAAGTATAGTTGATTTACAGTGTTTTAGGTGTACAGCAAAGTGATTCAGTTATACGTGTATATGTATTCTTTTTCAGATTCTTTTCCATTATAGGTTATTACAAGATATTGAATATAGTTCCCTGTGCTGTACAGTAGGTCCTTGTTGTTTGTCTGTTTTATTTATAGCAGTGTGTATATGTTAATCCCAAACTCCTAATTTATTCCTCCCCTCCCTTTCCCCTTTGGTAACCATAAGTTTTTTTTCTCTGTCTGTGAGTCCACTTCTGTTTTGTAAGTAAGTTCGTTTGTATCATTTTTTAGATTGCACATATTAAGAGATGTCACATGGTATTTGTCTTTCTCTGTCTGACTTACTTAGTATGATAATCTCTAGGTCCATCCATGTTGCTGCAAATGGCAATATTTCATTCTTATTTATGGCTGAATAATATTCCAGTGATACATATACCCCACATCTTCTTTATCCATTCGTCTGTCGATGGGCATTTAGGTTGCTTCCATGCCTTGGCTCTTGTAAATAATGCTGCTGTGAACGCTGGGGTGCATGTGTCTTTTCGAATTAGAGTTTTCCTCTTTTCTGGACATATGCCCAGGAGCGGGATTGCTGAATCATATGATAGCTCTTTCTTTCTTTCTTTTTTTTTTTTTTTTCCCGGCCATGCTGCATGGCTTGCAGGATCTTAGTTCCCCGACCAGGGATTGAACCTGGGCCGCCTGCAGTGGAAGCGCAGAGTCCTAACCACTGGACCGCCAGGGAATTCCCAGCAGCTGTATTTTTAATTTTTTAAGGAACCTCCACACTGTTCCCTGTAGTGGCTGCACGAACTTACATTCCCACCAACAGTGCAGGAGGGTTCCCTTTTCTCCACACCCTCTCCAGCATTTGTTATTTGTAGATATTTTGATGATGGCCATTCTGACCGGTGTGAGGTGATACCTCATTGTAGTTTTTATTTGCATTTCTCTAATAATTAGTGATGTTGCGCATCTTTTCATGTGCCTCTTGACCATCTGTATGTCTTCTTTGGAGAAATGTCTACTTAGGTCTTCCACCTACTTTTTGATTGGGTTGTTCGTTTTTTTTGATATTAAACTGCATGAGCTGTTTGTATATTTTGGAGATTAATCCCTTGTCGGTCACTTCGTTTGCAAAGATTTTATGTGGGTTGCAGATATTTTCTGTGGGTTGTTGGTCACTTTGTTTGCAAACCCATTCCGTGGGTTGTCTTTTCGTTTTGTTTCTGGTTTCCTTTGCTGTGCAAAAGCTTTAAAGTTTCATTAGGTCTCATTTGTTTACTTTTTTAATTTTCATTACTCTAGGAGATGGGTCAAAAAAGATCTTGCTGTGAATTCTGTCAAAGAGTATTCTTCCTGTGTTTTCCTCTAAGAGTTTCATGGTGTCTGGCCTTACATTTAGGTCTTTAATCCATTTGGAGTTTATTTTTGTGTATGGTGTTAGGGAGTGTTCTAATTTCATTCTTTTCCATGTAGCTGTCCAGTTTTCCCAGCACCACTTATTGAAGAGGCTGTCTTTTCTCCATTGTATATCCTTGCCTCCTTTGTCATAGATTAGGTGACCATAGGTGCGTGTGTTTATCTCTGGGCTTTCTATCCTGTTCCGTTGATCTATATTTCTGTTTTTGTGCCAGTACCATACTGTCTTGATTACTGTAGCTTTGTAGTATAGGCTGAAGTCAGGGAGCCGTGATGGCCATTCTGACTGGTGTGGTTAGATTTTCTTTTAAACCATACGAGTGTTTTTAACTGTCACATCATCACCCTTGCCAGGTGGCTTTGTGCAGTCTGTTTGTATTCTGGTGGCTGCTGGCTCCTGGTGGCTGTGCACTCGGCTCAGTGTTTGCAGAAAGGGTGTCCACCCGGGGGTCTATGGGCTGAATCCCTTGTGAGGTGTAGACTGCCATCTGAAATACTCTGCAGTGCTTTGCAGAGAAGATAAAACTGCTTGGGAGAAGAACCCGCGGGTTTGATGAACGTCTAATGTGGTGATGCCATGTGGAAGCAGGAGTCAAAAGATGGGCGCTGCAATCCTCGCTCAGGGGGTCGGCAGGTCACTTAGGCTCGTGACATCAGTGAGGCGGGCATGCTGTGCTTTCTCGGGTGTGTGGAGCTCTGTAGGTGGAGGTTGGTACTAGATTTGTCTCCCCCAGAGAATAGAGACGTGCCTCTTTCCCAATAACCCCCACTCACCGTCCTCCCTTTTTGCTCTGGGTGGCAGGAACCTCAGGGTCACATTTGAGGCACATATACCCAAATGACATTTGAGGCACATATAACCTAATGACATTGGAGGCACATATACCCTAATGACATTGGAGGCACATATAACCTAATGACATCGGAGGCACATATACCCTAATGACATTGGAGGCACATATAACCTAATGACATCGGAGGCACATATACCCTAACGACATCGGAGGCACATATAACCTAATGACATCGGAGGCACATATACCCTAATGACATCGGAGGCACATATACCCTAATCACATTGGAGGCACATATAACCTAATGACATCGGAGGCACATATAACCTAACGACATCGGAGGCACATATAACCTAATGACATCGGAGGCACATATACCCTAATGACATCGGAGGCACATATAACCTAATGACATCGGAGGCACATATACCCTAATGACATCGGAGGCACATATAACCTAATGACATCGGAGGCACATATACCCTAATGACATCGGAGGCACATATAACCTAATGACATTGGAGGCACATATACCCTAATCACATTGGAGGCACATATACCCCAATGACAAGCCTCTTTGTGATGCTTTCCCACCCTTATGCCTTTTCACTTTTTAAAAAGATATTCTCTCTTGTTGGGATGTTTCTATGTTCATTTTAATGCTCCTGTTGTGTTTTCGTCTGATAAGTCACCTCAAAACATTTGATCATTGAGGGTGTAAGTATGTTGAAATAAGGTAAATAGGTGTCGTAGAACTATAAACAGATTCAAAAGAGCCAAGGGCTTCTCAATAATCAGTTAATATTTTTGTGATGGCCATTGTTGTATGGAAAAATCAAGTTAGTTCGAATTGCCCTTAATGACCAAGTCGCCCTGATGGAATCTGCCCGCTGGACTCGTGTCTGTAGCAGTCGGGGCAGCGTGGTGGTCACAAGCGGAGATGGAGCCGGGGCTGCCCACCTCTCAGGTAAGGTGAGGGGGCAACGTGAGTCCTCTCCCAGGCCCGTCAGCTCCGACACGCTGGACTCCTGAGGGTGTGGGTTGGTTTCCAGATCAGAAGAAGAAGTGCATTCTCAATGGACAGGTCTTTGGGTGACATCGTACAATATCTTACAGGTTACCAATTGTGTTCGTGTGGTTAGGTGCCCTGGAGCCTGCAAAGTCGTATCAGGTAGACAGAGCACCTCCCTTGAAGGCGCTTACCCTCTGCTGTAATGGAGAATAATACATAACAGATTACCACAGACCAGGTGACTTCAGCAATGGTCATTTATCTCTCACAGTCCAAGATCAAGATGCTGGCCAGTTCAGTTCCTGGTGAGACCCCTTTCCTGGTGGGCAGACAGCCATCGTCCTGCTGTGTCCTCACACGGTGGAGAGCAGGGGCGTGGTGGGAAGCAAGCTCTCTTGTGTGTCTTCTTATACGGGCACTAATGCCACTCACGAGGGCTCCACCCTTACAACCTAATCATTTCCCAGCCATGTGATACCATCATGTTGGGGGTTAAGATTGAACATGAATTTTCAGGGGACACCAACATTCAGTCCATAACATAAGTGTAAATGGCTGTGATGTAGGGTAGTCAGAAGGCCCAAGAGAATCAGTCTGCCTGCTTTGACTTCCAGTCCTGTACCTTCCCTCCGTCCCCCTCCCCCTCCCTCCCCTCCCCTCCCCTCCCCTCCCCTCCCCTCCCCTCCCCTCCCCCTCCCCTCCCCTCCCCCTCCCCCCTCCCTCCCTTCCTCCCCCTTCTCACCCCGCCCCTTCCTTCCTGTTACCTCACTGGGCCCTTGCTGAAACCTGCTTTGTGCCAGGCACTGTTAGGACCCGGGACACACAGGGTAGACAAGACAGAAGTGGGTGCTGTCAGTCTAGCCAAGAGGAGTGATATTAAATTAAAATAATACAGATACGTCAAGTACAGTTTAGGGACAAACCCATAGAGATTAAATCCTTATGGGGATTCACGAGCAGAAAGGCTTATCTTTGGCAATAGGCCGGGGAAGCGCTTGATCGCAAAAAGGTTTCCCTTCATTTGGATCTTAAAGAATAGGAACGGTGTCCACGCGGCAGAAAAGGGAGCCCCAACTGTGTGGGGCGGGGAAGGGCCTTTGTCCGAAGTGTATGTGCAGGAACGGGGGTGACTGGCGAGTGGCAGGTGGTTTGGGGCGGACGTGAGGGAACCTGGCAGATCAAAGCGGGCAGGCTGGCCTTGAGTTGGGAGGGAGGGCGGGAAATTTTAGGGGGAGAGAATTAAGCATATCTGCCTTCCATGCTAACTGGAATTAAGATGTGTGCGTGTCTGTAAAATTGAAGAAGTAGAGGAGACAGGAGGATTGGACATGCCCGTCACCGGTCATCTATCACACGGGACGCTTGAACATTCCGGAAAAGTCACCGCGAGATGGCTTTGCTTTCAGAAAATGTAACTTGTGAATGTTGTAAATGGATTCACGCTCTAATGTGTTGAAATGGGGTGTTTCCCCCTTATAACTGCAATATGGTTTGACTTGTAGTTTGAATCCTTCACATCTGCTGCAGACAGTCGGCCATCTTTGCAGACAAGAGTGCTGAGTAACTTACAAGGGTTTCAGGCAATGACCGCCGTAGAGCGAAAGGAAACTTTCTTAGGCAGTGGAATTGTATTTAGGCTTGGTTGTGGTGGTGAACGCACAGCCCTGCACATTTACCCAAACTCGTCCAACGGGTACACCTCGAATCAGTGAATTTTATGGTATGTAATTGATACCTTGATAAAAGTGGGATGGGCTGTGGAGAAAAATGCAAGTGGAAATGTTATGGAATGTGAAAACCTCCTACATCCATAGCTACCTGTCTAGGAAATCAAACGTGCCTTTTTAAAACAGCGAAGTGGCTCAGAAGAGCGTGTACCTGTAAGGGACAAGAATTAAGGTGAACCCAAATTCATACGTTGCTTGTTACCTAGGCCCTAACATTTTTAGCTTTTTCGTTTTCATCAACCGTAGATCACACTTAATAAAAAATGACACAGGCTAAATAAAAATGACACAACTTAGATGTTCCTAAAACTGTTACTAAGGTAAATGTCTGCCGTAATAAAATAGTATCTATCACGGCGACTGTCCAGACCTGATTTTTCTTCTAACTCTTATGACTTTGTTTTTGTCATTTTTGGTTATTATTGTGGTTTTTTTTGGCTGCTCTGTACAGCTTGCAGGATCTTAGTTCCCCAACTAGGGATTGAACCTGGAGCCGTGGCAGTGAAAGTGCAGAGTCCTAACCCCTGGGCCACCACAGAATTCCCCCCCACCACCCTTTTTTGTGGACCGTCACGACTTTGAATGACAGTTTGTGGAGGTGCCCTTGGTTCACAGGTGGACGGTCACGAGGGACCATTGCTCCTACTAGCAGCTCAAAAGGAGGGGGGCGCAGAAAAGTAATTAAAATCGTTGTTTTAAACTCCCCAGATGCTCCCCCATGTAGATGAAATCCCTTCCCTAGCATTCTTGTCATAGCCTGCAGAGTGCGTATCAAAGTGAGCACTGACATATGTTTGCATTTTGCAAAAATTACTGTCTTCCTTGACTTCTAGACCAGGGCTCAGCAAACTACAGCCCAAGCGCCCAATCCCCTGGGCCGGGGTTCGGGAAGCCTGTCCTGGTGCACGACTGTGGGTTGGTCCCTGCAGGCTTGGTACCAAGGGGTATCTCATCGTTTTGTTTTGTTTTTTTTCAGATGATGATGATCTAGTTGGGGAGAGACATGCCACGCCAAGGATGAAAACTTCAGGAGTAGCTTTTAATACCCAAAGTGGATAGAAAAGTGAGAGAGAAGGAAGTTGGGAAGGGAGGTCCCATAAAGCACAGCTTCCTAACACTGGCGTGACATCCAGATTGCCTGGGAGGTGTTCTGTCAGACACAGATTTGCAGGCAAGCATTTCCTCCCCGGTCCCTACCTCCATCTGCCCAGGCCTGGCTTTCTGATGGAGTAAGTCTGAGGAGAGCTTAGATTCGTGTGTCTAAAATCATCATCTGCATTCTTCAGAATAGTCTCGACAAGAATTGGAGGGGGGGTTGGTTTGAAGAAATAAGATTGGCTGTGAATACAAAATGATTGTCGGATACTTGGGGATTGCCTGTATATCCTCTCTCACATATTCAGTGGAAATTTTCTTACCTAAAAACTTTAGGACTTCCCTCGTGGCACAGTGGTTTCAGAATCCACCTGCCGGGCAGGGGACATGGGTTTGATCCCTGGTCCGGGAAGATCCCACATGCCGCGGAGACACTAAGCCCGTGCGCCACAACTACTGAGCCTGTGCTCTAGAGCCCGAGAGCCACAACTGTTGAGTTCACGTGCCACAACTACTGAAGCCCGTGTGCCTAGATCCCGTGCTCCGCAACAAGAGAAGCCACTGCGGTGAGAAGCCTGCGCACCGCAACTCAAGAAAGCCCACGTGCAGCAACGAAGACCCAGTGCAGCCATGCATAGACAGATAGATGGATAGATAGATAGCTTGCTTTAAAACCAAAAAATAAAACTAAAAATGTTGCCTGGCTCTCCGCAGTAAGGGCAGGGGTGGTTCTGGGTGGGAGGGAAGGGCAAGGGGTTGTGTATCTGCAGCATTCTAGTTTTTCTTCTTTTTGGAAACTTTGGAAATGAGTACGGAAAGGGTAACTTTATTCCTGGGAGGGTAGTAAAGCCTCTGATGTTTGTTACAGTTTGCTCTGTTCTTTTCCGTGGGTTTGGGATACTTTGTTTGTTTGTTTGTTTTTGCGGTACGCGGGCCTCTCACTGCTGTGGCCTCTCCCATTGCGGAGCACAGGCTCCGGACGCACGGGCTCAGCGGCCATGGCTCATGGGCCCAGCCGCTCCGCGGCACGTGGGATCCTCCCGGACCGGGGCACGAACCCGTGTCCCCTGCATCGGCAGGCGGACTCTCAACCACTGCACCACCAGGGAAGCCCTGGGATACTTTCTAATGTATCCACTTAGCTCTCTAGACAGCCTGGTCTACTATCGAACAGGATACAGTGGTCTCCTATGGGCGTAGCAGGGGCTGTAGGGTCAAAGGCAGATGGAGCTTCTTTTGAGCGCCTCCCCGCCTGTGGCTTGCGTTTTGTTCCGCGCTTCAGGTGCCTTCTGGTCAGCTGTTGGTTGACCGGTGCTGAGTGTGTGGGACCGGCTTGGCTGCCTTTGTGTGCAGCTGAGCCGAGGGGTCTGAGTGCCCATCTGAGGAGGTAGCAGCTCCGCACTGGGACTGGGAGGTCACTGTGGATCCCTGAGGACCCTCTTCTGTCCTCCAGCTTCACAAGACAGATCGTGTCCCGCCTGATTGCCGAGTCAGCTTACGGCACACACTCACATTGTCACCTATGACAGGTGGCCCAGCGTTGCTGATGGCCAGCCCCGCCTCTCCAGACATCTTAATCCAATCAGTTTGGCCAGTTGTAAGAAAATTTCAGATCGGTGTCAGGCTTGCCCAAAAGACTGTGTGTAATGTATGTTTTTAGCAAAGCAAGTAAGAGAAAGGCAGAAGAAAACTTGGCTTAAAAAATCACATGAAAATAGCATTTTTATTCCGTTAGTCTATGGTGATATGATTCTCTTCTTCTGAAAAATAATTTTGCAACAGAAACCGGTCTGGAGCTTTGATTGGCAGAGGGGATTTGCCTGATTTCTGTCAAAACAAAAACAAAACCTCCAAGGGTCACATCTTGGGACGAAGAATGAAGGTCTCTAGCGACAGAAGTAAGAAAGGCCTGGAATAGATTCTCGAAGAAAACGTAGCGTTGGATACTTGAGGGGCTGTCCCAGGTGATCATCTCTGGACCCAGGTGTTCTCTGTTACTGGAAACCAGCCCCTCAAGAAATCAGTGCCTTTACACATTTGGTTTTGGATTATCTGTGAGTGGCGTCTTTTCATCTGTTCTTCCCACTTAACCACAAATGACATCAGTCTCTCTAATTCGAGTTCTTTCCTTTTACCATCCAAGTTCCTGCAAGCCAAAATAAAACCCAAAGGAAGCAGCAAACCTTTTTATCCATCTGTTAAGACACGGAAGGAGTAACATTTCATCTGGTTTTGTAAAGTAAGTGCTTTCCCCACATGGCATTAGAATCGCGGAAGGGAGAGCCTGCTTGGGGGCTGGTGCAGAGGAAGCTTCCCTGGAGAGGTTGCAGGGAAGAAATGACCGGGGACTTCCCCGGTGGTCCAGTGGTTAGGACTCTGCGCTCTCACTGCCGAGGGCCGGTGTTCAGTCCCTGGTCGGGGAACTAAGGTCCTACCAGCTGCGCCGTGCAGCCAAAAAAAAAAAAAGAAGAAAAAAATGAGTAAGTGAAGCATGATTCAGGCTACCGTCTTCCCTGAAGGTGGTCCTCCAGGATATACATTGGGAGCTGAACTTGTGGACACGGCCCTCCTGCATCCTCACTGGCATATCTGTGCATTCATTTGGTCAGTGTTGGTTTTGTGCCTGGAAACAGAGAGAAGGACAGTCGGACAGCCTGTGCCCTTGGGGGGCTCCCCACGTGGGAAATGCCAAGGAAAACTGGTGTCTCCTGGGAGAAGAGTGGTAACGCCGTCATTCCAGGGCATCCGTGCTGTTTGAACAGACTCTCATGTGTTTCTGTCCATTGGTGAGTGGATTGGTTGGTCAGCTGGTTGATGGCCTCTCTTGGGTTCCCACGTCTTGCCCCCCATCTCATTGGGCTTGTGTGGGGTGCCACGTAGACAGACGAGCCTGCAGTTCCCCAAGGCGATGGGTGGCTGCTGGGGATTCCTTGGGGGACAGGAAGATCCCTGGCGACACCAGCGGCTCCTTCAGGAGACCTGCACATGGAATGGTGTGGGTGTCCCGTGTCCCCCCAGCCCCCTGGCCCTGTGCTAAGGCCTGGTGGTCCTCCGGCTTCAGACAACCTGAGTGGCGATGCCCGATACCTCCCAACACGCCAGTGTCCCTGATCGTTAACAAACAGTTCGACACTTCACAAAATCACCGTGATTCACACCTGCAGCCAACAGACGTGCGGTTTCTAGGAACCTCGGACTGTGACTCAAGTCCTTGGTGGAAGCGTGTCTCTGTTGGAAGGCAGCCCCTCGGGTCTCACCAGCTGTCAGGCAATTTCACTCTGCAGACAGCGCAGGCCCCGGACCCTGGGTCTGCAGCACGTTCTCAAGCACACTTCTCAGAGCACCCAGCCGCCCGGTCCATGGCTGACCTTGGCGGTGTGCTGGCCATGTGTACAGTCTAAGTGGTGGTATCCGCTGGAAGCTCTCTCTGTCTCCCCCTCTCTCTGTTGTTGTAATGAGGCAGTTCCACTGCACGGAGTTCTGGTGGTGCCCTTCGTACCCACAGATGCCCCGGGGTGGGTGGGGGCCTGCCGCTGGGATGCCCTTCCCCGCTCGGGGGCCTGTGCTGTGCCGTGATGTGGGGAGAAGGTACACAGGGTGTCGGTATCGCGGGGACCTGCTCTGGGGTCTGCTCGGCCGCACGCCGGCCCCTTCCTGGTGGGTGCCAGGTGTAGCATCCGGCTGGTAGGAAGCCCCACTCCGGTCCTTCCACACCAGGGGCTTTGTCTGCCTCTGCCCCCGCCCACAGCGACCCCATGTGGCCTGTGGTTCACCCGGGGAGGTGAGGGAATGAACCTCCGTGGGGGCACAGTCACTTGCCCGACGGCACATAGCTAGTAAGTGATTCTGCGCCTGCAAGTGGGTGCCCGAGGGAGCCCCAGTCGGGCGTGGCCTAGTTCTCTCTAGCCGCCTCAGGCCCCAGAGCACGTTAGGAGTAACAGCCTCCAGCCGTAGCTGTGGGCACAAGTCACACTTGGCCGTGCGTCCTCTTCTGATCATTGATTCCAGAAGTACTTAGGAAGGGAGGGAAGAAGCCTGTGTGAGTTAAGTTGTCCAGAGAGTTGGAATTTTTCTCTTCTTTGGTGAGGATAATTGCTCACCCTGTTTACAGAGGTGTGCTAACTTAGTGATCCCAGGGAGATCCAGAAACACTTGCTTATGTTGGGAATGTTCACATGCAAGCTCATGTGAACCCTGCTGCCTGCATCTCCGAAAAAATGCGTTTTCCCTCCTTACCTTTCTGCCCGGGGACCGAAAGCCATGAATGCCTTTGTGCATGTAACAGACGTCTAGGCCGTGGTGTGACCCAGTGCACGTAGCTAACGATGGCCCGCGAGGCCCTGGAGAAGAAAACCTGGCTCCCTGTCTCCGTCGAGGTGCTCACAGCCCCAGGGTGAGAGTGGAGACCAGTGAACAGTACAGTCATCAGAGAGAGTGACCAGCCCTGTGCTAGGGGCTACCCGGAGGCCGGGAGACCGCAGGGCTTGCGGAGCCGCGGGCCTGTGTGAGGGCAGGGCAGCTGTGCAGAAGATGGGGCGGCAGGGAGCAGAACACTGGCACCCGAGGACACAAGGAGCCCAGTGACGTCACGGGCTCGTCAGGAACAGATGGCATCTGGAAATAGAGCCGCCACCGCTCAGGGATGCAGCCTGTGCTTAGACACAGGGCTGGCTGTCTCCACACCATGATCAGAAGTGGAGACTTGAGGGCTTCCCTGGTGGCGCAGCGGTTGAGAGTCCGCCTGCCGATGCAGGGGACACGGGTTCGTGCCCCGATCCAGGAGGATCCCACATGCCGCGGAACGGCTGGGTCCGTGAGCCATGGCCGCTGAGCCTGCGCGTCCGGAGCCTGTGCTCCACAATGGGAGAGGCCGCAACAGTGAGAGACCCACGTACTTAAAAAAAAAAAAAAAGTGGAGATTTGAATCAGAGCAGTGTTGACGGGATTTCAAGAGCATTTGATACATAACTTATAATTGTTTTTTTTGATTACATTTTTTGGGGCTGTTAACAGTGGTTTGTGTCCTCTCGCAGGGTGTTTGCACTACCGGGCAGTGTTGAAGGTGGCCTTTCCTGCGCTCTTCCCCCTTCAGATTAGCTGTGTTTCCCTCTGCAGTCCTGTTGCGGACCTTTCCCCTCCCCGTGTCCTTCACAGCGTCCAGTCGGCCTGCTGGGCTCCAGCCCTGGGAGGGGGGTGTGGGTCTGTGGAATCCTCAGCCGCTGAGAACCTGCTGGCCTGTCCTCCCTGCCCTGGGAGCTGCTGTCTCCTTGGTAACAGGTCCTGAGTGTGTTCCACAGGGGAATGAGCACCCGAAGCCGTATATCACGGCTGCCTTTGCAGTTCTCCTTTGCGCTGCTGACTCCCCGCTCCTGGGTCCACCCTGGAGTGCGTGCAGGGAGATACTTAGTTGCTTACTCGCCCGTGCAGAGTCCTTAACTCATTGTATTTTCTTGGTCTTTACGTCTGGATCTTGCTATCACCATTGACTATCCGTGAAGATACAATAGAAGGGGATATACATGCATACACACGGATACCACACAGACACGTGCGACACATGTGATATGTAAACACACACACATTATCCATGTTATGTACAGACTAGTCACTTGGAACCTATTAGAAACACAGGTTGGAATATGACCCCAGTAGAACCCCAAATTCCCGCCTTTAGTCCTTTCTTTGTGAGCTGGATTTCCTGAATTCTTACCAGCTGGGACAGTAAGAACCAATTCGTGCTTTTATGGCTTTCACTTTGCAAGTTCGGGAGGAAGCCAAGAAAAAATCAGGGGTGGAGGACAAACTTGGCCCAGAAATTGCCATGTGAAGTTAGATGTGGGGTGGGCCACAGGGGACTAACTGTGCTCCTCCAATGAGACGTGGCCAGGCAGCCCTCACTTAGAGTGCCCTCGGGTCCTGCGAAGGCTGCGGTGCTAGTAAGGCAGGAAGGAGCCCGGGGCACCTGCTGACGACAGAGGGTCTTTTGCTCTGAGTCACTGTCCCACTCTCAGTGGGGCTTTGCTCCTACAGGTGTGACCTCTACCTTCTCTGGGTAGATCTTAGCGTGTCCTAAGGCACTTTGCAAATAGAGCTCCTTTTATTTTTATATTTTAAATTTACTTTTGGCTGCATCGTGTCTTCGTTGCTGCACGCGGCCTGTCTCTAGTTGTGGCGAGGCGGGGTGGGGGGGCCTACTCTTGGTTGCAGTGTGTGGGCTTCTCATTGCCGTGGCTTCTCTTGTTGTGGAGCACGGGCTCTAGGCGTGCGGACTTCAGTAGTTGTGGCGCAGGGGCTTAGCTGCTCCGCGGCATGTGGGATCTTCCCGGACCAGGGCTTGAACCCGTGTCCCCTGCATTGGCAGGCGGATTCTTAACCACTGCACCACCAGGGAAGTCCCTAGAGTTCCTTTTAAATCAACATATTAAATATGAACCCAGATGGCCCAAGACGCTTAGATTTTAGCAGTAAATTGTAGCTGATTTAATTCTCCGTTTTAATGAGGTGGTGGCTATTCATTTAATAGGTACCAGGTGCTTTCGTGTGGGTCTGTGGATGCTAGAGTTCAAGAGTTTTATAATAAGCAAAAAAGTTCAAGTGTTCCTCAACTCTTTGAAGTGCAAGATTGGGGAGGCGTTCATGAATTGTAATAAATTAGGTTTTACTGTCTTAAGAGGCACTATAGTTTCAATGGAAGGGAGGCACGAGGTTTGCTTTTCCGCGGCAGGCCAGATGAAGTAGTGTGTGACAGGGCATCTGAGCTGTGAGTCACACTTCTCCCACTGTTGTCCATTTGATGACGTCTAAATGCCATTCTGTCTTTTGTAACCAGACAGCTGCTGTGTATTGTTCTCTAAACCATCCATTACAGTGTTTGGGTTATTTTGATAACTTCTAGTTTAAAATAATCAAAAAACAGTCTGTAACAGGAATAGAAAAGAGTTTTATCTGAGCCAAACTGAGGACTACAGCCCAGAGAAGCCTGCTTCCCAGAGTAGTCTGAGGAACTGCTCCCAAGAAGCATGGCGTTCGGCACAGCTTTATGTCTTGTCAAAAACAAAGAACGTTAAACAAGTCGGGAATACATTGCTTCACAGTTTCAAAACAGACCAGCACGTACACAGCGAGTCAGTGTGGCCTTGGCACCTGGGAAAGGGAGTCTTAGCATTGAAGGAGCGCCCGCATGGACTTTCCGGGAACAGAAGCATTTAGTCTTTATTTTTAACATGGACATTCTTTACTTGTGGTCAGTGCGCCCTTTTCTTTAATAATTAATGCAGATGTACAGTGTATGTTTGCTAGGCCACAAACAGGCTGTTTAAGTTAGCATAAAATTCAAGTTAACTTATGTGTAAGCCGGAATGACTTCCCCAGACCTCAATAAGTTAGCATTTCTTTCATCAATGTGTGCCCAGTACAGATTAAAAAAATAAAAATAAACAACACCTAACTTCCCCAAGCTGGGTTAATATTGTCTTAATTTGGAAGCAGAGAACAAACCTGCCCCTTTTAGGGTCCCAGCAGGTCTGGCTCTCTTCTGTCCTCTTGCAGATGCTGAGCCCTTGCAGCTGCTGTCTCTGGGCTGGAGGTAGTGCCAGTGAGGAGTGTGGCCCCAGCTGGCTGATGGGGGAAGGGAGGGGAGTTGGGGTTGGTCCATGGTCTACTCTCGACCCGCCATTGAACCTGGAAGGGACCTTTCTCCTGAGGACATAGCAAGAGAGACATGCAACGAGCAGTTGACTCTGAGAACAGCTGCCTGGATGGGGTTGGGACATCTGTAATGCCCAGGCCTGGTATCGTGTCCAGGGCCCCAAGGGGTTGCCAGGGTGTGTGGGGAGGAGGTCTTCTATCCCACTTGTTTCGCAGTAGGTTACATCTCTTACTGGCACTTGTGCTCTACCTACTGGGTGTCTGATTGCTGCCCTTTTTAGGGTCTCCTTTAACAGCTCTGAGGGTGTCTTAACGGAGAACAGCTCTTCCTGTGAACGGAAAGGTCAGTCAGAGGCTCATTTCATTATTCAGTCAGGTGGGAAGAAAGTGTGTCAGCGAAAGCAGCAAAGGCATGGCCGGCTGACTTGTTGCGAGTTTGATGGTTATTATAACGCCCACGAGCTTTAGCTTCGGCACAGCTATACGTGCACGTGAAGCATGCCTGCATGTGTTTTGCAGGTGTGTGTGTGCGTGCGCGCATGTAAGTACGTTTCAGGGAAAGATAGAAATGGATACGGATGTGGAAATGGATGAGTATGGAAAGATCAGTGTCACACTGCAGCTTCCAAAACGAAGCCTCTGTTTTTCTTCTATTTAATGACAGACTACTGATTTTAAAGTTTATCAGTTTACTTGCTGCCCGTCTTAGAAAGTTCCGTCCCTTTGTATATGGTAATTTCCCGAAATAAACCACATGAAAATATTGTTGCAACATGAAGTAAACATTTCTGAATATCACAGTTTGAGGATTTCTACACACATTGTTTTTTTAAATGTTTGTGTGAATTACATTTTGCCCCCAAATTGCAGTCTGTGTGTACACGTGTGTGTGTCTGTAACGTGCGTACCTCCTGTCCTGTGGTATGACACGCCAGCGTACTGGCGAATGTCCAGTGTGTGTTTGGCGTTGATGCCTTGTGTTAGGAATCGCAGCGGGGACAGGCGCAGGCAAACGTATGTGGATTGAATTCCTTAACATGACTGAAGGAGGTTATGGAGACGTGGGTGTAGTCCTGTTTGGGGAGAAGATGTTAACTGGAACCGTTGGCTCATTTTTCTACCTTTCTCTCCTAGACAAGCAGATGCCCCGTGTGCAGAAGACAGTCCAGGAGCGCAGCGGGACCCCCAGCAGCCGTCCCAGGTCTCTGAACCAGCTGGCTCCCGGGAAGCTCCCGAGGTGCCCCCGGAGGGCCGTGGCCGGGCGGGGACCCTTCCTTGCGATTACAGATACCCGGAGGAACGCGCGCCCGCGGACCGGCCTGCCGCCCCGCACGCCCGGGGTCAGGACCCCCGGCCCCTGAGCGCTAACCCGCTCTCCCGGAGGCCCGCCCCACAGAGGCCGCCGCCGCCCAGGCGTGAGCCCAGGCCCTTGGCGGGCGTACCTGCGGCTGCTCACCTGGGCGCGCCCGGCAGGCCCCGCCCCCTGGCCCCGGAGGTGTGCTCGTGCTCGGACCGCCCGGCCCTCGCCCGCTGCAGCCCCGGCGCCTCGGCGGCGGAGAAGCCGAGCGCCGCCCGGCCCGCGGCAGATGGCCCGCGGGCTGCGGGGGAGCCGGCCGGGCAGCATGTAGACGAGCGCGCAGGCTGGCCCCGGCGGGAGGCGCCGCTCCTTTCCAAGTTCCGGCCCTTGCAGACCTCCGCCATGGAGACCTCGCGCTCCCCGTCGCCTCAGTTCGCGCCGCAGAAGCTGACGGACAAACCCCCGCTGCTCGTCCAGGATGATAATTCCACCAGGTACTGTCTCTGGACGGCGGCCTGAAGCCTTCTTCCCCTCTGCCGGCCCCCTTCCACCGTGGGAGGCTTTCAGCGCTCCTTTCCTGGGTGGTGAACCACTGCCGCCTTGCTCCCGGCTCCCCGTCCTGGAGTTTAAGTGGGTCCTGGGGGCTGACATGGGGGAGAACCCACCACTCGAGTGGTCAGCTGGATTGTTAACTTGCTGGGAGCTTTCCTGCCCCACAGGGGGTGAGGGAGGTAAAGGAGGGAGTAGACTGTCCCCTGGTCCTGTTCCCAAGCCCGACAGGTTGATAGCTGCCTTACCTACAGGCTTCTGCACAGCGGGGCTGGTTTTCCCAGCTGAGTTCTGTTTGTAATCAAGTTTAACCTAAGCATGAGACTTTCAAGCAAAATCGGTGTTTTTCGCGATGTCCCGTATTTCCACATGCCTTTTTTTCTAGTTCTTTTTATATGAAAAGGCTGAGGTGGTGTCTACCTTTTATTAAAGCAGAGGAAAACTCGATCCCGTCCCATGGTGCTGTTCTCAGGGTCACCGGCATGGGATTGTCGGTTGTGCCCACTGAGCCACTGGTGAATGCTGTCAGGCAGGGACCAGTCAAGAAATGAGAAATAGAAGGGGGGGAATTTTCTTCTCATTCTCTAGAGCACTGGTTCTCAGCCGGGGGGGGGTGGCATTGCGGCCCCCAGGAGGACACTGGGCCGTGTCTGCAGACGTTTTGGGCGTCACAGCTGTTGGGCGTGGGGCTTGTTCCTCGGCTCCTGGCATCTGTTGGGCGGAGGCCAGGGGTGCCGCTTAGTATCCTACAGTGCCCAGGACGGCCCCCCAGCAAAGAATTCGCTGGCCCTGCATGTCAGTACCGTCTGATACAGTAGCTACCAGTCGCACGTGGCCATAGCGATATAAGTTAATGAGAATGAAATGAAACCCGTTGCTCAGTTGCGCCCTCTGGGGCTAGTGGCTACCACCCTGGACAGCCCAGATGATGGCTGACTTCATCATCATGGAAGGTTCTGCTGGATCTCCCCGCTGTAGAGTCTTGAACTTTGTTTTTTTTAACCCTTAAGATAACTTGACAGAGAGGAAACAGTACTGATAGCGTCCTGGGTCTCCGTGCGTGGCATGGCCAAATGCGGCTGCACTTGCGGGCCAGCACTGTTCTGCATCGTTCAGAATGCAGGTGTCACTTAGAGATCCTTTCTGTTGGCAATGTTGTTCAGCCCTGAAAGGGAGGAGAAGCGATGAAGTAGTTTGTGTGGTTGGTGGAGTGTGTTGGTACCGCTGTAGGGAAGGTGACCGGGCCCCTCGGGTCTCGGGAGCTGGTTTGGGCACAGCGGGCTCCACGGCTTTGCGGAGAAACAGGGCCACGTGTTTGCTCAGTGCTCACCACGTCTGTAGACTTCAGGAGGTGGGAAGTGGCTCATACTGTACTGAGTTCGGTGTCCCCGTCCCCAGAGCGGGTGTTACCGGTTAGCGTGGGCCTAAGAGAGAGGCATGCCCGTGGCATACACTGCGAACCTGAGGCCGGCACTCCACACGAGCGCTGGCCGGCTCCAAACCCACCATCAGCCACCAACGGGCAGCGAGCGCAACACAGTGGCCGGGGCCTCGCAAGCTGCCTGGTGTTTGGGCACAGCTCAGAGACTCTCTTCTTGTCTGCACGTGTGCTGACTGATTTCTTGACCACTACCCGCCCCCCTCATCTCCCTCCGCGTTCGTCTGTCCCTCCCTCCAGTTACCTCTGCTGCGGAACCAGCCAGGGTGCAGAGCAGCTCCTGTGTCCCTGAGACACGCCTTCCCGCATTCAGCAGGCAGGTCCAGAGCCCGCCCTCGTGCCGGGCCGGGCCGCGGAAGGGATGCCGCGAGGCAGAAAGTGCAGCCTTCCCACCCTGTGGGGAGTTTCAGAGTCGTTCACTCCGAATAAAAATGCCTCAACTCCTGTTGCAAAGCCAGGAAGCTTACTATGAAAAAACTTCTAAAATTTTGAGGGTTTTGCTGGTTTACAACAACATGGAGACAATGCCCAGCAGCACGGGCGAGTGAAAATGAGAGATTTCATTGCGCCCAGCAGTGTTCCCAGGAGATTTCCTGGGGCCGGTTTCTGGGTTTGGGAGCGTGTGTGAGCATGGAGCTGGGGGGCTGCTTCGGGGTCGTTCGGACAGTCTTGCGGTCACCTCGGGCATCTTGTGGTTGGAGAATCTCCTTGTGGGGGTTGTGGTTTATCAGACCCAGGGTGGCATGTGGGCTGAGGGCTCCCTCGGGACTGGGTGTGTGAGCACAGCGGGTTGGACTGCTTGCTGTGGGGGGCTGGGCCCCTGTGGGCGGCCGGGGGCTCACCTGGACGGAGCCCGCGCTCTGGGAGGAGCCGCTGCACGGAGAGGGGGCCAGGCCCGGCACAGCCCGCATCCTCCATCCCTCCTGGTCCGGCTTACCATGAGGAACGGATGCGGTCTGGCTGCGGTAAGGTCTTGTCCACTGTGTTTTGTCTTCACTTTGAGGTAGAAGTTCATCAGACTTCTTAAATGTGAAAGTCTGCCTAGGTTTCAAGAGGAGAGATCATTTGTGCTTAGAAATGACCAGGAAGAGATGCTTTGTTGGAAAGTATAGGACAACCTGCGGAGGGTTTGTTTTCGTTTTTACCTCGTGTCTTCCTTCGCTGGAAATTAAGTTTCCCCACAAATCGGGCCGGGGGAGATGCAAATACAGGCTGACTTTGAAGTCCCTAACGGGAGTTGAGGGTCTCTACGCATGGAATGCAAGGAATGGAATGAAGAGGGGTTCTTGTTTGTGTGTCCTTGCTTCGATAAGATGCCAGAATTTTCCTTCGGAAGTTCAGCATGTCTCAGCAGTATTATTGAAATTTATTCACTAAGAAGGCACGACAGGGACTATATATGACCACCTAGATTAATAAACAAACACCTCTGCTCTCAGTGGTTTCTGCTGGAGGAGAGAAGAAAATAAAGTTATTTCATTGTAGCCTGCGTGCCCCACCCTTAGGAACAAGGAAAGAACCGTAATGTGTTGTGTTATGCCCCTTGTGCACCATAAGATTACGTCCATTCGGATCATAGAAGTGGTTTTACGCTGAGTTAGGAACAAGTCGGGGTGTTGGTTGTATGATTTTGGCCTGTCTTTTGCCTTCCCTCCTAGCTACCAGCAGATGGCTCTCTTTCTCCAATTTGTCCTTCAAGGGTATTTGAAATGGATTTGTGTCCCAGCGGCCCTGGTCCGGGGGATCCCCGGCACCAGCCGGCTTTCGGGTGGCCCCTGACGCAGCCCCATTGCCTCGACCAGGCCGTTCCTTTCCGTTTTCTCTTCCATGTGGCTGCTCGAGGTGCCTCCCCCGCTTTCACCGACAAACTTTTTTTTTTTTTTTAAAAGGACACCTGCATGAGTCATTTCCAAGGTAGCGCAGGAGCAGCGTGTCCCATGTTCGCTGCTGGATTCTTATCTGTCTGGTATGAAATGCCGTGTGGAGGGCAGCTCGAAGTGTGGGGCAGTGGCAGGCAGGTGGGGTGAGACCCAGGGCGCACGAGGGTCCAAGGACGCTTCCAACCGGGACCAGGACCGGGCGGCGCTCAGCGTCTGCTCAGAACACGGCTGCTTGTTCTAAAGGCGTCCTCTGGCCACCGCGAGGACCATGCAGGCACCCAGCTGTGAGAGACGCTGGCTGACGCACCGGCGCTAATTCTGTGAAACACGCCTGTCTGTTGCAGGGGTCCCTTGCAAAAGAAAATCTCACTGAGCAGGCTTCTTACCGTTGGCTCTGCCATTGACCTAAAAACAAATGAACATCACACTGCCCTTCTATCTGTCAGTAGGCCCACGGATGTGCCTTCAGGCGTGCAGGTGACCGTTGGAAAACGGAAAGACACCTACACGCCCAGGAGGCTTAGGAGATCAAGGTAGGGGTGGCAGGCACTCCTCAACCTGGTCTCCCCATCCTGGGACGTGTGACCATGAAGGCTTCTCCCCTGGGGCTGCTGCAGGCCTTTGAGTCAGGCTTCCCAGGCTGTAAGGGGATGCGGAAACCAGCCGATTTCTCATCCAATTTCTAATTCTGGTCTGTGCCTGGGCGTACAGCGTGTCTTTAACAGACGGCCCTTCCTCTTTGCAGAATCGAGCGGGTGATGGACAACAACACCACGGTGAAGATGGTGCCCATCAAGATCGTGCACTCGGAAAGCCAGCCCGAGAAGGAGAGCCGCCAGGGCCTGGCCCGTGTCCCGGAGCCACCCGTGCTGCCCAGTGGGCTCGAGCGGGACCAGATCAAGACGCTTAGCACGTCCGAGCAGTCCTACTCCCGCTTCTGCCTGTACAGCCGCCAGGGCGCTGAGCCCCAGCCCCCTGGCACCCCGGTGCCCACGGCCAAGGACAGCCGGGCCTCCACGCCCACGCTCAGCTACGTGAAGGCCAAAGAGAGGACTGCCGAAGACCTCAAGTCGGAGGAGCTGGCCCGCGAGATCGCGGGCAAGGATAAGTCCCTGGCGGATATCCTGGACCCCAGCGTGAAGATCAAAACCACCATGGACCTTATGGAGGGCATCTTCCCCAAAGACGAGCACCTCTTGGAGGAGGCTCAGCAGCGGAGGAAGCTGCTCCCCAAAATCCCCTCTCCCAGAACCACAGACGAGAAGTGAGTAGACGCCGCCCTGGTTCTGCCCCCTGGTTGGATGTGGTTTTGCCCGGTGCCTCTTAGGCTTACAAGGGCGAGGGAGTGTATCTGTTGGTCTGTTTTCGTGACTGCTCTTTGGGGACAGATTTCCATAAGTGCTTATTAGCACTCTGGGGCTCTTTTGTCACCCTCCCGAAATTAAAAGCCCATTCTGGGGATGATGACGTCAGGTCCTGGCAAAGATGCGAAAATATACGTTTCCGGAGATGCCCACGGGGCTTCTTCTCACGAGGCGGTGGTTCTCAGCCGGAGGCTGTTGTCTCCCGCCACGGGACAGTTGGCAATGTCGCGATACACTTGGTTGCCAGCACTGGGAGAGGTGCCCCGGCATCTAGTGGGTGGAGACCAGGGATGCTGCTTGCAGCTCTGCACTGCACGGGACGGCCCCCCATCAAAGAATGGTCCGGCCCCAAGTGTCACCAGTACGGAAGCTGAGAAACTTGTCACAAGAGGGGTGAAAGTTGAGACGACTTCTTAGTATACGTGTTTATGAAAGAGGCTTTCTGTTGTTGCTTATGTAACTGAGGGAGTGAACTTGCTGCAATAGGTTTCGGAAAGAGCGCTTTCCAGCCCGTCCTTCAGTCACCTGCCCACAAAGGTGTATCTGCTCACATCTCTCCTGTTTCTGTACATGGTCTCCATAAGCATCGTTGACTGACGGTAGGCGGGAGTACCAGGCAGACAGGAAGTCAGGCCGTAGCAAGAGGCAGCAAATGCGGCTGCTGGTAGAAAGGTGCCCGGTGACCTTGGGCGTGCGGCCACGCCTACGGATAGCGGCAGACCTCTCCCCATGGACCTCGGGCTCCCGGCGGATACCATCTGCACTCTTCTCCCTCCGGGGCGAGCCTTCGAGCACCACCTGGCGGGGTGTTTTAGTTCTGACCTCACAACCTACTCCTTCCCCACTCTTGCTGTCTCATCTCTCTAGCTGGTGCCTTTCCGTTAGCACCACCATTTGCCGGTCACAGCCCAGGCTGTGGGACTCGCGGGCACGTCTGTGTGTACGCTCAGAGCTAACGGGTGTTCTGATGTTTTGTTACCCAGGAAGGAGGAGCTGAGTGTGCCGGCGGCCGTGTCCCTGGCCACCAACTCCACCTACTACAGCACGTCGGCCCCCAAGGCGGAGCTGCTGATTAAGATGAAAGACCTGCAGGACCAGCAAGAAGCCGAAGAGGATTCAGGGAGTGACGCCGACCACGACCTGTCGGTGAAGAAGGTAGGGGAGCTGCAATTCCAAACGAGAACGCGCCGGCTGGCTGGCAGGCAGGCCGGCCGGGGGCGGCACCCGGCTCCACCCCGACCCTGGGCCCTGCGCCGAGCGCCGTTGGTGTTGGGCTTCTATGTGGGACGCTGACATTTGGGCCTGTGTATTAAGCCCTTTGTGGGTGAGTCTTCTGTTCTAAAATTGGGCCTCTCTGCCAGGGTCTCTTTGCCGTCTCTTTGTAATGAGATCCAGTGTCAAATTAGCTAGGTGGCCACCAGTCTCTCTCATTTTAAGGTCAACTGATATGTCTCTTCCACCCCAGTTAAATCCAGAGGGCTTAATTGTATGACCTTCCGCAAGGCACATGTCCTCTTTCACTATCCGTTTCAAATATCTGTGATCCCGAT
Organism: Leucopleurus acutus; assembly: GCF_964270905.1. NCBI lineage: Eukaryota > Metazoa > Chordata > Mammalia > Artiodactyla > Delphinidae > Leucopleurus > Leucopleurus acutus. The sequence continues at coordinate 7,071,195 of NC_139164.1, forward strand.
GATGTTAATTAAATTCAACAGTATATTGTGAAGTGCGTTGTTAACCAAAAAGCATCATCTGAACTCCAAAAACTCACCCAGGCACTTGGGGATACAGCAGTAGACAAAACAGACTGGAGTCAGTCCTTATTTCCCTGAAGGCACTTGCGTGCTTACAGAGGAGATGGATAGCCAACATAAAAACAAATATAAAAAAACAAACAGGGCCCCGTGGGCCAATCCCTGCCCCCCACCTGCTCTTGTAAATACAGTTTTATTGCAACACGGCCACACTCATTCATTTGCATATGGTCTCTGGTAGCTTTCACGCTACACCAGCAGTGTTGAGTAGTTGCAACAGTGGCTGTGTGGTCCCTGAAGTCTAAAATATTTACTGTTTGGCCATTTATAGAAAAAGTTTGCCAACCCTTAATGGAGTAGGTCGGGTGGTCAGAAAACTAAAACAGCGTGAAGGAATAGAGAGAGGTAAAGGAGTATGATTGTAGAGAAGGCTCTGATGAGCGGATGATGAACAGACACCTGGAGTGATGTGAGCGAATGTCTGGTTGATCTGGGGAGGGTCTGGGGGAGTGGGGTTTGGGCAGCAAGTGCAAAGGCCCTGGGGTGGGAGTTTTGTGACACGTGGGGGAAGCAGCAGCGACCAATAGCTAGAGCTGTGTGGACAAGGAAGGGGGAGGATTAGAGAGGAGGTCAGAGGTGAAATAGCGTGTAACCATGAGGTCATGGTAGGGACAAAATTATTGCTATCAGTGTCGATGTCTTCACTACTGTACGAGCTTCAGATCTTCATGGCATGTCAACGGGCCAGACTTGTGACATCTAGGTGTGATTACCTGTTTTTTTTTTTTTTTAGGAAGGATTTAGCATAAAGGGAGAAAGGAATTGCCCAAGGCAGTCAGTTTCAGAGGATAGCATGTGCTGTTGGTTTAATTCCAGGGGCTTTGAGCATGCGTAGTCAGCACCAGGAGAAAAAGGAGGGAACCAGCATTTGGTGCATTTTTCCGTACACTTAGCATCTTGGAAGGGGCTTTCATAAAAAATACCAATTTGCTTTGACAAGACCCTTGCAAAGGATAATGTTTAATACCTCCTCGTATTGTTAGTTGTTTAAAAAATGCCATTGATTGGTTTCAAATATGATAGACAAACCCATTCCAGAAGAAATACCCTGACCCTTGTGTAAGAGACAGTGACTTTCAGTTTAGGAAGTGATAGCCTTTTTTTAATTCAAAAAGGAAATGAAAACTAAGAGTTTTGGTCCTGGGATTTTAGAGGCCCTGTGTCTGGCACAGGGTACCATTTGCTTTCTTCTGGTTGTGTTTTCCACGTTCTTAAAAATAATGAATTTAAAAAAACAAAGTGTTGTTATTCTCATACACCTAGAAAAAACATCCAGTTTGGACAGTTTTAATTTCGTCCACACCCTAGATGCAAAGAACTATGTTCTTTACACTGTGCCTTTGTTTCTCATGATGTACTGAATTTGGGAAGCAGCAGCCTTGGTACCGCTCCTTTCATCTGTCTGGGGCCTCTCCCGATTTCTTTGGGGGCACGAGATGCCGGCTTTGGGATTGACATGAGTCACTGTGAGCTTGCCCCCTGCCCATCACCCCACCAGGATTAAATTCCTAAGTCAACTGATGTTTTTGGTTCAGTAAGCGTATGTCGGGCACTTTCACCCCAAGCAGGAAATGCTTTAAGCGCTAGGTCAGTGCTGTCGCTGACCCAGTAGTCCTGTTCTCCTGGCTGCGCTGCCTCTGCTGCCTTTCCAGTGCCCTCATATCTACGGTGTCACGCGCTTACGAAGTGTGCACGGGACGAGGAGAAGGGAGGGCTGTGCAGGTGCGCTTGGGAGGACTTGATGGCTCGCTTGATAGGAAAAATGCTGCATGGAGACCCTCTTTGGAAGCATCGTCCTGAGACACAGATCACCCGTATCAGGCATACGAAGTGTAGGGTGCCTCCAGCGCTTCAGCGGGTCTCCCGAGGTGGTTTGATTTTTTTTTTTTTTTCCCTCCTGCCCAAATAGTCCCTGGGATGGGGCAGTGTCTACCGAACGGTAGCGGTGAGCTCGGAGCAGCTTCTCAGGCACACTTGCAGTCTTGCCGGCAGCGGCTGTGGACAGGCGCCTACTGCATGCCAAGCAGCGGGCTGAGCCTCCGGGGATTTCACCCATCTTCATGTTAGCCCTGGAGGTCGGGGCAACTGCTCCCTGCTCAGCTCTGGACACCGTCCTGGAGGGTTTCACGAGACTGAGCCTTCTCCCTGCCGAGCCCTGTGGACTCCGTCTGGGGCCAGAGTTTGAAAACTGCCCCAGGACGGGGCGGGGGGGGGGGGGCGGTGGACAGCACGGACCATTTTCATGGGTCTGTTGTACATAAAATAGTGTTACTCACTGTGGAGCAACAGACTGAGTTTAAAAATCCTAATCGGACTTAACATTCCAGCTAATTGTTTAATCCTCATTTGGGTGCGGGCAGCAGAGCACTGCCTCCGTTTTCATCACCCCAGCCTCGGGCTAGCACAGGGATGCGTTGGCCTCCTAAACCCCACGTAACCTGCCGTGTCCGTCGACACGAGGTTGGCGGACTCGTGCAGGGCGGGTGGCAGCAGGGTTCCGAAAAGGACAACGGGTGACTTTGCTTCTCGCCGTTGGCCCTTCACCGCTCACCGTGTCAGGGCGGGCCGCCGGTTGGCATCCGCCATGCGTGGGTTTAACAGCAGAAGCACGTCCGTAGTCATGGGAACAGGGTTTTTCTGGGGAAGGCTTCCCTGCTGGACCCCTTCTGAGCGGTCCTTGTAATTTTTCTCAAATGTGATGACCCACGAGACAGATAATCTGCTTTCTCTGCCCCTCAACTCGGACCACATGGTGCCGCTTCACTTCAGGATGGTGACCGATTAACAGGTCTTTGTACGTGTCATTTTTGCTCTGTAAAAATTCGTCATTTCGAGAGCTGGCAGGAGGGGGGAATGGGGAGCTCGTATTGAACGCTCGGAGTTTCCGTTTCGGAGGATGGAGAGGATGTGGAGATGGGTGGCGGTGCTAGCCCACAGCACCGTGCACGCCTCAATGCCACGGAACAGCGCACGAGAAAAGAGACGGGACGGTAAACGTTGCAGCATATATATTTCATGACGTTTAAAGAAGTCATTTATTTACATTTTGGTCAAATGGAGATCAGTACTTTATTATTGTGAAAGACTTGCCTAAGTTCATTGACATCCTTCATCTGTCTTAATTTTTATTGCTCATTCTACATGGAAGACACGTTTTAATCACGGAGTTCAGTACCAGACGTTCACTACCAGACTCAATAACTTGTGTGCATGTAGGTCTTCCAATTGGGAACTGCCAAAGAAGGAAGTGCAGGGACTTCCCTGGCGGTCCAGGGGTGAGGACTCGGCGCTTTCACTGCTGAGGGCCTGGGTGTGATCCCTGGTCGGGGAACTAAGATCCCACAAGCCGCACAGCGCGGCCAGAAAAAAAAGCAAAAAACAAAGAAGGAAGCACAGGGTATCACAGAGGCCCGGAGAATCCTTGCAAAGATACAGGCTGAAACGAGGTTTACCGTGAGTAGCCCCAGGGGTCCCACTCCTGCATAGTCTGATAGGACAGTCACAGGATGAGAATAGGTTTGTTCTGTTCCGTTTCTGAATCAAACGCCAATGATTGAACAGGAAGGCCTTATCCTTCCCCTAGTCTTAAACATCCCCAGTTAGTTAGTTATGGCTGCGTTGGGTCTTCGTTGCTGCACGCGGGCTTTCTCTAGTTGCGGCGCGCGGGCTTCTCATTGCGGTGGCTTCTCGTTGTGGAGCACGGGCTCTAGGCGCGCGGGTCTCAGTAGTTGCAGCACTCGGGCTTCAGTAGTTGTGGCTCGTGGGCTCTAGAGCGCAGGCTCAGTAGTTGTGGCGCACGGGCTTAGTTGCTCCACGGCATGTGGGATCTTCCCGGACCAGGGCTCGAACCCGTGCCCCCTGCATTGGTAGGTGGATTCCCAACCACTGCGCCCCCGGGGAAGTCCCCCTGTTATTTACTGATGCCAAAAAGCTGCCGCCCGGCTGAGCTGAGTGGCCCGCAGATCCGGGATGGGTGAGGGGGTGCCGCAAGGCGGCCCTGACCGCGTTCCCTGCCCTGTGCCCACAGCAGGAGCTCATCGAGAGCATCGGTCGCAAGCTGCAGGTGCTGCGGCAGGCGCGGCAGAGCCTGCGGGAGGACATGCAGGCCAACAGCGCGCTGGGCGACGAGGTGGAGGCCCTGGCCAAGGCCGTCTGCAAGCCCAACGAGTTCGACAAGTTCCGCATGTTCATCGGGGACCTGGACAAGGTGGTGAACCTCCTGCTGTCGCTGTCCGGCCGCCTGGCCCGCGTGGAAAACGCCCTCAACAATCTGGACGACGGCACTGCTCCTGGCGATCGGGTAACTATGGCCAGGGCTGACCTGGAAGGCGGGGCGGGGTGTGGCTTTCCTGTGGGGGGTGGAGCAGACCGCCGGGAAGCCTCGTTCAGTCGCCGCGGCCACCTGTCCGCCTCGTAGCGCAAGACGCCGTTGAACGCCCAGGGCTTGCTCGCTCCGTCCTTGTAGCGGGGGCGGGGGCGGGGCGGGGGCGGGGGCGGGGGGGAGGCGGCGCGGCGCGCGTCCGGGAGAGTGGACCTCTTCTCGTATAGTCCCACGACCGCTGCTAGTGTCGGTCTCTTCCTAGAACGTAGTCTCTGTTTGTAACCTTTCCCCACCGCAGGTAAGTGGGTAAGTGGAGCTCCCCCACTGCCTGACGAGTCCTCGGCCCCCAGTGACAGTGGCGTTTGATGGTGACTTGGTTGCTGGGACTTCACAAGAGGGCCGGCAGGGTCTAGAATGAGTCTAAGAGCTGCTCTGCTTTCCTCCTCCCTTCACAGCAGTGCAACTTGGGACATTTCTTAGTGGGTCTGCGTGTCTGCTCTTTGCACATGCAAGACACCATCTACCTTACAGGCTTTACTACTTCGTAGGTCAGGTAGCAGGAGCACATCTAGTTTGCTTCTTTCCACATAATAGGCCTTCAAAATGATCATCTTCATCATTAATAAGGCACCTTAACTTCTCTACAAGGGGAGCAGAAAAGGTACCCCTCCCCCTGGACTCCAGGTGAGAGTGGTTTCAGGTTACACAGAAAGATCTTACAAAGCGCGTGGCTTTGAGCCCGTGATCTTTTGTGCTTAGCCAAGTCGTTAGTGACTGTCAATCACGGAACGTATTGCATAAGGGTCGAAAAAGTAACTGGGGCTTTGGACCCCGATCCCCTTGGGTTACGTTCGCATTCCATTTTGCTGCTCTTGCCGTCTTTGCCAAGTTTATCTGAAAGAACTCAGGGAAATAACATGAATGGGAAAGAGAGACTTACTTGTAATTGAAATAGTAAACTCTCAAGGATCGATTAAATGAAAAATAGTATTGTCTTTGCAGCTCAGCTCATCCTTATCTCCCCTTGCTTGGGACTGACCAAGCCTTATTTAGAATTGGAGGAAGTAGAAGCAGTCACACACCGGGGCCCGTGGTCCTCCTGGGGACCTGGCTGCATAGCTCCTAACTGCATCCCTAGGGGGGCCGTGGGAGGGAGGAGAAGCAGACAGGCGCTCTCCCCCGTGGCTGTGTGTGGCTGATGCAGCGTCACCTTCGTGGACCCAAAGGAGTGCTCAGTCACCACGTCCAGGGGCAGCACAGTGGGCTAGCCTCCCGTGTGGCCGGTGCCAGATGAAAATCTCCGGGTCCGGCAGCCAGGGCTTGGGAAAGCTGCGGTTTGCAGAGACAGGCACGCTAACGAGTGAAAAGATGTGGCCTCAGGCTGTAGGAGGCTTCCCCTGTCTTCCCAGGTAGAAAATGAGCACGCGGGCAGATGCAGACACGTGAATCCCTCCCTCCCATCAGCAGCTTCTAGTTGCCAGGGAGCCCAGCTGACCTTAGTGGCCCGAACCGCATTTCTCGCATCAGTTGAGGTCTGTTTCCCTTTTGGTTGGCATGAATTGGCCTTATACCTTGCCTCTTGCCGTGAAAATACATTGTCTTTGTTTCACAAGCACCTGAAGCTCAAGGTGTCCCCCGGAACAGGTGACCCCGAAAGGTTGTGCAGTCGGGGGCACTTCCCGGAAGCCTCACCCCAGGAGCAGCTTCTGCTGTCAGCCTCCGTTTAATAGCAGCTCACCTTGTCTGAGCTCCTTCTGTGGACCAGCGCTCTGCAGAGCACTCGCGCACCCGGGATGCTCACGCGTGGCCGTGGGTAGAATGTCCAAGCTGCAAGGTGGCCCTGCTGGTGTCAGAAACTCGCACCGGGGACAGGGCGTCCGTGGCTTCTGCCAGCCGGCACTTGCAGACATCTACCGCGTTCACCTCTCCCCCCCCTCAGTTTTCATTAAAGTTAGAGAGGGCAGGGGAAGTGGGGGCGCGCCCTGTGGGCAGACAGCGAGTGCTGCGTTCTGGAAACGGGGGCGTCTGTGTGACCCAGGGCGGGACCCTCAGAAGGAGAGAGGGCACCTCCCCGACAGGCGCGGTCTCTCCCCCCGCCCCGCCGCCCCCTCTCACGGCCTCGGCTACAGCTTTGCTCCCGGGCTGCAGCTCCGTCTGCCGGCAGGGTCTAGCAGTCCTGCCCTGGAATCTCTTTAGAACCTGCGCCTTGTGTCCATTTGGCCACGGTATTGGCAGGGAAAGGCCTTGGACGCACACCGGCTGCCTCAGCCCTTTGCTCTTCCTGAGCATCTCCCGGTCCTGGAGCATTTCGTGCCTGGATGGCTCCCGTGTTCCTCACGGCCTTTCACGGAGACAGGAGCAAGTGGAGGTGGCAGCGGCCCAAGAGCGCCAACGGGGGAGCTGGCGCTGGGGCCTCTGCTCCGCGAGGTGCCTCCTGCCCACGCCCCAGGTGCTTCTGCGCGGGTCCCTAACTCGGGTGGCGTCAGGGTCTCCACTGGACCAGCCCCCAAAAGAGCTGCCGGACACCGTTTCCCCCCCCCCCCCGGCCCCCACCACCACCGCCACTGCCTGGTCCCCAGCAGGCTCGTCTCTCTCTGTCTCTCCAGCAATCCCTGCTCGAGAAGCAGCGGGTCCTCATCCAGCAGCACGAGGACGCCAAGGAGTTGAAGGAGAACCTGGACCGCCGGGAGGGCATCGTGTCCGACATCCTGGCCAGCTACCTCAGCCAGGACAGCCTGGCCGACTACGCGCACTTCGTGAGGATGAAGTCGGCCCTCCTCATCGAGCAGCGCGAGCTGGAGGACAAGATCCACCTGGGCGAAGAGCAGCTCAAGTGCCTGCTGGACAGCCTTCCGCCCGACAGAGGCAAATGAGGGGCCTGCGGCCCGACGCCTCCCCGGCGGGGCACGCAACAGGAGGCAGATGAAAACCCCAGCCTGGACTTAGGTCCTGGAGAGAGAATCCCTCCCAGAACCAAATGGCCGTTAGAAAAGCAATAATTTCCGTGGGCGCGTTTGGGATGATTGATTGAATGTCTTAGTTCCCCTCCTGAATGCTGAGCAGAGTGGCTCCCCGTCACCCTTGGCCTGGAAGCAACCCCACGTGGCGCCCGGTGAACGGTGAGTTCCCGAGTACGGACTGAGCTCTGGTCCCGAGGTGCACGCACGTGGTCCTTGCCGGCTCGGGTCTGCCCTTCCGTCTTCCCACGCTGCACCCCTTCCTCCTCTCAGGAGGCAATGAGCGCGTGTCGGGCAAAGCCTGGCGCACGACCTCTCCGGTGGGTCGCGGGAGGTGGCGGCTGCCGGCCTCTCCTGTTGGCCCAGAAGTGTTGAGCGGTCGTTGTGTGTGTCATATAAGGATGATCTGCGACCCAGCAAAAATCAGGATGATACTTTAGTAACACTCGACAAAGGTGAATGGTTTTCCATGTGGTTAAAAACCAGCTGTGAAAAGAAGAGCGTACATGTTGGGTTCACTCACTCTAAAATTGCCACTTAAATAGCGTTCGCGCTTTAAAACACACGCAAAGCAGACACACGGTTTTAGCACTTCTCGGCTGACGTCACGGTTCAAATGGTATTTTCCTGCAAAGAGAAATTACTTGGCTAAAAGCGTGTCCGGTAAATGTGCTTGCTAGGTGTTTTTTGGCTTAAGGCCGACGAGATATTTCTTAACTTACTCTTTCCCCAGAACATTTATTTTGCGTGTGTATGATCCTTAATTACAATTGGCAATTTCTCTCTTTTTGCCTCTATTAGTTACCGTGCCGTAAGGGCCACATACCGTTTAAGAACCCTTGCCCTGGTTTCTCAGAGGTCCCGGTGGACCACAGAACTCCTAGACCCAATCTTTTTCTGCCACACAGTGTACAGCTCCTAGTACCCTTTTTTAGTGGTTGAAATTGTGAGATGGTAAAGAGTCTATTCACTAAAGAAAACGGTCAAGCTGTCATTTTCCACTGGACGGATCACAGGCTAGGAGAAAATAACTTGCAAATCATGTATGTGACAAACCGTTTGTATCCAGAATGTATAAGAACGCTCAAACTTAACAGTAAGAAAACAAACAGCCCGATTAAAAGGTGGGCAAAAGACTGAAATAGACGCTTCACCAAAGAGGGATATATGCATGGCGAGTAAGCACGTGAATCGCTGTTTTAGCCACCAGTGGCGTGGTTCTCACGTACTTATTTTTAATCTGATCACTGTGGAGTGGTGAGTTTCGTCACAGTGCTCATCTGTTGAAATGTGTGGTTAATGGCGGGAGAAGCCCTAGGATAACTTCACGTCGAGGTCATGTGCAGACTTTGGTTTGATCTGTGAGATCGTTTTACTCCTTATTTCTCTTACTCCTATGAAAGAAGTTTTCCAGCGGCAGGGGGAGATGTCCCTCTGTCAGCAGTGGCTGCTGCCTTACCAAACACAGACGCACGCAAATGTCTTAAAGGACACTAACTAGGCCAGACTTCGCCAGCCAGAGGGGAGACTGGACTCCCGGGCTGCCGCAGTGATCTCCGTGCACCCGTAGAGGGGGCCGACCTGGCAGGCGTCCGTGATGCTGGCAAAATAAACACTCCTTTGGCAGCCCACCGACGCCAAAGAGAAATGCCTTTTCAAGTTTTTACTCCTATTCAATTAAGCTATTCCTGACTTGAAAAATCCCTCTTCTGCCAACGAAGTGTCCTTGCCACGTGGTGTGGGTCACTTGCTGTGAAAACTGATCACGTCAGGAAAGGTAAAGCTGGCTGTCCATGGACACCCCCCCACACACACTGCCCCTGCTTCCTCCTTCGGGGAGACAACCACGGTGATTTCAGTGTTTTTAATTGTCACAAAGCTTTTACCTGTGATTCTTTCCCTTCAAATACAGTATTGTGATCATTTTGATGATATGTCTGTAAAATGTGAAAATAGAATTTGTGTCTGTATCCAGCTTTTTGGTGTCTTTTGAGACCTTTCTCTTCTACATAGCAATATATAGTGCTCTACTGTCCTTTTAACGAAGCACATAGAATCACAACATTCCCGTTTGCCTCTTCAGTGTCTGGTTAGTGGGGACCCACAGATTGCAGTGAGTCAATGTACATAACTTTGTATATAGTTATGTTATTGCATATAAAGACAATCTGGTGCTAATGTTTCGCCCTTGGCATTCTTCGGTGGTGGCTGATAGCTCACCCTTGGTCATAGCTCAGCTGTGGAATGCTCTGTATAGTGAGATTCCAGTCAGGGGCGTTGCGCCTTTGGAAGATGCGTACAGATTTCACGCTCAATACTTTCACTTACGTCTCAACAGATCATTCTGCTTGACGTTCACAAAATAAATGGTGTCCTTCCGTGAACCGAGCATGTCTTTGATTTACATCTTTTTTTTTTTTTAAGAATTGCAGTATCCTTACCGTATATTAGATTCTTCAACCATTGATAAATGGTGGGATTAATTCTATGTATGTATGTATGTGACTATTTCTGCCAGTCTAGTAAAGGGCAGTCAATTTGCAGTCAGGAAAATGTCACAGACACAGGTTGTATAAGTCAGTGCCTGCCACAGCAGTGCTGTGTAACAAGCACTGTAAAATCGCAGCAGGGGCCAGTGAGACGTATTCCGTTAGCTCATGAAATTGGAGATCAGGCTCTGCTCCACGTGCCCGTCATGTTCCTCCTGGCACCAGGAGTTTGGCCTGGGCGGGTCAGTGGCAGATGCATAAGAGAACAAGCCCAGTCCCAGCCGTGCTTCTCCTGTCTCTGGTTAGAGTGCACCTGCTAACCTTCCATTGCCAAAGCAAGTGCTGCAGCCAAACCCAAAGTCGGAGGGTGCGGCATGTGCTCTACCCCTTTAGTGGAAGGAACCGGAAGTCCCGTGGCAGAGTGTGGCTACAGGGAGCTGTGAGGAGTTGGGGCCGTTGATGGGCCACACCTCCCACACCAGGGCCGGATACCGAAGAGCACGAAATCGTCCAGGACCCGAAGCCGAGCTCCTGGAGCAAAGCCAGCTCTGCCGCTTCGGGCGGATGGCTGTGAGCAAGCGCCAGCCTCCCCAGCCTCAGCCTCCTCCTGTGTAGCCGGAGGAGCGCGGTTGTGAGAGCAGCTGAGCTGATGTGTTAATGTGCTCAGGACCGTGCCTGGGTCAGACGGGTGCCAGTGGAAGCGCCCACACTTCTGCTGCCATCACTGTATTCTGGACCTGGAGGAAGTGCCTTCCCTGCATCCAAACGCATCTGTCGGAACCACCCAGCACACGGCAGTTGCTCCTGGGTGGCTGATTAGAAACGCTTCTGCTGTGCAGCAGGTTGGTGGGACCCGAAGGTTAGCCAACTGAGAGGGAGGGATTCTTTTGTTTTTAACAAATTTATTTATTTTTGGCTGCACTGGGCTTTCTCTAGTTGTGGCGAGCAGGGGCTACTCTTCGTTGTGGTGCGCGGGCTTCTCATTGCACCGGCTACTTTTGTTGCGGGCTCTAGGTGTGTGGGTTTCAGTACTTGCGGCATACAGGCTCAGTAGGTGTGGCTCGCAGGCTCTACAGTGCAGGCTCAGTAGTTGTGGCACATGGGCTTAGTTGCTCCGCGGCATGTGGGATCTTCCCAGACCACAGCTTGAACGCGTGTCCCCTGCTTTGGCAGGTGGATTCTTTTTTTTTTTTTAATTCATTCATTCATTTATTTTTGGCTGTGTTGGATCTTCGTTGCTGTGCACGGGCTTTCTCTACTTCTGGCGAGGGGGGCTACTCTTCGTTGCAGTGCGCGGGCTTCTCATTGCAGTGGCTTCTCTTGTTGTGGAGCACGGGCTCTAGGCGCGCGGGCTTCAGTAGTCGTGGCTCGCAGACTCTAGAGCGCAGGCTCAGTATCGTGGCTCACGGGCTTAGTCGCTCCGCGGCATGTGGGATCTTCCCGGACCAGAGATCAACCTGTGAGCCCTACATCGGCAGGCGGATCCTTAACCACTGCACCACCAGGGAAGCCCCAAGAGCGAGGGATTTTTCTTAACAAGCATTACTCAAATTTAGGAGAGTGAATTTGTATTTAGAACAAGAAAAAAATTGACCCAAATCACAGATTTTTAAAAAGTGCACAAATGCCTCCTACATTTTATGCTTGCCTTCTACCAGGATACTCTGCTTGTCTTATGTGAGTTCTGTTATGGTCGAGGAATTCATCACACAGGGGGCAATGGAAACGCACCTTAGGCTGCTGCTGGGATGGTGCTTCTGGGAGCCAGTGACCCTTGTGCCGCACTCCACGACCCATGGAAGGAGATGCTCAACGTTTTGCTTCTTCAGGGCCAGCTGCACTGCACACGCTGAGCCAGTCTCAGGCACAGGGACGCAGGAGACACTGACTCCATCGTTAACCTGTCAGCTGTACTGCCCTGTGGCTGTGCCCTGAAAGCCCAGGCATCCTGAGTGTGTGTTTTCTGCATTTCCCATTAAAACAATAGAACCCCGGAGGGGTGTGTGTGTGTGTGTGTGTGTGCTGGTATAGGCTGAGCATTGAGTCACAGTGAGCCGTTTGCCTGTGTGTGTTTGGGCGTATGGGTTAGTATACGCTGTGCATTTAGTCACAGTGAGACGTGTATGTGCGTGTCTCTGTGTGTGATGGTATAGGCGGTTCACTGATTCACAGTGAGATGTGTGAGTGCGTGTTTGTGTGTGTGTATGCTGCTACATATTAAGCATAGATTCACAGCCGTGTGTGTCTGTATGTGTGTGTGTGTGTGCTGGTACAGGCTGTGCAATGAATCAGAGAGCTGTGTGTGCGTGTGCGTGTGTGTGTGTAGGGGGCTCAGCACTGAATTAGTGAGGTGTGTTGTGTGTGTGTGCGTGTCTGCGCACACTGGTATGGACTGTACATTGAGTCACAATGAGCTGTGCGTGTGTGTGTGTGTGTATTTGGCTTAGTGTCTACGTGAGTCACACTAAGTTGCGTGTGTGTGCAGGTATACGCTGAGCATTGAGTCACACGTAGGTGTGTATGTGTGTGTGTGACGGTATAGGCAGTTCATTGACTGACAGTGAGCCATGTGTGAGTGCGTGTTTTTGTGTGTGTGTGCTTGTATAAACTGTGAATTTAGTTACACTGATGTGCCTGTGTGTGTGTCTGTATGTGTTGGTATGGACGGTGCACTGAGTGACAGTGAGCCGTGCATGTGTGTGTCTTTGTGTATGTATGTGCTGGTATAGACTGTGCACTGAGTTACAGCAAGGTGTGTTTGTGTGTGTGTGTGTGCTGGTATGGTCTGTGCATTTAGTCACATTGAGCCAGGCCTGTGTGTGTGTGTGCTGGTAAAAACTGTACATGGAGTCACAGTGAGCCGTGTGTGTGTGTGTGTGTGTGTGTGTGTTGCTACAGGCTAGGCATTGAGTCACAGTGAGCCATGTTTTTGTCCTGGTGCAGGCTGTACAATGAATCACAGCCGTGTGTGTGTGTGTGTGTGTGTGTGTGTGTGTGTGTGTGTGGGTATAGGCTGAGCATTTAGTCACAGTTAGCTGCGTGGATGTGTTTTTGTGTGTTGGTATAGGTTTTATGAGTCACTGGGGTGTGTGTGTGTGTGTGTGTGCTGGTATATTCTGAGCATTGAGTCACAATGAGGTGTGTGTGTCTGTGTGTGTGTATATGCTGGTATGGACTGCGCATTCAATCACAATGAGCCATGTGTGTGTGTGTGTAGTGGTGTGGGTGTGCACTGAATCACAGTAGGGTGTGTGTGTCTGGGAGTGTGGGCTGGTATAGGCTGGGCATTGAGTCACAGTGAGCCGTGTGTATTTCTGTGTGGTGTGTGTGTGTGCTGGTACACGCTGTGCACTGTGTCAGAGTGAGCCGTGCATGTGTATCTGCTGGTATAGGCTAAGCACTGAATCACAGTGAGCTGTGTGTTATTTGTGTGTGTGTAGCGTAGGCTGTGCATTGAGTCACAGTGAGCCGTGTGTCTGCCTGTGTGTGTCTGCCTGTGTGTGTCTGGTGTCTGCCTGTGTGTGTCTGGGAGTGGGGGCTGGTATAGGCTGGGCATTGAGTCACAGTGAGCCGTGTGTATTTCTGTGTGTGTGTGTGTGTGTGTGTGTTTGTGTATGTGTGGCCTGGCATATGCTGTGCACTGAGTCACAGTCAGCCGTGTGTGTGTGTGTGCTGGTACGGGCTTTGCATTGAGTAACTGAGGTGTGTGTGTGTGGTGCTACAGACTGTGCATTGACTCCCAGTGAGCCCTATGTGTGTGTATGTGTGAGTGTGATGGTATAATCTCAGCACTGATCCACAGTGAGCTGTGTGTATGTATGTGCTGGTAGGGACTGTGCATTGAGTCACACTGAGCCGTGCATGTGAGTCTTTGTGTGTGTGTGCTGGTATATGCTGTACATTGAGCCACAGGGAGCCGTGCGTGTGTGTGTTTGTGTGTGTGTATTTGGAGGTGTAGGGTCTGCATGAGTCACAATGTGTGTTTGTGTGTGCTTGTATAGGCTGAGCACTGAGTCACATTTACATGTGTGTACGTGTGTGCTGGTATGGGCTTTGCATTGAGTCAATGGTGTGTGTGTGTGCTTGTGTGTGTGCTGGGATTGGCTGAGCATTGAGTCAGACTGCGCGGTGTGTATGCGTGTGGGGGGCAGCGCTGATATCGTCTGAGCGCTGAGTTACAGTGAGGTATGGTGTGTGTGTGTGTGCTGGTATGGACTCTACACGGAGTCACAATGAGCTGTTTGTGTGTGTTTGTGTGTGTATTTGGCTTAGTGTCTACGTGAGTCACACTAAGTTGTGTGTGTTTTTGTGTGCGGTATACGCTGAGCATTGAGTCACACGTAGGTGTGTGTATGTGACGGTATGGGCAGTTCATTGATTGACAGTGAGCCATGTCTGTGTGTTGTTTCTAGTGTAGACTGTGCATTGAATCACACTGAGCCGTGTGTCTGCCTGTGTGTGTTTGGGTGTGTGGGCTGGCATAGGCTGGGCATTGAGTCACAGTGAGCCGTGTATGTTAGTGTGTGTGTGTGTGTGTGTGTGTGTGTGTGGCCTGGCATATGCTGTGCACTGAGTCACAGTCAGCCACGTGTGTGTGTGTGTGTGTGTGTGTGTGCTGGTAAGGGCTTTGCACTGAGGTCTGTGAGTGTGGTGCTACACACTGCATTGACTCACAGTGAGCCTTGTGTGTCTGTCTTTGTGTGTCTCTGTCTGCTGATATAGGCTGTACATGCAGTAACAGTGAGCCCGTGCATGTGAGTCTTTGTGTGTGTGTGCTGGTATATGCTGTACATTGAGTCACAGGGAGCCGTGTGTGTGTGTGTTTGTGTGTGTGTATTTGGTGGTGTAGGGTCTGCATGAGTCAAAATGTGTGTGTGTGTGCTTGTACAGGCTGAGCATGGAGTCACATTTAGATGTGTGTGTGTGCGTGTGTGTGCTGGTATGGGATTTGCATTGAGTCACTGGTGTGTGCGTGTGTGCTTGTGTGTGTCTTGGTATAGACTGAGCATTGAGTCAGACTATGCCATATGTTCTGGGGGGGCTGATACAGTCTAAGCATTGAGTTACAGTGAGGTGTGCTGTGTGTGTGTGTGTGTGTGCTGGTATGGACTGTACATTGAGTCACAATGAGCTGTGCGTGTGTGTGTGTGTGTATATTTGGTTCAATATCTGCATGAGTCACAGTATTGTGTGTGTGTTTGTGTGTGCCGGTATACGCTGAGCATTGAGTCACACTTAGGGGTGTGTGTGTGTGTGTGTGTGTGAGATGGTATAGGCGGTTCACTGATTCACAGTGAGCCATGTGTGAGTGCGTGTTGCTGTGTGTGTGCTGGTACACACGGTGAATTTAGTTACACTGAGGTGCCTGTGTGTGAGTGTATGTGTTGGTATGGACGGTACACACCGATAGTCTATTAATTTTTGACGAAAAAGGCAAGAATATACAATGGGAAAAAGTCTCTTCGGCAAGTGGTGCTGGGAAAGTTGGACAGCTGCATGTAAATCAATAAATTTAAAACACACCCTCTCACCGTACACAAAAATAAACTCAAAATGGCTTAAAGACTTAAACGTAAGGCATGACACCATAAAACTCCTAGAAAGGAACACAGGCAAAACATTCTCTGACATAAGTTGCACCAATGTTTTCTTAGGTCAGTCTCCCAAGGCAATAGGAATAAAAGCAAAAATAAACAAATGGGACCGAATCAAACATACAAGCTTTTGCGCAGCAAAGGAAACCATTAACAAAACGAAAAGATGACCTACAAAACGGGAGAAAATATTTGCAAACAATGCAACTGAGAAGGGCTTAATTTCCAAAATATATAAACAGCTCAGACACCTCAACAACAAAAAAATAAATGAACCAATCAAAACAGGGCCAGAAGATCTAAAACGACATTTCTTCAAAGAAGAAACACAAATAGCTAATAGGCACATGAAAAGATGCTCAAAATCACTAATTATCAGAGAAATGAAAATCAAAACTACAATAAGGGACCATCTCACACTGGTCAGAATGGCCATCATGAAAAACTCTACAAATAACAAATGCTGGAGAGGGTGTGGAGAAAAGGGAACCCTCTTACACTGTTGGTGGGAATGTAAATTGGTACAGCCAATTTGGAGAACCGATGTGGAGGTTCCTTAAAAAACTAAAAATTGAATTACCATATGATCCAGCAATCCCACTCCTGGGCATACACCCAGACGAAACTCTAATCCAAAGAGCTACATGCACCCCTATGTTCACAGCAGCACTATTCACAATAGCCAAGACATGGACACAACCTAAGTGTCCACTGACAGATGAATGGATAAAGAAGATGTGGTACATGTATACAATGGACTAGTACCCAGCCATAAAAAAGAACAAAATAATGCCATTTGCAGCAACATGGATGCAACTAGAGATTACCATACTAAGTGAAATAAGTCAGAAAGAGAAAGACAAATACCATACGATATCACTTATATGTGGAATCTAAAATATGACACAAATGAACATATCTATGAAACAGCAACAGACTCACGGACATAAAGAACAGACTTGTGGTTGCCAAGGGGGAGGAGGTTGGGGGAGGGATGGAATGGGAGGTTGGGGTTAACAGATGTAAACTATTATACATGGGATAAACAAGGCCCTACCGTGTAGCACAGGGAACTATATTCAGTATCCTATGATAAACCATAAGGGAAAAGAATATTCAAAAAGAATGTATATATATGTATAACTGAATCACTTTGCTGTACAGCAGAAATTAACACAACGTTGTAAATCAACTACACTTCAATAAAAAATAAAATAAAATGACCGAGAGAAGAAACAATGATGGGTGTATTTTACTCTGTGTAAAGTTTACGTTCAAAGAAAAGCACTGTAAACAAATACGGCTCACTAGTTAATGCCACGCTTGCTGAGATACTTAAGGAGACATGTACTCATGTCTGCAGTTTACCACAAAATGCATCAAGGGATAAGGTGGATCGGGGCTTTCCTGGCGGCACAGTCGTTAAGAATCCACCTGCCAATGCAGAGGACACGGGTTCGAGCCCTGGTCTGGGAAGATCCCACATGCCGCGGAGCAACTAAGGCCGTGCAGCACAACTACTGAGCCAGCGCACCACAACTACCGAAGCCCGCGCGCCTATAGCCCGTGCTCCGCAACAAGAGAAGCCACGGCAATGAGAAGCCTGCACACCTCAACGAAGAGTAGCCCCCCACCCCCGCTCGCCGCAACTAGAGAAAGCCCGCGCGCAGCAACGAAGGCCCAACACGGCCACATAAACAAATAAATAAATTTATTTTTAAAAAAAATGTCTAGGTTAGCACTCCAATAGCAGAAAAGTTGACTTTATACTGAACGAACTACTACACCCTCATCTTGTTTATCTCCCCTGCCCAGGAACTCAGAATCCTGAGCTCATAATAAAGGGAGATTATGGGTGAGGTTTTCCTTTCTTTGTATTTCTCCGGGTACTTTAAGTTTTTTACATTGCACATGTATTAATTTCTAATAAAGTTATATAGCATCTTTATCAACATGTGAAGAACACATCTGCACTTTATAAACTGCTCTGCCTTCATAAGCATTCTTCTATTTCTCCACCGGAGGGCAGCATAAGCACAGTAAATAGCAAAAATAATTTCAAGGCCTTTGGTCTGAAATTGAACGCTGCTCTTCAGCTGTTTATTTCGACAGGCTGCTGGTACAAATTAATCATTAGGTTGTTTCTTTTTCTGATAACTGACTATATATTCACTGTAAAAACTGACATATTGGAGAAAAGACAACTCACCTATAATCAGGGACCATGTGGCATTACGAAAAGAGGAAGGTACATCTTTCTTTAAAAGTCTGCTGACGAAAAGTCCCCCATACAACAATTTTCTAATCTACGCTTCACATCAAATGTCTCTTAAGCATTTCCCTGCTTCCCTAAGTTCTCTGACATGGTGGTTTCTAAAGGCCGCCTGGTGTTCCGGTCTGTGGACTCGTTGGACCTTGCTTCCCTGATTTAAATTGGTCATTTAGGTGTTTTAACCGTCTTTAAAGTATTAAAGATTTCCCATGTATAAAATATACATAGAAAACTATACCACCCAATTAATCACTACTCGAATTCGATAGATGTTAATTGTTGCCACTTTTACTTCAGATATTTTGAAGAAAGAAAAAGTTTACAGGTAGGGTTGGAGGTCCCCATGTCCAACTAACTTCTCTCCTTCTTTCCCCAGAGTCACCTCTGATCTGAAGCTGCTGCTTATTTTTCCTATCCTTGATCTCAGGCTTTCATTACAAAACTATGTTCTGTAAACAATATAGTATTGTCCTGAGCTTTTAAATTCTACACGTAAGTGTAATCACCACGGCATGTCCCATATTTGCTTAACGTTATGATTTACCCCCTGTTGATTTAGACCTAGTTAACTTTAACTGCTTTAAGGTATTATACTTTATAAATAGAATTTATTAACACATTCCCTATCGATAAGCATTTAGGTGGTTTCTAATCACTGAGTATCACTGCTCCTTTGATGGGGCAGGTGTGCACAGCTTCTCTAGCTGTTATACCTAGAGGAGAATTAAGTTTGGGACTCCAGCAGAGGAATGGCGGATTCGAAAGGGTCATCCCCTTCAGCTCTACTGGCTACTGCTGAATCACACTCCTGAATTACCAAGTTTCAATTCAGCGGGTCGTGAATTAGTCCCGTTTCCTCACTTCCTCTTTGTGGTAGGAGGCATGGCTTTAAGCATCTCGGACGTTAAGCACCTCTTCACGGCCACTGGCAACAAGGTTTTGTCTTTTGTGAATCCATTGCCTTTGCTTATTACCTGCTTGGGTTCTTTACCTTTTCCTTATCGATTTGTACAAATTGTGTATCTATGTCTGATTGAGTCACAGTGAGCCGTTTGTGTGTGTGTGTCGGTGTGTCTGTGTGCTGGTATAGGTTGAGCATTGAGTCATACTTAGATGTGTGTATGTGTGTGTGTGTGCTGGTATGGGCTTTGCATGGTGTCACTGAGGGGTGTGTGTGTGTGTGTGTATGCTGGTATAAGCTGTGCATTCAGTCTACACTGAGCCGTGCCTATGTGCGTGTGTGTGTGTGCTGGTATAGGCAGTGCACTGAGTCACAGTGAGCCATGTGTGAGTGCGTGTTTGTGTGGTCTGTGCTGGTACACACGGTGAATTTAGTTACACTGAGGTGCCTGTGTGTGAGTGTATGTGTTGGTATGGACGGTACACACCGATAGTCTATTAATTTTTGACGAAAAAGGCAAGAATATACAATGGGAAAAAGTCTCTTCGGCAAGTGGTGCTGGGAAAGTTGGACAGCTGCATGTAAATCAATAAATTTAAAACACACCCTCTCACCGTACACAAAAATAAACTCAAAATGGCTTAAAGACTTAAACGTAAGACATGACACCATAAAACTCCTAGAAAGGAACACAGGCAAAACATTCTCTGACATAAGTTGCACCAATGTTTTCTTAGGTCAGTCTCCCAAGGCAATAGGAATAAAAGCAAAAATAAACAAATGGGACCGAATCAAACATACAAGCTTTTGCGCAGCAAAGGAAACCATTAACAAAACGAAAAGATGACCTACAAAACGGGAGAAAATATTTGCAAACAATGCAACTGAGAAGGGCTTAATTTCCAAAATATATAAACAGCTCAGACACCTCAACAACAAAAAAATAAATGAACCAATCAAAACAGGGCCAGAAGATCTAAAACGACATTTCTTCAAAGAAGAAACACAAATAGCTAATAGGCACATGAAAAGATGCTCAAAATCACTAATTATCAGAGAAATGAAAATCAAAACTACAATAAGGGACCATCTCACACTGGTCAGAATGGCCATCATGAAAAACTCTACAAATAACAAATGCTGGAGAGGGTGTGGAGAAAAGGGAACCCTCTTACACTGTTGGTGGGAATGTAAATTGGTACAGCCAATTTGGAGAACCGATGTGGAGGTTCCTTAAAAAACTAAAAATTGAATTACCATATGATCCAGCAATCCCACTCCTGGGCATACACCCAGACGAAACTCTAATCCAAAGAGCTACATGCACCCCTATGTTCACAGCAGCACTATTCACAATAGCCAAGACATGGACACAACCTAAGTGTCCACTGACAGATGAGTGGATAAAGAAGATGTGGTACATGTATACAATGGACTAGTACCCAGCCATAAAAAAGAACAAAATAATGCCATTTGCAGCAACATGGATGCAACTAGAGATTACCATACTAAGTGAAATAAGTCAGAAAGAGAAAGACAAATACCATACGATATCACTTATATGTGGAATCTAAAATATGACACAAATGAACATATCTATGAAACAGCAACAGACTCACGGACATAAAGAACAGACTTGTGGTTGCCAAGGGGGAGGAGGTTGGGGGAGGGATGGAATGGGAGGTTGGGGTTAACAGATGTAAACTATTATACATGGGATAAACAAGGCCCTACCGTGTAGCACAGGGAACTATATTCAGTATCCTATGATAAACCATAAGGGAAAAGAATATTCAGAAAGAATGTATATATATGTATAACTGAATCACTTTGCTGTACAGCAGAAATTAACACAACGTTGTAAATCAACTACACTTCAATAAAAAATAAAATAAAATGACCGAGAGAAGAAACAATGATGGGTGTATTTTACTCTGTGTAAAGTTTACGTTCAAAGAAAAGCACTGTAAACAAATACGGCTCACTAGTTAATGCCACGCTTGCTGAGATACTTAAGGAGACATGTACTCATGTCTGCAGTTTACCACAAAATGCATCAAGGGATAAGGTGGATCGGGGCTTTCCTGGCGGCACAGTCGTTAAGAATCCACCTGCCAATGCAGAGGACACGGGTTCGAGCCCTGGTCTGGGAAGATCCCACATGCCGCGGAGCAACTAAGGCCGTGCAGCACAACTACTGAGCCAGCGCACCACAACTACCGAAGCCCGCGCGCCTATAGCCCGTGCTCCGCAACAAGAGAAGCCACGGCAATGAGAAGCCTGCACACCTCAACGAAGAGTAGCCCCCCACCCCCGCTCGCCGCAACTAGAGAAAGCCCGCGCGCAGCAACGAAGGCCCAACACGGCCACATAAACAAATAAATAAATTTATTTTTTAAAAAAATGTCTAGGTTAGCACTCCAATAGCAGAAAAGTTGACTTTATACTGAACGAACTACTACACCCTCATCTTGTTTATCTCCCCTGCCCAGGAACTCAGAATCCTGAGCTCATAATAAAGGGAGATTATGGGTGAGGTTTTCCTTTCTTTGTATTTCTCCGGGTACTTTAAGTTTTTTACATTGCACATGTATTAATTTCTAATAAAGTTATATAGCATCTTTATCAACATGTGAAGAACACATCTGCACTTTATAAACTGCTCTGCGTTCATAAGCATTCTTCTATTTCTCCACCGGAGGGCAGCATAAGCACAGTAAATAGCAAAAATAATTTCAAGGCCTTTGGTCTGAAATTGAACGCTGCTCTTCAGCTGTTTATTTCGACAGGCTGCTGGTACAAATTAATCATTAGGTTGTTTCTTTTTCTGATAACTGACTATATATTCACTGTAAAAACTGACATATTGGAGAAAAGACAACTCACCTATAATCAGGGACCATGTGGCATTACGAAAAGAGGAAGGTACATCTTTCTTTAAAAGTCTGCTGACAAAAAGTCCCCCATACAACAATTTTCTAATCTACGCTTCACATCAAATGTCTCTTAAGCATTTCCCTGCTTCCCTAAGTTCTCTGACATGGTGGTTTCTAAAGGCCGCCTGGTGTTCCGGTCTGTGGACTCGTTGGACCTTGCTTCCCTGATTTAAATTGGTCATTTAGGTGTTTTAACCGTCTTTAAAGTATTAAAGATTTCCCATGTATAAAATATACATAGAAAACTATACCACCCAATTAATCACTACTCGAATTCGATAGATGTCAATTGTTGCCACTTTTACTTCAGATATTTTGAAGAAAGAAAAAGTTTACAGGTAGGGTTGGAGGTCCCCATGTCCAACTAACTTCTCTCCTTCTTTCCCCAGAGTCACCTCTGATCTGAAGCTGCTGCTTATTTTTCCTATCCTTGATCTCAGGCTTTCATTACAAAACTATGTTCTGTAAACAATATAGTATTGTCCTGAGCTTTTAAATTCTACACGTAAGTGTAATCACCACGGCATGTCCCATATTTGCTTAACGTTATGATTTACCCCCTGTTGATTTAGACCTAGTTAACTTTAACTGCTTTAAGGTATTATACTTTATAAATAGAATTTATTAACACATTCCCTATCGATAAGCATTTAGGTGGTTTCTAATCACTGAGTATCACTGCTCCTTTGATGGGGCAGGTGTGCACAGCTTCTCTAGCTGTTATACCTAGAGGAGAATTAAGTTTGGGACTCCAGCAGAGGAATGGCGGATTCGAAAGGGTCATCCCCTTCAGCTCTACTGGCTACTGCTGAATCACACTCCTGAATTACCAAGTTTCAATTCAGCGGGTCGTGAATTAGTCCCGTTTCCTCACTTCCTCTTTGTGGTAGGAGGCATGGCTTTAAGCATCTCGGACGTTAAGCACCTCTTCACGGCCACTGGCAACAAGGTTTTGTCTTTTGTGAATCCATTGCCTTTGCTTATTACCTGCTTGGGTTCTTTACCTTTTCCTTATCGATTTGTACAAATTGTGTATCTATGTCTGATTGAGTCACAGTGAGCCGTTTGTGTGTGTGTGTCGGTGTGTCTGTGTGCTGGTATAGGTTGAGCATTGAGTCATACTTAGATGTGTGTATGTGTGTGTGTGTGCTGGTATGGGCTTTGCATGGTGTCACTGAGGGGTGTGTGTGTGTGTGTGTATGCTGGTATAAGCTGTGCATTCAGTCTACACTGAGCCGTGCCTATGTGCGTGTGTGTGTGTGCTGGTATAGGCAGTGCACTGAGTCACAGTGAGCCATGTGTGAGTGCGTGTTTGTGTGGTCTGTGCTGGTACACACGGTGAATTTAGTTACACTGAGGTGCCTGTGTGTGAGTGTATGTGTTGGTATGGACGGTACACACCGATAGTCTATTAATTTTTGACGAAAAAGGCAAGAATATACAATGGGAAAAAGTCTCTTCGGCAAGTGGTGCTGGGAAAGTTGGACAGCTGCATGTAAATCAATAAATTTAAAACACACCCTCTCACCGTACACAAAAATAAACTCAAAATGGCTTAAAGACTTAAACGTAAGACATGACACCATAAAACTCCTAGAAAGGAACACAGGCAAAACATTCTCTGACATAAGTTGCACCAATGTTTTCTTAGGTCAGTCTCCCAAGGCAATAGGAATAAAAGCAAAAATAAACAAATGGGACCGAATCAAACATACAAGCTTTTGCGCAGCAAAGGAAACCATTAACAAAACGAAAAGATGACCTACAAAACGGGAGAAAATATTTGCAAACAATGCAACTGAGAAGGGCTTAATTTCCAAAATATATAAACAGCTCAGACACCTCAACAACAAAAAAATAAATGAACCAATCAAAACAGGGCCAGAAGATCTAAAACGACATTTCTTCAAAGAAGAAACACAAATAGCTAATAGGCACATGAAAAGATGCTCAAAATCACTAATTATCAGAGAAATGAAAATCAAAACTACAATAAGGGACCATCTCACACTGGTCAGAATGGCCATCATGAAAAACTCTACAAATAACAAATGCTGGAGAGGGTGTGGAGAAAAGGGAACCCTCTTACACTGTTGGTGGGAATGTAAATTGGTACAGCCAATTTGGAGAACCGATGTGGAGGTTCCTTAAAAAACTAAAAATTGAATTACCATATGATCCAGCAATCCCACTCCTGGGCATACACCCAGACGAAACTCTAATCCAAAGAGCTACATGCACCCCTATGTTCACAGCAGCACTATTCACAATAGCCAAGACATGGACACAACCTAAGTGTCCACTGACAGATGAGTGGATAAAGAAGATGTGGTACATGTATACAATGGACTAGTACCCAGCCATAAAAAAGAACAAAATAATGCCATTTGCAGCAACATGGATGCAACTAGAGATTACCATAGTAAGTGAAATAAGTCAGAAAGAGAAAGACAAATACCATACGATATCACTTATATGTGGAATCTAAAATATGACACAAATGAACATATCTATGAAACAGCAACAGACTCACGGACATAAAGAACAGACTTGTGGTTGCCAAGGGGGAGGAGGTTGGGGGAGGGATGGAATGGGAGGTTGGGGTTAACAGATGTAAACTATTATACATGGGATAAACAAGGCCCTACCGTGTAGCACAGGGAACTATATTCAGTATCCTATGATAAACCATAAGGGAAAAGAATATTCAAAAAGAATGTATATATATGTATAACTGAATCACTTTGCTGTACAGCAGAAATTAACACAACGTTGTAAATCAACTACACTTCAATAAAAAATAAAATAAAATGACCGAGAGAAGAAACAATGATGGGTGTATTTTACTCTGTGTAAAGTTTACGTTCAAAGAAAAGCACTGTAAACAAATACGGCTCACTAGTTAATGCCACGCTTGCTGAGATACTTAAGGAGACATGTACTCATGTCTGCAGTTTACCACAAAATGCATCAAGGGATAAGGTGGATCGGGGCTTTCCTGGCGGCACAGTCGTTAAGAATCCACCTGCCAATGCAGAGGACACGGGTTCGAGCCCTGGTCTGGGAAGATCCCACATGCCGCGGAGCAACTAAGGCCGTGCAGCACAACTACTGAGCCAGCGCACCACAACTACCGAAGCCCGCGCGCCTATAGCCCGTGCTCCGCAACAAGAGAAGCCACGGCAATGAGAAGCCTGCACACCTCAACGAAGAGTAGCCCCCCACCCCCGCTCGCCGCAACTAGAGAAAGCCCGCGCGCAGCAACGAAGGCCCAACACGGCCACATAAACAAATAAATAAATTTATTTTTTAAAAAAATGTCTAGGTTAGCACTCCAATAGCAGAAAAGTTGACTTTATACTGAACGAACTACTACACCCTCATCTTGTTTATCTCCCCTGCCCAGGAACTCAGAATCCTGAGCTCATAATAAAGGGAGATTATGGGTGAGGTTTTCCTTTCTTTGTATTTCTCCGGGTACTTTAAGTTTTTTACATTGCACATGTATTAATTTCTAATAAAGTTATATAGCATCTTCATCAACATGTGAAGAACACATCTGCACTTTATAAACTGCTCTGCCTTCATAAGCATTCTTCTATTTCTCCACCGGAGGGCAGCATAAGCACAGTAAATAGCAAAAATAATTTCAAGGCCTTTGGTCTGAAATTGAACGCTGCTCTTCAGCTGTTTATTTCGACAGGCTGCTGGTACAAATTAATCATTAGGTTGTTTCTTTTTCTGATAACTGACTATATATTCACTGTAAAAACTGACATATTGGAGAAAAGACAACTCACCTATAATCAGGGACCATGTGGCATTACGAAAAGAGGAAGGTACATCTTTCTTTAAAAGTCTGCTGACAAAAAGTCCCCCATACAACAATTTTCTAATCTACGCTTCACATCAAATGTCTCTTAAGCACTTCCCTGCTTCCCTAAGTTCTCTGACATGGTGGTTTCTAAAGGCCGCCTGGTGTTCCGGTCTGTGGACTCGTTGGACCTTGCTTCCCTGATTTAAATTGGTCATTTAGGTGTTTTAACCGTCTTTAAAGTATTAAAGATTTCCCATGTATAAAATATACATAGAAAACTATACCACCCAATTAATCACTACTCGAATTCGATAGATGTCAATTGTTGCCACTTTTACTTCAGATATTTTGAAGAAAGAAAAAGTTTACAGGTAGGGTTGGAGGTCCCCATGTCCAACTAACTTCTCTCCTTCTTTCCCCAGAGTCACCTCTGATCTGAAGCTGCTGCTTATTTTTCCTATCCTTGATCTCAGGCTTTCATTACAAAACTATGTTCTGTAAACAATATAGTATTGTCCTGAGCTTTTAAATTCTACACGTAAATGTAATCACCACGGCATGTCCCATATTTGCTTAACGTTATGATTTACCCCCTGTTGATTTAGACCTAGTTAACTTTAACTGCTTTAAGGTATTATACTTTATAAATAGAATTTATTAACACATTCCCTATCGATAAGCATTTAGGTGGTTTCTAATCATTGAGTATCACTGCTCCTTTGATGGGGCAGGTGTGCACAGCTTCTCTAGCTGTTATACCTAGAGGAGAATTAAGTTTGGGACTCCAGCAGAGGAATGGCGGATTCGAAAGGGTCATCCCCTTCAGCTCTACTGGCTACTGCTGAATCACACTCCTGAATTACCAAGTTTCAATTCAGCGGGTCGTGAATTAGTCCCGTTTCCTCACTTCCTCTTTGTGGTAGGAGGCATGGCTTTAAGCATCTCGGACGTTAAGCACCTCTTCACGGCCACTGGCAACAAGGTTTTGTCTTTTGTGAATCCATTGCCTTTGCTTATTACCTGCTTGGGTTCTTTACCTTTTTCTTATCGATTTGTACAAATTGTGTATCTATGTCTGATTGAGTCACAGTGAGCCGTTTGTGTGTGTGTGTCGGTGTGTCTGTGTGCTGGTATAGGTTGAGCATTGAGTCATACTTAGATGTGTGTATGTGTGTGTGTGTGCTGGTATGGGCTTTGCATGGAGTCACTGAGTGGTGTGTGTGTGTGTGTGTGTGTGTGTGTGTGTGTGTGTGTATGCCGGTATAAGCTGTGCATTCAGTCTACACTGAGCCGTGCCTATGTGCATGTGTGTGTGTGCTGGTATAGGCAGTGCACTGAGTCACAGTGAGCCATGTGTGAGTGCGTGTTTGTGTGGTCTGTGCTGGTACACACGGTGAATTTAGTTACACTGAGGGGCCTGTGTGCGAGTGTATGTGTTGGTATGGACGGTACACACCGATAGTCTATTAATTTTTGACGAAAAAGGCAAGAATATACAATGGGAAAAAGTCTCTTCGGCAAGTGGTGCTGTGAAAGTTGGACAACTGCATGTAAATCAATAAATTTAAAACACACCCTCTCACCGTACACAAAAATAAACTCAAAATGGCTTAAAGACTTAAACGTAAGGCATGACACCATAAAACTCCTAGAAAGGAACACAGGCAAAACATTCTCTGACATAAGTTGCACCAATGTTTTCTTAGGTCAGTCTCCCAAGGCAATAGGAATAAAAGCAAAAATAAACAAATGGGACCGAATCAAACATACAAGCTTTTGCGCAGCAAAGGAAACCATTAACAAAACGAAAAGATGACCTACAAAACGGGAGAAAATATTTGCAAACAATGCAACTGAGAAGGGCTTAATTTCCAAAATATATAAACAGCTCAGACACCTCAACAACAAAAAAATAAATGAACCAATCAAAACAGGGCCAGAAGATCTAAAACGACATTTCTTCAAAGAAGAAACACAAATAGCTAATAGGCACATGAAAAGATGCTCAAAATCACTAATTATCAGAGAAATGAAAATCAAAACTACAATAAGGGACCATCTCACACTGGTCAGAATGGCCATCATGAAAAACTCTACAAATAACAAATGCTGGAGAGGGTGTGGAGAAAAGGGAACCCTCTTACACTGTTGGTGGGAATGTAAATTGGTACAGCCAATTTGGAGAACCGATGTGGAGGTTCCTTAAAAAACTAAAAATTGAATTACCATATGATCCAGCAATCCCACTCCTGGGCATACACCCAGACGAAACTCTAATCCAAAGAGATACATGCACCCCTATGTTCACAGCAGCACTATTCACAATAGCCAAGACATGGACACAACCTAAGTGTCCACTGACAGATGAGTGGATAAAGAAGATGTGGTACATGTATACAATGGACTAGTACCCAGCCATAAAAAAGAACAAAATAATGCCATTTGCAGCAACATGGATGCAACTAGAGATTACCATACTAAGTGAAATAAGTCAGAAAGAGAAAGACAAATACCATACGATATCACTTATATGTGGAATCTAAAATATGACACAAATGAACATATCTATGAAACAGCAACAGACTCACGGACATAAAGAACAGACTTGTGGTTGCCAAGGGGGAGGAGGTTGGGGGAGGGATGGAATGGGAGGTTGGGGTTAACAGATGTAAACTATTATACATGGGATAAACAAGGCCCTACCGTGTAGCACAGGGAACTATATTCAGTATCCTATGATAAACCATAAGGGAAAAGAATATTCAAAAAGAATGTATATATATGTATAACTGAATCACTTTGCTGTACAGCAGAAATTAACACAACGTTGTAAATCAACTACACTTCAATAAAAAATAAAATAAAATGACCGAGAGAAGAAACAATGATGGGTGTATTTTACTCTGTGTAAAGTTTACGTTCAAAGAAAAGCACTGTAAACAAATACGGCTCACTAGTTAATGCCACGCTTGCTGAGATACTTAAGGAGACATGTACTCATGTCTGCAGTTTACCACAAAATGCATCAAGGGATAAGGTGGATCGGGGCTTTCCTGGCGGCACAGTCGTTAAGAATCCACCTGCCAATGCAGAGGACACGGGTTCGAGCCCTGGTCTGGGAAGATCCCACATGCCGCGGAGCAACTAAGGCCGTGCAGCACAACTACTGAGCCAGCGCACCACAACTACCGAAGCCCGCGCGCCTATAGCCCGTGCTCCGCAACAAGAGAAGCCACGGCAATGAGAAGCCTGCACACCTCAACGAAGAGTAGCCCCCCACCCCCGCTCGCCGCAACTAGAGAAAGCCCGCGCGCAGCAACGAAGGCCCAACACGGCCACATAAACAAATAAATAAATTTATTTTTAAAAAAAATGTCTAGGTTAGCACTCCAATAGCAGAAAAGTTGACTTTATACTGAACGAACTACTACACCCTCATCTTGTTTATCTCCCCTGCCCAGGAACTCAGAATCCTGAGCTCATAATAAAGGGAGATTATGGGTGAGGTTTTCCTTTCTTTGTATTTCTCCGGGTACTTTAAGTTTTTTACATTGCACATGTATTAATTTCTAATAAAGTTATATAGCATCTTTATCAACATGTGAAGAACACATCTGCACTTTATAAACTGCTCTGCCTTCATAAGCATTCTTCTATTTCTCCACCGGAGGGCAGCATAAGCACAGTAAATAGCAAAAATAATTTCAAGGCCTTTGGTCTGAAATTGAACGCTGCTCTTCAGCTGTTTATTTCGACAGGCTGCTGGTACAAATTAATCATTAGGTTGTTTCTTTTTCTGATAACTGACTATATATTCACTGTAAAAACTGACATATTGGAGAAAAGACAACTCACCTATAATCAGGGACCATGTGGCATTACGAAAAGAGGAAGGTACATCTTTCTTTAAAAGTCTGCTGACGAAAAGTCCCCCATACAACAATTTTCTAATCTACGCTTCACATCAAATGTCTCTTAAGCATTTCCCTGCTTCCCTAAGTTCTCTGACATGGTGGTTTCTAAAGGCCGCCTGGTGTTCCGGTCTGTGGACTCGTTGGACCTTGCTTCCCTGATTTAAATTGGTCATTTAGGTGTTTTAACCGTCTTTAAAGTATTAAAGATTTCCCATGTATAAAATATACATAGAAAACTATACCACCCAATTAATCACTACTCGAATTCGATAGATGTTAATTGTTGCCACTTTTACTTCAGATATTTTGAAGAAAGAAAAAGTTTACAGGTAGGGTTGGAGGTCCCCATGTCCAACTAACTTCTCTCCTTCTTTCCCCAGAGTCACCTCTGATCTGAAGCTGCTGCTTATTTTTCCTATCCTTGATCTCAGGCTTTCATTACAAAACTATGTTCTGTAAACAATATAGTATTGTCCTGAGCTTTTAAATTCTACACGTAAGTGTAATCACCACGGCATGTCCCATATTTGCTTAACGTTATGATTTACCCCCTGTTGATTTAGACCTAGTTAACTTTAACTGCTTTAAGGTATTATACTTTATAAATAGAATTTATTAACACATTCCCTATCGATAAGCATTTAGGTGGTTTCTAATCACTGAGTATCACTGCTCCTTTGATGGGGCAGGTGTGCACAGCTTCTCTAGCTGTTATACCTAGAGGAGAATTAAGTTTGGGACTCCAGCAGAGGAATGGCGGATTCGAAAGGGTCATCCCCTTCAGCTCTACTGGCTACTGCTGAATCACACTCCTGAATTACCAAGTTTCAATTCAGCGGGTCGTGAATTAGTCCCGTTTCCTCACTTCCTCTTTGTGGTAGGAGGCATGGCTTTAAGCATCTCGGACGTTAAGCACCTCTTCACGGCCACTGGCAACAAGGTTTTGTCTTTTGTGAATCCATTGCCTTTGCTTATTACCTGCTTGGGTTCTTTACCTTTTCCTTATCGATTTGTACAAATTGTGTATCTATGTCTGATTGAGTCACAGTGAGCCGTTTGTGTGTGTGTGTCGGTGTGTCTGTGTGCTGGTATAGGTTGAGCATTGAGTCATACTTAGATGTGTGTATGTGTGTGTGTGTGCTGGTATGGGCTTTGCATGGTGTCACTGAGGGGTGTGTGTGTGTGTGTGTATGCTGGTATAAGCTGTGCATTCAGTCTACACTGAGCCGTGCCTATGTGCGTGTGTGTGTGTGCTGGTATAGGCAGTGCACTGAGTCACAGTGAGCCATGTGTGAGTGCGTGTTTGTGTGGTCTGTGCTGGTACACACGGTGAATTTAGTTACACTGAGGTGCCTGTGTGTGAGTGTATGTGTTGGTATGGACGGTACACACCGATAGTCTATTAATTTTTGACGAAAAAGGCAAGAATATACAATGGGAAAAAGTCTCTTCGGCAAGTGGTGCTGGGAAAGTTGGACAGCTGCATGTAAATCAATAAATTTAAAACACACCCTCTCACCGTACACAAAAATAAACTCAAAATGGCTTAAAGACTTAAACGTAAGACATGACACCATAAAACTCCTAGAAAGGAACACAGGCAAAACATTCTCTGACATAAGTTGCACCAATGTTTTCTTAGGTCAGTCTCCCAAGGCAATAGGAATAAAAGCAAAAATAAACAAATGGGACCGAATCAAACATACAAGCTTTTGCGCAGCAAAGGAAACCATTAACAAAACGAAAAGATGACCTACAAAACGGGAGAAAATATTTGCAAACAATGCAACTGAGAAGGGCTTAATTTCCAAAATATATAAACAGCTCAGACACCTCAACAACAAAAAAATAAATGAACCAATCAAAACAGGGCCAGAAGATCTAAAACGACATTTCTTCAAAGAAGAAACACAAATAGCTAATAGGCACATGAAAAGATGCTCAAAATCACTAATTATCAGAGAAATGAAAATCAAAACTACAATAAGGGACCATCTCACACTGGTCAGAATGGCCATCATGAAAAACTCTACAAATAACAAATGCTGGAGAGGGTGTGGAGAAAAGGGAACCCTCTTACACTGTTGGTGGGAATGTAAATTGGTACAGCCAATTTGGAGAACCGATGTGGAGGTTCCTTAAAAAACTAAAAATTGAATTACCATATGATCCAGCAATCCCACTCCTGGGCATACACCCAGACGAAACTCTAATCCAAAGAGCTACATGCACCCCTATGTTCACAGCAGCACTATTCACAATAGCCAAGACATGGACACAACCTAAGTGTCCACTGACAGATGAGTGGATAAAGAAGATGTGGTACATGTATACAATGGACTAGTACCCAGCCATAAAAAAGAACAAAATAATGCCATTTGCAGCAACATGGATGCAACTAGAGATTACCATACTAAGTGAAATAAGTCAGAAAGAGAAAGACAAATACCATACGATATCACTTATATGTGGAATCTAAAATATGACACAAATGAACATATCTATGAAACAGCAACAGACTCACGGACATAAAGAACAGACTTGTGGTTGCCAAGGGGGAGGAGGTTGGGGGAGGGATGGAATGGGAGGTTGGGGTTAACAGATGTAAACTATTATACATGGGATAAACAAGGCCCTACCGTGTAGCACAGGGAACTATATTCAGTATCCTATGATAAACCATAAGGGAAAAGAATATTCAAAAAGAATGTATATATATGTATAACTGAATCACTTTGCTGTACAGCAGAAATTAACACAACGTTGTAAATCAACTACACTTCAATAAAAAATAAAATAAAATGACCGAGAGAAGAAACAATGATGGGTGTATTTTACTCTGTGTAAAGTTTACGTTCAAAGAAAAGCACTGTAAACAAATACGGCTCACTAGTTAATGCCACGCTTGCTGAGATACTTAAGGAGACATGTACTCATGTCTGCAGTTTACCACAAAATGCATCAAGGGATAAGGTGGATCGGGGCTTTCCTGGCGGCACAGTCGTTAAGAATCCACCTGCCAATGCAGAGGACACGGGTTCGAGCCCTGGTCTGGGAAGATCCCACATGCCGCGGAACAACTAAGGCCGTGCAGCACAACTACTGAGCCAGCGCACCACAACTACCGAAGCCCGCGCGCCTATAGCCCGTGCTCCGCAACAAGAGAAGCCACGGCAATGAGAAGCCTGCACACCTCAACGAAGAGTAGCCCCCCACCCCCGCTCGCCGCAACTAGAGAAAGCCCGCGCGCAGCAACGAAGGCCCAACACGGCCACATAAACAAATAAATAAATTTATTTAAAAAAAAAAATGTCTAGGTTAGCACTCCAATAGCAGAAAAGTTGACTTTATACTGAACGAACTACTACACCCTCATCTTGTTTATCTCCCCTGCCCAGGAACTCAGAATCCTGAGCTCATAATAAAGGGAGATTATGGGTGAGGTTTTCCTTTCTTTGTATTTCTCCGGGTACTTTAAGTTTTTTACATTGCACATGTATTAATTTCTAATAAAGTTATATAGCATCTTTATCAACATGTGAAGAACACATCTGCACTTTATAAACTGCTCTGCGTTCATAAGCATTCTTCTATTTCTCCACCGGAGGGCAGCATAAGCACAGTAAATAGCAAAAATAATTTCAAGGCCTTTGGTCTGAAATTGAACGCTGCTCTTCAGCTGTTTATTTCGACAGGCTGCTGGTACAAATTAATCATTAGGTTGTTTCTTTTTCTGATAACTGACTATATATTCACTGTAAAAACTGACATATTGGAGAAAAGACAACTCACCTATAATCAGGGACCATGTGGCATTACGAAAAGAGGAAGGTACATCTTTCTTTAAAAGTCTGCTGACAAAAAGTCCCCCATACAACAATTTTCTAATCTACGCTTCACATCAAATGTCTCTTAAGCATTTCCCTGCTTCCCTAAGTTCTCTGACATGGTGGTTTCTAAAGGCCGCCTGGTGTTCCGGTCTGTGGACTCGTTGGACCTTGCTTCCCTGATTTAAATTGGTCATTTAGGTGTTTTAACCGTCTTTAAAGTATTAAAGATTTCCCATGTATAAAATATACATAGAAAACTATACCACCCAATTAATCACTACTCGAATTCGATAGATGTTAATTGTTGCCACTTTTACTTCAGATATTTTGAAGAAAGAAAAAGTTTACAGGTAGGGTTGGAGGTCCCCATGTCCAACTAACTTCTCTCCTTCTTTCCCCAGAGTCACCTCTGATCTGAAGCTGCTGCTTATTTTTCCTATCCTTGATCTCAGGCTTTCATTACAAAACTATGTTCTGTAAACAATATAGTATTGTCCTGAGCTTTTAAATTCTACACGTAAGTGTAATCACCACGGCATGTCCCATATTTGCTTAACGTTATGATTTACCCCCTGTTGATTTAGACCTAGTTAACTTTAACTGCTTTAAGGTATTATACTTTATAAATAGAATTTATTAACACATTCCCTATCGATAAGCATTTAGGTGGTTTCTAATCACTGAGTATCACTGCTCCTTTGATGGGGCAGGTGTGCACAGCTTCTCTAGCTGTTATACCTAGAGGAGAATTAAGTTTGGGACTCCAGCAGAGGAATGGCGGATTCGAAAGGGTCATCCCCTTCAGCTCTACTGGCTACTGCTGAATCACACTCCTGAATTACCAAGTTTCAATTCAGCGGGTCGTGAATTAGTCCCGTTTCCTCACTTCCTCTTTGTGGTAGGAGGCATGGCTTTAAGCATCTCGGACGTTAAGCACCTCTTCACGGCCACTGGCAACAAGGTTTTGTCTTTTGTGAATCCATTGCCTTTGCTTATTACCTGCTTGGGTTCTTTACCTTTTTCTTATCGATTTGTACAAATTGTGTATCTATGTCTGATTGAGTCACAGTGAGCCGTTTGTGTGTGTGTGTCGGTGTGTCTGTGTGCTGGTATAGGTTGAGCATTGAGTCATACTTAGATGTGTGTATGTGTGTGTGTGTGCTGGTATGGGCTTTGCATGGTGTCACTGAGGGGTGTGTGTGTGTGTGTGTATGCTGGTATAAGCTGTGCATTCAGTCTACACTGAGCCGTGCCTATGTGCGTGTGTGTGTGTGCTGGTATAGGCAGTGCACTGAGTCACAGTGAGCCATGTGTGAGTGCGTGTTTGTGTGGTCTGTGCTGGTACACACGGTGAATTTAGTTACACTGAGGTGCCTGTGTGTGAGTGTATGTGTTGGTATGGACGGTACACACCGATAGTCTATTAATTTTTGACGAAAAAGGCAAGAATATACAATGGGAAAAAGTCTCTTCGGCAAGTGGTGCTGGGAAAGTTGGACAGCTGCATGTAAATCAATAAATTTAAAACACACCCTCTCACCGTACACAAAAATAAACTCAAAATGGCTTAAAGACTTAAACGTAAGACATGACACCATAAAACTCCTAGAAAGGAACACAGGCAAAACATTCTCTGACATAAGTTGCACCAATGTTTTCTTAGGTCAGTCTCCCAAGGCAATAGGAATAAAAGCAAAAATAAACAAATGGGACCGAATCAAACATACAAGCTTTTGCGCAGCAAAGGAAACCATTAACAAAACGAAAAGATGACCTACAAAACGGGAGAAAATATTTGCAAACAATGCAACTGAGAAGGGCTTAATTTCCAAAATATATAAACAGCTCAGACACCTCAACAACAAAAAAATAAATGAACCAATCAAAACAGGGCCAGAAGATCTAAAACGACATTTCTTCAAAGAAGAAACACAAATAGCTAATAGGCACATGAAAAGATGCTCAAAATCACTAATTATCAGAGAAATGAAAATCAAAACTACAATAAGGGACCATCTCACACTGGTCAGAATGGCCATCATGAAAAACTCTACAAATAACAAATGCTGGAGAGGGTGTGGAGAAAAGGGAACCCTCTTACACTGTTGGTGGGAATGTAAATTGGTACAGCCAATTTGGAGAACCGATGTGGAGGTTCCTTAAAAAACTAAAAATTGAATTACCATATGATCCAGCAATCCCACTCCTGGGCATACACCCAGACGAAACTCTAATCCAAAGAGCTACATGCACCCCTATGTTCACAGCAGCACTATTCACAATAGCCAAGACATGGACACAACCTAAGTGTCCACTGACAGATGAGTGGATAAAGAAGATGTGGTACATGTATACAATGGACTAGTACCCAGCCATAAAAAAGAACAAAATAATGCCATTTGCAGCAACATGGATGCAACTAGAGATTACCATAGTAAGTGAAATAAGTCAGAAAGAGAAAGACAAATACCATACGATATCACTTATATGTGGAATCTAAAATATGACACAAATGAACATATCTATGAAACAGCAACAGACTCACGGACATAAAGAACAGACTTGTGGTTGCCAAGGGGGAGGAGGTTGGGGGAGGGATGGAATGGGAGGTTGGGGTTAACAGATGTAAACTATTATACATGGGATAAACAAGGCCCTACCGTGTAGCACAGGGAACTATATTCAGTATCCTATGATAAACCATAAGGGAAAAGAATATTCAAAAAGAATGTATATATATGTATAACTGAATCACTTTGCTGTACAGCAGAAATTAACACAACGTTGTAAATCAACTACACTTCAATAAAAAATAAAATAAAATGACCGAGAGAAGAAACAATGATGGGTGTATTTTACTCTGTGTAAAGTTTACGTTCAAAGAAAAGCACTGTAAACAAATACGGCTCACTAGTTAATGCCACGCTTGCTGAGATACTTAAGGAGACATGTACTCATGTCTGCAGTTTACCACAAAATGCATCAAGGGATAAGGTGGATCGGGGCTTTCCTGGCGGCACAGTCGTTAAGAATCCACCTGCCAATGCAGAGGACACGGGTTCGAGCCCTGGTCTGGGAAGATCCCACATGCCGCGGAGCAACTAAGGCCGTGCAGCACAACTACTGAGCCAGCGCACCACAACTACCGAAGCCCGCGCGCCTATAGCCCGTGCTCCGCAACAAGAGAAGCCACGGCAATGAGAAGCCTGCACACCTCAACGAAGAGTAGCCCCCCACCCCCGCTCGCCGCAACTAGAGAAAGCCCGCGCGCAGCAACGAAGGCCCAACACGGCCACATAAACAAATAAATAAATTTATTTTTTAAAAAAATGTCTAGGTTAGCACTCCAATAGCAGAAAAGTTGACTTTATACTGAACGAACTACTACACCCTCATCTTGTTTATCTCCCCTGCCCAGGAACTCAGAATCCTGAGCTCATAATAAAGGGAGATTATGGGTGAGGTTTTCCTTTCTTTGTATTTCTCCGGGTACTTTAAGTTTTTTACATTGCACATGTATTAATTTCTAATAAAGTTATATAGCATCTTCATCAACATGTGAAGAACACATCTGCACTTTATAAACTGCTCTGCCTTCATAAGCATTCTTCTATTTCTCCACCGGAGGGCAGCATAAGCACAGTAAATAGCAAAAATAATTTCAAGGCCTTTGGTCTGAAATTGAACGCTGCTCTTCAGCTGTTTATTTCGACAGGCTGCTGGTACAAATTAATCATTAGGTTGTTTCTTTTTCTGATAACTGACTATATATTCACTGTAAAAACTGACATATTGGAGAAAAGACAACTCACCTATAATCAGGGACCATGTGGCATTACGAAAAGAGGAAGGTACATCTTTCTTTAAAAGTCTGCTGACAAAAAGTCCCCCATACAACAATTTTCTAATCTACGCTTCACATCAAATGTCTCTTAAGCACTTCCCTGCTTCCCTAAGTTCTCTGACATGGTGGTTTCTAAAGGCCGCCTGGTGTTCCGGTCTGTGGACTCGTTGGACCTTGCTTCCCTGATTTAAATTGGTCATTTAGGTGTTTTAACCGTCTTTAAAGTATTAAAGATTTCCCATGTATAAAATATACATAGAAAACTATACCACCCAATTAATCACTACTCGAATTCGATAGATGTCAATTGTTGCCACTTTTACTTCAGATATTTTGAAGAAAGAAAAAGTTTACAGGTAGGGTTGGAGGTCCCCATGTCCAACTAACTTCTCTCCTTCTTTCCCCAGAGTCACCTCTGATCTGAAGCTGCTGCTTATTTTTCCTATCCTTGATCTCAGGCTTTCATTACAAAACTATGTTCTGTAAACAATATAGTATTGTCCTGAGCTTTTAAATTCTACACGTAAATGTAATCACCACGGCATGTCCCATATTTGCTTAACGTTATGATTTACCCCCTGTTGATTTAGACCTAGTTAACTTTAACTGCTTTAAGGTATTATACTTTATAAATAGAATTTATTAACACATTCCCTATCGATAAGCATTTAGGTGGTTTCTAATCATTGAGTATCACTGCTCCTTTGATGGGGCAGGTGTGCACAGCTTCTCTAGCTGTTATACCTAGAGGAGAATTAAGTTTGGGACTCCAGCAGAGGAATGGCGGATTCGAAAGGGTCATCCCCTTCAGCTCTACTGGCTACTGCTGAATCACACTCCTGAATTACCAAGTTTCAATTCAGCGGGTCGTGAATTAGTCCCGTTTCCTCACTTCCTCTTTGTGGTAGGAGGCATGGCTTTAAGCATCTCGGACGTTAAGCACCTCTTCACGGCCACTGGCAACAAGGTTTTGTCTTTTGTGAATCCATTGCCTTTGCTTATTACCTGCTTGGGTTCTTTACCTTTTTCTTATCGATTTGTACAAATTGTGTATCTATGTCTGATTGAGTCACAGTGAGCCGTTTGTGTGTGTGTGTCGGTGTGTCTGTGTGCTGGTATAGGTTGAGCATTGAGTCATACTTAGATGTGTGTATGTGTGTGTGTGTGCTGGTATGGGCTTTGCATGGAGTCACTGAGTGGTGTGTGTGTGTGTGTGTGTGTGTGTGTGTGTGTGTGTGTGTGTATGCCGGTATAAGCTGTGCATTCAGTCTACACTGAGCCGTGCCTATGTGCGTGTGTGTGTGTGCTGGTATAGGCAGTGCACTGAGTCACAGTGAGCCATGTGTGAGTGCGTGTTTGTGTGGTCTGTGCTGGTACACACGGTGAATTTAGTTACACTGAGGGGCCTGTGTGCGAGTGTATGTGTTGGTATGGACGGTACACACCGATAGTCTATTAATTTTTGACGAAAAAGGCAAGAATATACAATGGGAAAAAGTCTCTTCGGCAAGTGGTGCTGTGAAAGTTGGACAACTGCATGTAAATCAATAAATTTAAAACACACCCTCTCACCGTACACAAAAATAAACTCAAAATGGCTTAAAGACTTAAACGTAAGGCATGACACCATAAAACTCCTAGAAAGGAACACAGGCAAAACATTCTCTGACATAAGTTGCACCAATGTTTTCTTAGGTCAGTCTCCCAAGGCAATAGGAATAAAAGCAAAAATAAACAAATGGGACCGAATCAAACATACAAGCTTTTGCGCAGCAAAGGAAACCATTAACAAAACGAAAAGATGACCTACAAAACGGGAGAAAATATTTGCAAACAATGCAACTGAGAAGGGCTTAATTTCCAAAATATATAAACAGCTCAGACACCTCAACAACAAAAAAATAAATGAACCAATCAAAACAGGGCCAGAAGATCTAAAACGACATTTCTTCAAAGAAGAAACACAAATAGCTAATAGGCACATGAAAAGATGCTCAAAATCACTAATTATCAGAGAAATGAAAATCAAAACTACAATAAGGGACCATCTCACACTGGTCAGAATGGCCATCATGAAAAACTCTACAAATAACAAATGCTGGAGAGGGTGTGGAGAAAAGGGAACCCTCTTACACTGTTGGTGGGAATGTAAATTGGTACAGCCAATTTGGAGAACCGATGTGGAGGTTCCTTAAAAAACTAAAAATTGAATTACCATATGATCCAGCAATCCCACTCCTGGGCATACACCCAGACGAAACTCTAATCCAAAGAGCTACATGCACCCCTATGTTCACAGCAGCACTATTCACAATAGCCAAGACATGGACACAACCTAAGTGTCCACTGACAGATGAGTGGATAAAGAAGATGTGGTACATGTATACAATGGACTAGTACCCAGCCATAAAAAAGAACAAAATAATGCCATTTGCAGCAACATGGATGCAACTAGAGATTACCATACTAAGTGAAATAAGTCAGAAAGAGAAAGACAAATACCATACGATATCACTTATATGTGGAATCTAAAATATGACACAAATGAACATATCTATGAAACAGCAACAGACTCACGGACATAAAGAACAGACTTGTGGTTGCCAAGGGGGAGGAGGTTGGGGGAGGGATGGAATGGGAGGTTGGGGTTAACAGATGTAAACTATTATACATGGGATAAACAAGGCCCTACCGTGTAGCACAGGGAACTATATTCAGTATCCTATGATAAACCATAAGGGAAAAGAATATTCAAAAAGAATGTATATATATGTATAACTGAATCACTTTGCTGTACAGCAGAAATTAACACAACGTTGTAAATCAACTACACTTCAATAAAAAATAAAATAAAATGACCGAGAGAAGAAACAATGATGGGTGTATTTTACTCTGTGTAAAGTTTACGTTCAAAGAAAAGCACTGTAAACAAATACGGCTCACTAGTTAATGCCACGCTTGCTGAGATACTTAAGGAGACATGTACTCATGTCTGCAGTTTACCACAAAATGCATCAAGGGATAAGGTGGA
Organism: Leucopleurus acutus; assembly: GCF_964270905.1. Classification (NCBI taxonomy): domain Eukaryota; kingdom Metazoa; phylum Chordata; class Mammalia; order Artiodactyla; family Delphinidae; genus Leucopleurus; species Leucopleurus acutus. The sequence continues at coordinate 7,111,221 of NC_139164.1, forward strand.
TCGGGGCTTTCCTGGCGGCACAGTCGTTAAGAATCCACCTGCCAATGCAGAGGACACGGGTTCGAGCCCTGGTCTGGGAAGATCCCACATGCCGCGGAGCAACTAAGGCCGTGCAGCACAACTACTGAGCCAGCGCACCACAACTACCGAAGCCCGCGCGCCTATAGCCCGTGCTCCGCAACAAGAGAAGCCACGGCAATGAGAAGCCTGCACACCTCAACGAAGAGTAGCCCCCCACCCCCGCTCGCCGCAACTAGAGAAAGCCCGCGCGCAGCAACGAAGGCCCAACACGGCCACATAAACAAATAAATAAATTTATTTTTTAAAAAAATGTCTAGGTTAGCACTCCAATAGCAGAAAAGTTGACTTTATACTGAACGAACTACTACACCCTCATCTTGTTTATCTCCCCTGCCCAGGAACTCAGAATCCTGAGCTCATAATAAAGGGAGATTATGGGTGAGGTTTTCCTTTCTTTGTATTTCTCCGGGTACTTTAAGTTTTTTACATTGCACATGTATTAATTTCTAATAAAGTTATATAGCATCTTCATCAACATGTGAAGAACACATCTGCACTTTATAAACTGCTCTGCCTTCATAAGCATTCTTCTATTTCTCCACCGGAGGGCAGCATAAGCACAGTAAATAGCAAAAATAATTTCAAGGCCTTTGGTCTGAAATTGAACGCTGCTCTTCAGCTGTTTATTTCGACAGGCTGCTGGTACAAATTAATCATTAGGTTGTTTCTTTTTCTGATAACTGACTATATATTCACTGTAAAAACTGACATATTGGAGAAAAGACAACTCACCTATAATCAGGGACCATGTGGCATTACGAAAAGAGGAAGGTACATCTTTCTTTAAAAGTCTGCTGACAAAAAGTCCCCCATACAACAATTTTCTAATCTACGCTTCACATCAAATGTCTCTTAAGCACTTCCCTGCTTCCCTAAGTTCTCTGACATGGTGGTTTCTAAAGGCCGCCTGGTGTTCCGGTCTGTGGACTCGTTGGACCTTGCTTCCCTGATTTAAATTGGTCATTTAGGTGTTTTAACCGTCTTTAAAGTATTAAAGATTTCCCATGTATAAAATATACATAGAAAACTATACCACCCAATTAATCACTACTCGAATTCGATAGATGTCAATTGTTGCCACTTTTACTTCAGATATTTTGAAGAAAGAAAAAGTTTACAGGTAGGGTTGGAGGTCCCCATGTCCAACTAACTTCTCTCCTTCTTTCCCCAGAGTCACCTCTGATCTGAAGCTGCTGCTTATTTTTCCTATCCTTGATCTCAGGCTTTCATTACAAAACTATGTTCTGTAAACAATATAGTATTGTCCTGAGCTTTTAAATTCTACACGTAAATGTAATCACCACGGCATGTCCCATATTTGCTTAACGTTATGATTTACCCCCTGTTGATTTAGACCTAGTTAACTTTAACTGCTTTAAGGTATTATACTTTATAAATAGAATTTATTAACACATTCCCTATCGATAAGCATTTAGGTGGTTTCTAATCATTGAGTATCACTGCTCCTTTGATGGGGCAGGTGTGCACAGCTTCTCTAGCTGTTATACCTAGAGGAGAATTAAGTTTGGGACTCCAGCAGAGGAATGGCGGATTCGAAAGGGTCATCCCCTTCAGCTCTACTGGCTACTGCTGAATCACACTCCTGAATTACCAAGTTTCAATTCAGCGGGTCGTGAATTAGTCCCGTTTCCTCACTTCCTCTTTGTGGTAGGAGGCATGGCTTTAAGCATCTCGGACGTTAAGCACCTCTTCACGGCCACTGGCAACAAGGTTTTGTCTTTTGTGAATCCATTGCCTTTGCTTATTACCTGCTTGGGTTCTTTACCTTTTTCTTATCGATTTGTACAAATTGTGTATCTATGTCTGATTGAGTCACAGTGAGCCGTTTGTGTGTGTGTGTCGGTGTGTCTGTGTGCTGGTATAGGTTGAGCATTGAGTCATACTTAGATGTGTGTATGTGTGTGTGTGTGCTGGTATGGGCTTTGCATGGAGTCACTGAGTGGTGTGTGTGTGTGTGTGTGTGTGTGTGTGTGTGTGTGTGTGTATGCCGGTATAAGCTGTGCATTCAGTCTACACTGAGCCGTGCCTATGTGCATGTGTGTGTGTGCTGGTATAGGCAGTGCACTGAGTCACAGTGAGCCATGTGTGAGTGCGTGTTTGTGTGGTCTGTGCTGGTACACACGGTGAATTTAGTTACACTGAGGTGCCTGTGTGCGAGTGTATGTGTTGGTATGGACGGTACACACCGATAGTCTATTAATTTTTGACGAAAAAGGCAAGAATATACAATGGGAAAAAGTCTCTTCGGCAAGTGGTGCTGTGAAAGTTGGACAACTGCATGTAAATCAATAAATTTAAAACACACCCTCTCACCGTACACAAAAATAAACTCAAAATGGCTTAAAGACTTAAACGTAAGGCATGACACCATAAAACTCCTAGAAAGGAACACAGGCAAAACATTCTCTGACATAAGTTGCACCAATGTTTTCTTAGGTCAGTCTCCCAAGGCAATAGGAATAAAAGCAAAAATAAACAAATGGGACCGAATCAAACATACAAGCTTTTGCGCAGCAAAGGAAACCATTAACAAAACGAAAAGATGACCTACAAAACGGGAGAAAATATTTGCAAACAATGCAACTGAGAAGGGCTTAATTTCCAAAATATATAAACAGCTCAGACACCTCAACAACAAAAAAATAAATGAACCAATCAAAACAGGGCCAGAAGATCTAAAACGACATTTCTTCAAAGAAGAAACACAAATAGCTAATAGGCACATGAAAAGATGCTCAAAATCACTAATTATCAGAGAAATGAAAATCAAAACTACAATAAGGGACCATCTCACACTGGTCAGAATGGCCATCATGAAAAACTCTACAAATAACAAATGCTGGAGAGGGTGTGGAGAAAAGGGAACCCTCTTACACTGTTGGTGGGAATGTAAATTGGTACAGCCAATTTGGAGAACCGATGTGGAGGTTCCTTAAAAAACTAAAAATTGAATTACCATATGATCCAGCAATCCCACTCCTGGGCATACACCCAGACGAAACTCTAATCCAAAGAGATACATGCACCCCTATGTTCACAGCAGCACTATTCACAATAGCCAAGACATGGACACAACCTAAGTGTCCACTGACAGATGAGTGGATAAAGAAGATGTGGTACATGTATACAATGGACTAGTACCCAGCCATAAAAAAGAACAAAATAATGCCATTTGCAGCAACATGGATGCAACTAGAGATTACCATACTAAGTGAAATAAGTCAGAAAGAGAAAGACAAATACCATACGATATCACTTATATGTGGAATCTAAAATATGACACAAATGAACATATCTATGAAACAGCAACAGACTCACGGACATAAAGAACAGACTTGTGGTTGCCAAGGGGGAGGAGGTTGGGGGAGGGATGGAATGGGAGGTTGGGGTTAACAGATGTAAACTATTATACATGGGATAAACAAGGCCCTACCGTGTAGCACAGGGAACTATATTCAGTATCCTATGATAAACCATAAGGGAAAAGAATATTCAAAAAGAATGTATATATATGTATAACTGAATCACTTTGCTGTACAGCAGAAATTAACACAACGTTGTAAATCAACTACACTTCAATAAAAAATAAAATAAAATGACCGAGAGAAGAAACAATGATGGGTGTATTTTACTCTGTGTAAAGTTTACGTTCAAAGAAAAGCACTGTAAACAAATACGGCTCACTAGTTAATGCCACGCTTGCTGAGATACTTAAGGAGACATGTACTCATGTCTGCAGTTTACCACAAAATGCATCAAGGGATAAGGTGGATCGGGGCTTTCCTGGCGGCACAGTCGTTAAGAATCCACCTGCCAATGCAGAGGACACGGGTTCGAGCCCTGGTCTGGGAAGATCCCACATGCCGCGGAGCAACTAAGGCCGTGCAGCACAACTACTGAGCCAGCGCACCACAACTACCGAAGCCCGCGCGCCTATAGCCCGTGCTCCGCAACAAGAGAAGCCACGGCAATGAGAAGCCTGCACACCTCAACGAAGAGTAGCCCCCCACCCCCGCTCGCCGCAACTAGAGAAAGCCCGCGCGCAGCAACGAAGGCCCAACACGGCCACATAAACAAATAAATAAATTTATTTTTAAAAAAAATGTCTAGGTTAGCACTCCAATAGCAGAAAAGTTGACTTTATACTGAACGAACTACTACACCCTCATCTTGTTTATCTCCCCTGCCCAGGAACTCAGAATCCTGAGCTCATAATAAAGGGAGATTATGGGTGAGGTTTTCCTTTCTTTGTATTTCTCCGGGTACTTTAAGTTTTTTACATTGCACATGTATTAATTTCTAATAAAGTTATATAGCATCTTTATCAACATGTGAAGAACACATCTGCACTTTATAAACTGCTCTGCCTTCATAAGCATTCTTCTATTTCTCCACCGGAGGGCAGCATAAGCACAGTAAATAGCAAAAATAATTTCAAGGCCTTTGGTCTGAAATTGAACGCTGCTCTTCAGCTGTTTATTTCGACAGGCTGCTGGTACAAATTAATCATTAGGTTGTTTCTTTTTCTGATAACTGACTATATATTCACTGTAAAAACTGACATATTGGAGAAAAGACAACTCACCTATAATCAGGGACCATGTGGCATTACGAAAAGAGGAAGGTACATCTTTCTTTAAAAGTCTGCTGACAAAAAGTCCCCCATACAACAATTTTCTAATCTACGCTTCACATCAAATGTCTCTTAAGCACTTCCCTGCTTCCCTAAGTTCTCTGACATGGTGGTTTCTAAAGGCCGCCTGGTGTTCCGGTCTGTGGACTCGTTGGACCTTGCTTCCCTGATTTAAATTGGTCATTTAGGTGTTTTAACCGTCTTTAAAGTATTAAAGATTTCCCATGTATAAAATATACATAGAAAACTATACCACCCAATTAATCACTACTCGAATTCGATAGATGTTAATTGTTGCCACTTTTACTTCAGATATTTTGAAGAAAGAAAAAGTTTACAGGTAGGGTTGGAGGTCCCCATGTCCAACTAACTTCTCTCCTTCTTTCCCCAGAGTCACCTCTGATCTGAAGCTGCTGCTTATTTTTCCTATCCTTGATCTCAGGCTTTCATTACAAAACTATGTTCTGTAAACAATATAGTATTGTCCTGAGCTTTTAAATTCTACACGTAAGTGTAATCACCACGGCATGTCCCATATTTGCTTAACGTTATGATTTACCCCCTGTTGATTTAGACCTAGTTAACTTTAACTGCTTTAAGGTATTATACTTTATAAATAGAATTTATTAACACATTCCCTATCGATAAGCATTTAGGTGGTTTCTAATCACTGAGTATCACTGCTCCTTTGATGGGGCAGGTGTGCACAGCTTCTCTAGCTGTTATACCTAGAGGAGAATTAAGTTTGGGACTCCAGCAGAGGAATGGCGGATTCGAAAGGGTCATCCCCTTCAGCTCTACTGGCTACTGCTGAATCACACTCCTGAATTACCAAGTTTCAATTCAGCGGGTCGTGAATTAGTCCCGTTTCCTCACTTCCTCTTTGTGGTAGGAGGCATGGCTTTAAGCATCTCGGACGTTAAGCACCTCTTCACGGCCACTGGCAACAAGGTTTTGTCTTTTGTGAATCCATTGCCTTTGCTTATTACCTGCTTGGGTTCTTTACCTTTTCCTTATCGATTTGTACAAATTGTGTATCTATGTCTGATTGAGTCACAGTGAGCCGTTTGTGTGTGTGTGTCGGTGTGTCTGTGTGCTGGTATAGGTTGAGCATTGAGTCATACTTAGATGTGTGTATGTGTGTGTGTGTGCTGGTATGGGCTTTGCATGGAGTCACTGAGTGGTGTGTGTGTGTGTGTGTGTGTGTGTATGCTGGTATAAGCTGTGCATTCAGTCTACACTGAGCCGTGCCTATGTGCGTGTGTGTGTGTGCTGGTATATGCTGTACATTGAGTCACAGGGAGCCGTGTGTGTGTGTGTTTGTGTGTGTGTATTTGGTGGTGTAGGGTCTGCATGAGTCAAAATGTGTGTGTGTGTGCTTGTACAGGCTGAGCATGGAGTCACATTTAGATGTGTGTGTGTGCGTGTGTGTGCTGGTATGGGATTTGCATTGAGTCACTGGTGTGTGCGTGTGTGCTTGTGTGTGTCTTGGTATAGACTGAGCATTGAGTCAGACTATGCCATATGTTCTGGGGGGGCTGATACAGTCTAAGCATTGAGTTACAGTGAGGTGTGCTGTGTGTGTGTGTGTGTGTGCTGGTATGGACTGTACATTGAGTCACAATGAGCTGTGCGTGTGTGTGTGTGTGTATATTTGGTTCAATATCTGCATGAGTCACAGTATTGTGTGTGTGTTTGTGTGTGCCGGTATACGCTGAGCATTGAGTCACACTTAGGGGTGTGTGTGTGTGTGTGTGTGTGAGATGGTATAGGCGGTTCACTGATTCACAGTGAGCCATGTGTGAGTGCGTGTTGCTGTGTGTGTGCTGGTACACACGGTGAATTTAGTTACACTGAGGTGCCTGTGTGTGAGTGTATGTGTTGGTATGGACGGTACACACCGATAGTCTATTAATTTTTGACGAAAAAGGCAAGAATATACAATGGGAAAAAGTCTCTTCGGCAAGTGGTGCTGGGAAAGTTGGACAGCTGCATGTAAATCAATAAATTTAAAACACACCCTCTCACCGTACACAAAAATAAACTCAAAATGGCTTAAAGACTTAAACGTAAGGCATGACACCATAAAACTCCTAGAAAGGAACACAGGCAAAACATTCTCTGACATAAGTTGCACCAATGTTTTCTTAGGTCAGTCTCCCAAGGCAATAGGAATAAAAGCAAAAATAAACAAATGGGACCGAATCAAACATACAAGCTTTTGCGCAGCAAAGGAAACCATTAACAAAACGAAAAGATGACCTACAAAACGGGAGAAAATATTTGCAAACAATGCAACTGAGAAGGGCTTAATTTCCAAAATATATAAACAGCTCAGACACCTCAACAACAAAAAAATAAATGAACCAATCAAAACAGGGCCAGAAGATCTAAAACGACATTTCTTCAAAGAAGAAACACAAATAGCTAATAGGCACATGAAAAGATGCTCAAAATCACTAATTATCAGAGAAATGAAAATCAAAACTACAATAAGGGACCATCTCACACTGGTCAGAATGGCCATCATGAAAAACTCTACAAATAACAAATGCTGGAGAGGGTGTGGAGAAAAGGGAACCCTCTTACACTGTTGGTGGGAATGTAAATTGGTACAGCCAATTTGGAGAACCGATGTGGAGGTTCCTTAAAAAACTAAAAATTGAATTACCATATGATCCAGCAATCCCACTCCTGGGCATACACCCAGACGAAACTCTAATCCAAAGAGCTACATGCACCCCTATGTTCACAGCAGCACTATTCACAATAGCCAAGACATGGACACAACCTAAGTGTCCACTGACAGATGAATGGATAAAGAAGATGTGGTACATGTATACAATGGACTAGTACCCAGCCATAAAAAAGAACAAAATAATGCCATTTGCAGCAACATGGATGCAACTAGAGATTACCATACTAAGTGAAATAAGTCAGAAAGAGAAAGACAAATACCATACGATATCACTTATATGTGGAATCTAAAATATGACACAAATGAACATATCTATGAAACAGCAACAGACTCACGGACATAAAGAACAGACTTGTGGTTGCCAAGGGGGAGGAGGTTGGGGGAGGGATGGAATGGGAGGTTGGGGTTAACAGATGTAAACTATTATACATGGGATAAACAAGGCCCTACCGTGTAGCACAGGGAACTATATTCAGTATCCTATGATAAACCATAAGGGAAAAGAATATTCAAAAAGAATGTATATATATGTATAACTGAATCACTTTGCTGTACAGCAGAAATTAACACAACGTTGTAAATCAACTACACTTCAATAAAAAATAAAATAAAATGACCGAGAGAAGAAACAATGATGGGTGTATTTTACTCTGTGTAAAGTTTACGTTCAAAGAAAAGCACTGTAAACAAATACGGCTCACTAGTTAATGCCACGCTTGCTGAGATACTTAAGGAGACATGTACTCATGTCTGCAGTTTACCACAAAATGCATCAAGGGATAAGGTGGATCGGGGCTTTCCTGGCGGCACAGTCGTTAAGAATCCACCTGCCAATGCAGAGGACACGGGTTCGAGCCCTGGTCTGGGAAGATCCCACATGCCGCGGAGCAACTAAGGCCGTGCAGCACAACTACTGAGCCAGCGCACCACAACTACCGAAGCCCGCGCGCCTATAGCCCGTGCTCCGCAACAAGAGAAGCCACGGCAATGAGAAGCCTGCACACCTCAACGAAGAGTAGCCCCCCACCCCCGCTCGCCGCAACTAGAGAAAGCCCGCGCGCAGCAACGAAGGCCCAACACGGCCACATAAACAAATAAATAAATTTATTTTTAAAAAAAATGTCTAGGTTAGCACTCCAATAGCAGAAAAGTTGACTTTATACTGAACGAACTACTACACCCTCATCTTGTTTATCTCCCCTGCCCAGGAACTCAGAATCCTGAGCTCATAATAAAGGGAGATTATGGGTGAGGTTTTCCTTTCTTTGTATTTCTCCGGGTACTTTAAGTTTTTTACATTGCACATGTATTAATTTCTAATAAAGTTATATAGCATCTTTATCAACATGTGAAGAACACATCTGCACTTTATAAACTGCTCTGCCTTCATAAGCATTCTTCTATTTCTCCACCGGAGGGCAGCATAAGCACAGTAAATAGCAAAAATAATTTCAAGGCCTTTGGTCTGAAATTGAACGCTGCTCTTCAGCTGTTTATTTCGACAGGCTGCTGGTACAAATTAATCATTAGGTTGTTTCTTTTTCTGATAACTGACTATATATTCACTGTAAAAACTGACATATTGGAGAAAAGACAACTCACCTATAATCAGGGACCATGTGGCATTACGAAAAGAGGAAGGTACATCTTTCTTTAAAAGTCTGCTGACGAAAAGTCCCCCATACAACAATTTTCTAATCTACGCTTCACATCAAATGTCTCTTAAGCATTTCCCTGCTTCCCTAAGTTCTCTGACATGGTGGTTTCTAAAGGCCGCCTGGTGTTCCGGTCTGTGGACTCGTTGGACCTTGCTTCCCTGATTTAAATTGGTCATTTAGGTGTTTTAACCGTCTTTAAAGTATTAAAGATTTCCCATGTATAAAATATACATAGAAAACTATACCACCCAATTAATCACTACTCGAATTCGATAGATGTTAATTGTTGCCACTTTTACTTCAGATATTTTGAAGAAAGAAAAAGTTTACAGGTAGGGTTGGAGGTCCCCATGTCCAACTAACTTCTCTCCTTCTTTCCCCAGAGTCACCTCTGATCTGAAGCTGCTGCTTATTTTTCCTATCCTTGATCTCAGGCTTTCATTACAAAACTATGTTCTGTAAACAATATAGTATTGTCCTGAGCTTTTAAATTCTACACGTAAGTGTAATCACCACGGCATGTCCCATATTTGCTTAACGTTATGATTTACCCCCTGTTGATTTAGACCTAGTTAACTTTAACTGCTTTAAGGTATTATACTTTATAAATAGAATTTATTAACACATTCCCTATCGATAAGCATTTAGGTGGTTTCTAATCACTGAGTATCACTGCTCCTTTGATGGGGCAGGTGTGCACAGCTTCTCTAGCTGTTATACCTAGAGGAGAATTAAGTTTGGGACTCCAGCAGAGGAATGGCGGATTCGAAAGGGTCATCCCCTTCAGCTCTACTGGCTACTGCTGAATCACACTCCTGAATTACCAAGTTTCAATTCAGCGGGTCGTGAATTAGTCCCGTTTCCTCACTTCCTCTTTGTGGTAGGAGGCATGGCTTTAAGCATCTCGGACGTTAAGCACCTCTTCACGGCCACTGGCAACAAGGTTTTGTCTTTTGTGAATCCATTGCCTTTGCTTATTACCTGCTTGGGTTCTTTACCTTTTCCTTATCGATTTGTACAAATTGTGTATCTATGTCTGATTGAGTCACAGTGAGCCGTTTGTGTGTGTGTGTCGGTGTGTCTGTGTGCTGGTATAGGTTGAGCATTGAGTCATACTTAGATGTGTGTATGTGTGTGTGTGTGCTGGTATGGGCTTTGCATGGTGTCACTGAGGGGTGTGTGTGTGTGTGTGTATGCTGGTATAAGCTGTGCATTCAGTCTACACTGAGCCGTGCCTATGTGCGTGTGTGTGTGTGCTGGTATAGGCAGTGCACTGAGTCACAGTGAGCCATGTGTGAGTGCGTGTTTGTGTGGTCTGTGCTGGTACACACGGTGAATTTAGTTACACTGAGGTGCCTGTGTGTGAGTGTATGTGTTGGTATGGACGGTACACACCGATAGTCTATTAATTTTTGACGAAAAAGGCAAGAATATACAATGGGAAAAAGTCTCTTCGGCAAGTGGTGCTGGGAAAGTTGGACAGCTGCATGTAAATCAATAAATTTAAAACACACCCTCTCACCGTACACAAAAATAAACTCAAAATGGCTTAAAGACTTAAACGTAAGACATGACACCATAAAACTCCTAGAAAGGAACACAGGCAAAACATTCTCTGACATAAGTTGCACCAATGTTTTCTTAGGTCAGTCTCCCAAGGCAATAGGAATAAAAGCAAAAATAAACAAATGGGACCGAATCAAACATACAAGCTTTTGCGCAGCAAAGGAAACCATTAACAAAACGAAAAGATGACCTACAAAACGGGAGAAAATATTTGCAAACAATGCAACTGAGAAGGGCTTAATTTCCAAAATATATAAACAGCTCAGACACCTCAACAACAAAAAAATAAATGAACCAATCAAAACAGGGCCAGAAGATCTAAAACGACATTTCTTCAAAGAAGAAACACAAATAGCTAATAGGCACATGAAAAGATGCTCAAAATCACTAATTATCAGAGAAATGAAAATCAAAACTACAATAAGGGACCATCTCACACTGGTCAGAATGGCCATCATGAAAAACTCTACAAATAACAAATGCTGGAGAGGGTGTGGAGAAAAGGGAACCCTCTTACACTGTTGGTGGGAATGTAAATTGGTACAGCCAATTTGGAGAACCGATGTGGAGGTTCCTTAAAAAACTAAAAATTGAATTACCATATGATCCAGCAATCCCACTCCTGGGCATACACCCAGACGAAACTCTAATCCAAAGAGCTACATGCACCCCTATGTTCACAGCAGCACTATTCACAATAGCCAAGACATGGACACAACCTAAGTGTCCACTGACAGATGAGTGGATAAAGAAGATGTGGTACATGTATACAATGGACTAGTACCCAGCCATAAAAAAGAACAAAATAATGCCATTTGCAGCAACATGGATGCAACTAGAGATTACCATAGTAAGTGAAATAAGTCAGAAAGAGAAAGACAAATACCATACGATATCACTTATATGTGGAATCTAAAATATGACACAAATGAACATATCTATGAAACAGCAACAGACTCACGGACATAAAGAACAGACTTGTGGTTGCCAAGGGGGAGGAGGTTGGGGGAGGGATGGAATGGGAGGTTGGGGTTAACAGATGTAAACTATTATACATGGGATAAACAAGGCCCTACCGTGTAGCACAGGGAACTATATTCAGTATCCTATGATAAACCATAAGGGAAAAGAATATTCAAAAAGAATGTATATATATGTATAACTGAATCACTTTGCTGTACAGCAGAAATTAACACAACGTTGTAAATCAACTACACTTCAATAAAAAATAAAATAAAATGACCGAGAGAAGAAACAATGATGGGTGTATTTTACTCTGTGTAAAGTTTACGTTCAAAGAAAAGCACTGTAAACAAATACGGCTCACTAGTTAATGCCACGCTTGCTGAGATACTTAAGGAGACATGTACTCATGTCTGCAGTTTACCACAAAATGCATCAAGGGATAAGGTGGATCGGGGCTTTCCTGGCGGCACAGTCGTTAAGAATCCACCTGCCAATGCAGAGGACACGGGTTCGAGCCCTGGTCTGGGAAGATCCCACATGCCGCGGAGCAACTAAGGCCGTGCAGCACAACTACTGAGCCAGCGCACCACAACTACCGAAGCCCGCGCGCCTATAGCCCGTGCTCCGCAACAAGAGAAGCCACGGCAATGAGAAGCCTGCACACCTCAACGAAGAGTAGCCCCCCACCCCCGCTCGCCGCAACTAGAGAAAGCCCGCGCGCAGCAACGAAGGCCCAACACGGCCACATAAACAAATAAATAAATTTATTTTTTAAAAAAATGTCTAGGTTAGCACTCCAATAGCAGAAAAGTTGACTTTATACTGAACGAACTACTACACCCTCATCTTGTTTATCTCCCCTGCCCAGGAACTCAGAATCCTGAGCTCATAATAAAGGGAGATTATGGGTGAGGTTTTCCTTTCTTTGTATTTCTCCGGGTACTTTAAGTTTTTTACATTGCACATGTATTAATTTCTAATAAAGTTATATAGCATCTTCATCAACATGTGAAGAACACATCTGCACTTTATAAACTGCTCTGCCTTCATAAGCATTCTTCTATTTCTCCACCGGAGGGCAGCATAAGCACAGTAAATAGCAAAAATAATTTCAAGGCCTTTGGTCTGAAATTGAACGCTGCTCTTCAGCTGTTTATTTCGACAGGCTGCTGGTACAAATTAATCATTAGGTTGTTTCTTTTTCTGATAACTGACTATATATTCACTGTAAAAACTGACATATTGGAGAAAAGACAACTCACCTATAATCAGGGACCATGTGGCATTACGAAAAGAGGAAGGTACATCTTTCTTTAAAAGTCTGCTGACAAAAAGTCCCCCATACAACAATTTTCTAATCTACGCTTCACATCAAATGTCTCTTAAGCACTTCCCTGCTTCCCTAAGTTCTCTGACATGGTGGTTTCTAAAGGCCGCCTGGTGTTCCGGTCTGTGGACTCGTTGGACCTTGCTTCCCTGATTTAAATTGGTCATTTAGGTGTTTTAACCGTCTTTAAAGTATTAAAGATTTCCCATGTATAAAATATACATAGAAAACTATACCACCCAATTAATCACTACTCGAATTCGATAGATGTCAATTGTTGCCACTTTTACTTCAGATATTTTGAAGAAAGAAAAAGTTTACAGGTAGGGTTGGAGGTCCCCATGTCCAACTAACTTCTCTCCTTCTTTCCCCAGAGTCACCTCTGATCTGAAGCTGCTGCTTATTTTTCCTATCCTTGATCTCAGGCTTTCATTACAAAACTATGTTCTGTAAACAATATAGTATTGTCCTGAGCTTTTAAATTCTACACGTAAATGTAATCACCACGGCATGTCCCATATTTGCTTAACGTTATGATTTACCCCCTGTTGATTTAGACCTAGTTAACTTTAACTGCTTTAAGGTATTATACTTTATAAATAGAATTTATTAACACATTCCCTATCGATAAGCATTTAGGTGGTTTCTAATCATTGAGTATCACTGCTCCTTTGATGGGGCAGGTGTGCACAGCTTCTCTAGCTGTTATACCTAGAGGAGAATTAAGTTTGGGACTCCAGCAGAGGAATGGCGGATTCGAAAGGGTCATCCCCTTCAGCTCTACTGGCTACTGCTGAATCACACTCCTGAATTACCAAGTTTCAATTCAGCGGGTCGTGAATTAGTCCCGTTTCCTCACTTCCTCTTTGTGGTAGGAGGCATGGCTTTAAGCATCTCGGACGTTAAGCACCTCTTCACGGCCACTGGCAACAAGGTTTTGTCTTTTGTGAATCCATTGCCTTTGCTTATTACCTGCTTGGGTTCTTTACCTTTTTCTTATCGATTTGTACAAATTGTGTATCTATGTCTGATTGAGTCACAGTGAGCCGTTTGTGTGTGTGTGTCGGTGTGTCTGTGTGCTGGTATAGGTTGAGCATTGAGTCATACTTAGATGTGTGTATGTGTGTGTGTGTGCTGGTATGGGCTTTGCATGGAGTCACTGAGTGGTGTGTGTGTGTGTGTGTGTGTGTGTGTGTGTGTGTGTGTGTGTATGCCGGTATAAGCTGTGCATTCAGTCTACACTGAGCCGTGCCTATGTGCATGTGTGTGTGTGCTGGTATAGGCAGTGCACTGAGTCACAGTGAGCCATGTGTGAGTGCGTGTTTGTGTGGTCTGTGCTGGTACACACGGTGAATTTAGTTACACTGAGGGGCCTGTGTGCGAGTGTATGTGTTGGTATGGACGGTACACACCGATAGTCTATTAATTTTTGACGAAAAAGGCAAGAATATACAATGGGAAAAAGTCTCTTCGGCAAGTGGTGCTGTGAAAGTTGGACAACTGCATGTAAATCAATAAATTTAAAACACACCCTCTCACCGTACACAAAAATAAACTCAAAATGGCTTAAAGACTTAAACGTAAGGCATGACACCATAAAACTCCTAGAAAGGAACACAGGCAAAACATTCTCTGACATAAGTTGCACCAATGTTTTCTTAGGTCAGTCTCCCAAGGCAATAGGAATAAAAGCAAAAATAAACAAATGGGACCGAATCAAACATACAAGCTTTTGCGCAGCAAAGGAAACCATTAACAAAACGAAAAGATGACCTACAAAACGGGAGAAAATATTTGCAAACAATGCAACTGAGAAGGGCTTAATTTCCAAAATATATAAACAGCTCAGACACCTCAACAACAAAAAAATAAATGAACCAATCAAAACAGGGCCAGAAGATCTAAAACGACATTTCTTCAAAGAAGAAACACAAATAGCTAATAGGCACATGAAAAGATGCTCAAAATCACTAATTATCAGAGAAATGAAAATCAAAACTACAATAAGGGACCATCTCACACTGGTCAGAATGGCCATCATGAAAAACTCTACAAATAACAAATGCTGGAGAGGGTGTGGAGAAAAGGGAACCCTCTTACACTGTTGGTGGGAATGTAAATTGGTACAGCCAATTTGGAGAACCGATGTGGAGGTTCCTTAAAAAACTAAAAATTGAATTACCATATGATCCAGCAATCCCACTCCTGGGCATACACCCAGACGAAACTCTAATCCAAAGAGATACATGCACCCCTATGTTCACAGCAGCACTATTCACAATAGCCAAGACATGGACACAACCTAAGTGTCCACTGACAGATGAGTGGATAAAGAAGATGTGGTACATGTATACAATGGACTAGTACCCAGCCATAAAAAAGAACAAAATAATGCCATTTGCAGCAACATGGATGCAACTAGAGATTACCATACTAAGTGAAATAAGTCAGAAAGAGAAAGACAAATACCATACGATATCACTTATATGTGGAATCTAAAATATGACACAAATGAACATATCTATGAAACAGCAACAGACTCACGGACATAAAGAACAGACTTGTGGTTGCCAAGGGGGAGGAGGTTGGGGGAGGGATGGAATGGGAGGTTGGGGTTAACAGATGTAAACTATTATACATGGGATAAACAAGGCCCTACCGTGTAGCACAGGGAACTATATTCAGTATCCTATGATAAACCATAAGGGAAAAGAATATTCAAAAAGAATGTATATATATGTATAACTGAATCACTTTGCTGTACAGCAGAAATTAACACAACGTTGTAAATCAACTACACTTCAATAAAAAATAAAATAAAATGACCGAGAGAAGAAACAATGATGGGTGTATTTTACTCTGTGTAAAGTTTACGTTCAAAGAAAAGCACTGTAAACAAATACGGCTCACTAGTTAATGCCACGCTTGCTGAGATACTTAAGGAGACATGTACTCATGTCTGCAGTTTACCACAAAATGCATCAAGGGATAAGGTGGATCGGGGCTTTCCTGGCGGCACAGTCGTTAAGAATCCACCTGCCAATGCAGAGGACACGGGTTCGAGCCCTGGTCTGGGAAGATCCCACATGCCGCGGAGCAACTAAGGCCGTGCAGCACAACTACTGAGCCAGCGCACCACAACTACCGAAGCCCGCGCGCCTATAGCCCGTGCTCCGCAACAAGAGAAGCCACGGCAATGAGAAGCCTGCACACCTCAACGAAGAGTAGCCCCCCACCCCCGCTCGCCGCAACTAGAGAAAGCCCGCGCGCAGCAACGAAGGCCCAACACGGCCACATAAACAAATAAATAAATTTATTTTTAAAAAAAATGTCTAGGTTAGCACTCCAATAGCAGAAAAGTTGACTTTATACTGAACGAACTACTACACCCTCATCTTGTTTATCTCCCCTGCCCAGGAACTCAGAATCCTGAGCTCATAATAAAGGGAGATTATGGGTGAGGTTTTCCTTTCTTTGTATTTCTCCGGGTACTTTAAGTTTTTTACATTGCACATGTATTAATTTCTAATAAAGTTATATAGCATCTTTATCAACATGTGAAGAACACATCTGCACTTTATAAACTGCTCTGCCTTCATAAGCATTCTTCTATTTCTCCACCGGAGGGCAGCATAAGCACAGTAAATAGCAAAAATAATTTCAAGGCCTTTGGTCTGAAATTGAACGCTGCTCTTCAGCTGTTTATTTCGACAGGCTGCTGGTACAAATTAATCATTAGGTTGTTTCTTTTTCTGATAACTGACTATATATTCACTGTAAAAACTGACATATTGGAGAAAAGACAACTCACCTATAATCAGGGACCATGTGGCATTACGAAAAGAGGAAGGTACATCTTTCTTTAAAAGTCTGCTGACAAAAAGTCCCCCATACAACAATTTTCTAATCTACGCTTCACATCAAATGTCTCTTAAGCACTTCCCTGCTTCCCTAAGTTCTCTGACATGGTGGTTTCTAAAGGCCGCCTGGTGTTCCGGTCTGTGGACTCGTTGGACCTTGCTTCCCTGATTTAAATTGGTCATTTAGGTGTTTTAACCGTCTTTAAAGTATTAAAGATTTCCCATGTATAAAATATACATAGAAAACTATACCACCCAATTAATCACTACTCGAATTCGATAGATGTTAATTGTTGCCACTTTTACTTCAGATATTTTGAAGAAAGAAAAAGTTTACAGGTAGGGTTGGAGGTCCCCATGTCCAACTAACTTCTCTCCTTCTTTCCCCAGAGTCACCTCTGATCTGAAGCTGCTGCTTATTTTTCCTATCCTTGATCTCAGGCTTTCATTACAAAACTATGTTCTGTAAACAATATAGTATTGTCCTGAGCTTTTAAATTCTACACGTAAGTGTAATCACCACGGCATGTCCCATATTTGCTTAACGTTATGATTTACCCCCTGTTGATTTAGACCTAGTTAACTTTAACTGCTTTAAGGTATTATACTTTATAAATAGAATTTATTAACACATTCCCTATCGATAAGCATTTAGGTGGTTTCTAATCACTGAGTATCACTGCTCCTTTGATGGGGCAGGTGTGCACAGCTTCTCTAGCTGTTATACCTAGAGGAGAATTAAGTTTGGGACTCCAGCAGAGGAATGGCGGATTCGAAAGGGTCATCCCCTTCAGCTCTACTGGCTACTGCTGAATCACACTCCTGAATTACCAAGTTTCAATTCAGCGGGTCGTGAATTAGTCCCGTTTCCTCACTTCCTCTTTGTGGTAGGAGGCATGGCTTTAAGCATCTCGGACGTTAAGCACCTCTTCACGGCCACTGGCAACAAGGTTTTGTCTTTTGTGAATCCATTGCCTTTGCTTATTACCTGCTTGGGTTCTTTACCTTTTCCTTATCGATTTGTACAAATTGTGTATCTATGTCTGATTGAGTCACAGTGAGCCGTTTGTGTGTGTGTGTCGGTGTGTCTGTGTGCTGGTATAGGTTGAGCATTGAGTCATACTTAGATGTGTGTATGTGTGTGTGTGTGCTGGTATGGGCTTTGCATGGAGTCACTGAGTGGTGTGTGTGTGTGTGTGTGTGTGTGTGTATGCTGGTATAAGCTGTGCATTCAGTCTACACTGAGCCGTGCCTATGTGCGTGTGTGTGTGTGCTGGTATAGGCAGTGCACTGAGTCACAGTGAGCCATGTGTGAGTGCGTGTTTGTGTGGTCTGTGCTGGTACACACGGTGAATTTAGTTACACTGAGGGGCCTGTGTGCGAGTGTATGTGTTGGTATGGACGGTACACACCGATAGTCTATTAATTTTTGACGAAAAAGGCAAGAATATACAATGGGAAAAAGTCTCTTCGGCAAGTGGTGCTGTGAAAGTTGGACAGCTGCATGTAAATCAATAAATTTAAAACACACCCTCTCACCGTACACAAAAATAAACTCAAAATGGCTTAAAGACTTAAACGTAAGGCATGACACCATAAAACTCCTAGAAAGGAACACAGGCAAAACATTCTCTGACATAAGTTGCACCAATGTTTTCTTAGGTCAGTCTCCCAAGGCAATAGGAATAAAAGCAAAAATAAACAAATGGGACCGAATCAAACATACAAGCTTTTGCGCAGCAAAGGAAACCATTAACAAAACGAAAAGATGACCTACAAAACGGGAGAAAATATTTGCAAACAATGCAACTGAGAAGGGCTTAATTTCCAAAATATATAAACAGCTCAGACACCTCAACAACAAAAAAATAAATGAACCAATCAAAACAGGGCCAGAAGATCTAAAACGACATTTCTTCAAAGAAGAAACACAAATAGCTAATAGGCACATGAAAAGATGCTCAAAATCACTAATTATCAGAGAAATGAAAATCAAAACTACAATAAGGGACCATCTCACACTGGTCAGAATGGCCATCATGAAAAACTCTACAAATAACAAATGCTGGAGAGGGTGTGGAGAAAAGGGAACCCTCTTACACTGTTGGTGGGAATGTAAATTGGTACAGCCAATTTGGAGAACCGATGTGGAGGTTCCTTAAAAAACTAAAAATTGAATTACCATATGATCCAGCAATCCCACTCCTGGGCATACACCCAGACGAAACTCTAATCCAAAGAGCTACATGCACCCCTATGTTCACAGCAGCACTATTCACAATAGCCAAGACATGGACACAACCTAAGTGTCCACTGACAGATGAGTGGATAAAGAAGATGTGGTACATGTATACAATGGACTAGTACCCAGCCATAAAAAAGAACAAAATAATGCCATTTGCAGCAACATGGATGCAACTAGAGATTACCATACTAAGTGAAATAAGTCAGAAAGAGAAAGACAAATACCATACGATATCACTTATATGTGGAATCTAAAATATGACACAAATGAACATATCTATGAAACAGCAACAGACTCACGGACATAAAGAACAGACTTGTGGTTGCCAAGGGGGAGGAGGTTGGGGGAGGGATGGAATGGGAGGTTGGGGTTAACAGATGTAAACTATTATACATGGGATAAACAAGGCCCTACCGTGTAGCACAGGGAACTATATTCAGTATCCTATGATAAACCATAAGGGAAAAGAATATTCAAAAAGAATGTATATATATGTATAACTGAATCACTTTGCTGTACAGCAGAAATTAACACAACGTTGTAAATCAACTACACTTCAATAAAAAATAAAATAAAATGACCGAGAGAAGAAACAATGATGGGTGTATTTTACTCTGTGTAAAGTTTACGTTCAAAGAAAAGCACTGTAAACAAATACGGCTCACTAGTTAATGCCACGCTTGCTGAGATACTTAAGGAGACATGTACTCATGTCTGCAGTTTACCACAAAATGCATCAAGGGATAAGGTGGATCGGGGCTTTCCTGGCGGCACAGTCGTTAAGAATCCACCTGCCAATGCAGAGGACACGGGTTCGAGCCCTGGTCTGGGAAGATCCCACATGCCGCGGAGCAACTAAGGCCGTGCAGCACAACTACTGAGCCAGCGCACCACAACTACCGAAGCCCGCGCGCCTATAGCCCGTGCTCCGCAACAAGAGAAGCCACGGCAATGAGAAGCCTGCACACCTCAACGAAGAGTAGCCCCCCACCCCCGCTCGCCGCAACTAGAGAAAGCCCGCGCGCAGCAACGAAGGCCCAACACGGCCACATAAACAAATAAATAAATTTATTTTTTAAAAAAATGTCTAGGTTAGCACTCCAATAGCAGAAAAGTTGACTTTATACTGAACGAACTACTACACCCTCATCTTGTTTATCTCCCCTGCCCAGGAACTCAGAATCCTGAGCTCATAATAAAGGGAGATTATGGGTGAGGTTTTCCTTTCTTTGTATTTCTCCGGGTACTTTAAGTTTTTTACATTGCACATGTATTAATTTCTAATAAAGTTATATAGCATCTTCATCAACATGTGAAGAACACATCTGCACTTTATAAACTGCTCTGCCTTCATAAGCATTCTTCTATTTCTCCACCGGAGGGCAGCATAAGCACAGTAAATAGCAAAAATAATTTCAAGGCCTTTGGTCTGAAATTGAACGCTGCTCTTCAGCTGTTTATTTCGACAGGCTGCTGGTACAAATTAATCATTAGGTTGTTTCTTTTTCTGATAACTGACTATATATTCACTGTAAAAACTGACATATTGGAGAAAAGACAACTCACCTATAATCAGGGACCATGTGGCATTACGAAAAGAGGAAGGTACATCTTTCTTTAAAAGTCTGCTGACGAAAAGTCCCCCATACAACAATTTTCTAATCTACGCTTCACATCAAATGTCTCTTAAGCATTTCCCTGCTTCCCTAAGTTCTCTGACATGGTGGTTTCTAAAGGCCGCCTGGTGTTCCGGTCTGTGGACTCGTTGGACCTTGCTTCCCTGATTTAAATTGGTCATTTAGGTGTTTTAACCGTCTTTAAAGTATTAAAGATTTCCCATGTATAAAATATACATAGAAAACTATACCACCCAATTAATCACTACTCGAATTCGATAGATGTTAATTGTTGCCACTTTTACTTCAGATATTTTGAAGAAAGAAAAAGTTTACAGGTAGGGTTGGAGGTCCCCATGTCCAACTAACTTCTCTCCTTCTTTCCCCAGAGTCACCTCTGATCTGAAGCTGCTGCTTATTTTTCCTATCCTTGATCTCAGGCTTTCATTACAAAACTATGTTCTGTAAACAATATAGTATTGTCCTGAGCTTTTAAATTCTACACGTAAGTGTAATCACCACGGCATGTCCCATATTTGCTTAACGTTATGATTTACCCCCTGTTGATTTAGACCTAGTTAACTTTAACTGCTTTAAGGTATTATACTTTATAAATAGAATTTATTAACACATTCCCTATCGATAAGCATTTAGGTGGTTTCTAATCACTGAGTATCACTGCTCCTTTGATGGGGCAGGTGTGCACAGCTTCTCTAGCTGTTATACCTAGAGGAGAATTAAGTTTGGGACTCCAGCAGAGGAATGGCGGATTCGAAAGGGTCATCCCCTTCAGCTCTACTGGCTACTGCTGAATCACACTCCTGAATTACCAAGTTTCAATTCAGCGGGTCGTGAATTAGTCCCGTTTCCTCACTTCCTCTTTGTGGTAGGAGGCATGGCTTTAAGCATCTCGGACGTTAAGCACCTCTTCACGGCCACTGGCAACAAGGTTTTGTCTTTTGTGAATCCATTGCCTTTGCTTATTACCTGCTTGGGTTCTTTACCTTTTCCTTATCGATTTGTACAAATTGTGTATCTATGTCTGATTGAGTCACAGTGAGCCGTTTGTGTGTGTGTGTCGGTGTGTCTGTGTGCTGGTATAGGTTGAGCATTGAGTCATACTTAGATGTGTGTATGTGTGTGTGTGTGCTGGTATGGGCTTTGCATGGTGTCACTGAGGGGTGTGTGTGTGTGTGTGTATGCTGGTATAAGCTGTGCATTCAGTCTACACTGAGCCGTGCCTATGTGCGTGTGTGTGTGTGCTGGTATAGGCAGTGCACTGAGTCACAGTGAGCCATGTGTGAGTGCGTGTTTGTGTGGTCTGTGCTGGTACACACGGTGAATTTAGTTACACTGAGGTGCCTGTGTGTGAGTGTATGTGTTGGTATGGACGGTACACACCGATAGTCTATTAATTTTTGACGAAAAAGGCAAGAATATACAATGGGAAAAAGTCTCTTCGGCAAGTGGTGCTGGGAAAGTTGGACAGCTGCATGTAAATCAATAAATTTAAAACACACCCTCTCACCGTACACAAAAATAAACTCAAAATGGCTTAAAGACTTAAACGTAAGACATGACACCATAAAACTCCTAGAAAGGAACACAGGCAAAACATTCTCTGACATAAGTTGCACCAATGTTTTCTTAGGTCAGTCTCCCAAGGCAATAGGAATAAAAGCAAAAATAAACAAATGGGACCGAATCAAACATACAAGCTTTTGCGCAGCAAAGGAAACCATTAACAAAACGAAAAGATGACCTACAAAACGGGAGAAAATATTTGCAAACAATGCAACTGAGAAGGGCTTAATTTCCAAAATATATAAACAGCTCAGACACCTCAACAACAAAAAAATAAATGAACCAATCAAAACAGGGCCAGAAGATCTAAAACGACATTTCTTCAAAGAAGAAACACAAATAGCTAATAGGCACATGAAAAGATGCTCAAAATCACTAATTATCAGAGAAATGAAAATCAAAACTACAATAAGGGACCATCTCACACTGGTCAGAATGGCCATCATGAAAAACTCTACAAATAACAAATGCTGGAGAGGGTGTGGAGAAAAGGGAACCCTCTTACACTGTTGGTGGGAATGTAAATTGGTACAGCCAATTTGGAGAACCGATGTGGAGGTTCCTTAAAAAACTAAAAATTGAATTACCATATGATCCAGCAATCCCACTCCTGGGCATACACCCAGACGAAACTCTAATCCAAAGAGATACATGCACCCCTATGTTCACAGCAGCACTATTCACAATAGCCAAGACATGGACACAACCTAAGTGTCCACTGACAGATGAGTGGATAAAGAAGATGTGGTACATGTATACAATGGACTAGTACCCAGCCATAAAAAAGAACAAAATAATGCCATTTGCAGCAACATGGATGCAACTAGAGATTACCATACTAAGTGAAATAAGTCAGAAAGAGAAAGACAAATACCATACGATATCACTTATATGTGGAATCTAAAATATGACACAAATGAACATATCTATGAAACAGCAACAGACTCACGGACATAAAGAACAGACTTGTGGTTGCCAAGGGGGAGGAGGTTGGGGGAGGGATGGAATGGGAGGTTGGGGTTAACAGATGTAAACTATTATACATGGGATAAACAAGGCCCTACCGTGTAGCACAGGGAACTATATTCAGTATCCTATGATAAACCATAAGGGAAAAGAATATTCAAAAAGAATGTATATATATG